>NC_138916.1:20764542-21075843 GCF_965231255.1 Vanellus vanellus | reverse complement strand
CTTCTTCATCTTTTATTGACTGCATATTCTACATTTTTATTGTTAATAGCCCATATGGTGAAGGAAACAAGGTGAATGATTTTACTCTGTCTTGCTTTTATTAATCCCAAATCATAGATCAAGTCACAATTAATCATGGCCCTGGTGATTTATGAATTGCAGTTTTTACTCCTGCTAGTGGTGGACAGTTGGAAACCATCAGATGCCAGCCTGAGCAGCTGTAGCCTGAGCATCACTTAGCACTGAAGAGCAACGCGTGCGTGGATGTGTGAAACGGCAGGCGAGTTAATTGAATACCAGTGCAAGAGAGACTGGAAATGCTTTGCACATTAAGTTATTAGTTTCCCAGGGGTGGAAAGCAGACTATCACTGAGTGATCTAGAATCCAATTAATAGCTTTTATTTAAGCAGCCTTCTAAAGGCTAAGGGAAGTTAAAGGGAAGGAAAGAAAGACACAAGGACTATGTGCCTAACACTGGTGGCACTTCTGAAGTGAGCCTGAAGAACGATGGACAAAACCAAAGTGATGACGAGAACAGCTCTGACCGTACAGGAATTGCAGGGACAAAAGAAGAGAGCCCTATTCTAGATTATGCTCTCTTTGGAAACCCCCAACCAAGACCTTCATTAAAATTTTGATTCTTTATCACAAAGCGATTAACTGTGACGTTCCCTGGGAAGGAGCTTGCATCAATGTGAGTGCTGACTGGGGCCCAGCATCATGGACACATTGCTACTTTGGATTAAGTGAAAATGAACAGATTTTCTCAGTTCTGTTGCCCTCTGCATTGACATAAGTCAGGGGTAGGAGGACTTCTTCCTGAAATTCAGAGGACGTATGACCCTTATGTTGGTTGACTGTGTATAATGACTGAACCATTCAGCTCTCAAACAGACTTCAGTTGTTTGGGGCTTTTCAGCTCTCACAATCTATCTGCTAACAGCAAAAATATTCCAGTTATTTGGAATGATTACATCATCCAAGCAACTGGCCCAGAGCCTACATCAGCTCCCCTACAAAACAGACAGTTATTTCTTGTTAAGGATTCTTATATTCATATTGACGACAGTTTGCATCAATTGAGCTTCAGCATGGTGAGGCCACTGGAAAGCAGTAACATTTGCAGTAACAAAGCCACTGAGCAGACGCGTCCCTCAGTTCACTTGGGGACCGGGTCTAACATGATGTATCTGCTGATTGCTCACATGCCACCGTGTCTCTCTACTTCGATTTGAACAAATCTGGCTTACACAAAACGCAGTCGAGCTTGGAGCACCAGGAGGGATAAGCTGTTCCGAGGTGCAGAGCTGAGCTATTCTGCTGTGAAGTGAAATGGTTCAGGAAAGGGAGTCAGCAAAAGCTGTTGGAAAATGGCACAAGGCTGAACTTCAGCTGTTGCAACTGGAAAAATCAGCGGAGGATGCTCACACTGAAAACGCCTGGAAAACACAGACAGGTATCTAAAACATTTTGAAAAGCCTCCTGTTGTTGTGCTTTTTTCAGTGTAATAAATCCTTGTTGGATTAACTACCTAACAGTGAAATTATCCCACTCTGCTAGAAGCAGATTTCTTGCTGAAGTGAGAACAAATATAATATTTTAAGGTAAAATATGATAGTTTGAAGATCCCAGAGGGCAGAAGGGGCAGGGCTGCACTCAGTGAATGGACAGTAATTCCTGTCATTTCCATATTCAGGCCTGAGATCACATCTGCTTCTTGAATTTAAGGCCAAAATAAAAGGAATCTTGTAAAGCCCTATAGTTCAAGAACAATACATATTTAAAGCAGTAGATTCTCGCAGGGACTGAGCAGAGCCGTTTCATAGGACCACAACAGCAGCATGCTCCTGGGGTCCTGCTGCTACAGGTAAACAGAGCTGCTGCAGTGCAGGGGAGGTTTGTGTCCATGTAATGCCACCAGAAAATGGACTGGGACCTTCTCCATGTCCTACCTGAAGTGAATTTGTCAAGATCCATCCTATTTAAGCACCATTAGAGTTGCATGTCAGGTTCCCAGAAGTAAGAAGGGTGAAGGACCTTTCCATGAACTAGTGCAGAGTTGGCCCCTGCAAAATCCTCCATAGACAGTCAGAAAAAAATCCTGAGCTGTTTTAATTTCCCATAAAAGGCAGGAAGCAAATTGGCAGAGTAAAGTGCCTATGAAGGAAAAAAAATAACTGAAACAGGCCTTTCTTCTGTCCTTTCCACTTGATTATGAAGGCCTGAAAGGCTCTAAATTGGCAGGTTTTGTTCTAAGGCTTTAATTCCCTCTCCGTTAGGACCGCTGGAAGACTTTCTGGACAGACAGAAAAGAGGTCAGTATGTAGCAACGACAGGAGAGAAAGCTGCAGATTTGTCATGTGCAGGGATGTTTAAATCTCGGTGACAGATTACCCGTTACATTGTGTTACAGGGCACACTTGCGCATGGCAGTCTGGAGACCACACACATTTCTTCTGGGACGGAACTGCAAGCAAATGTCCAGTTCAGCCTGTACAAATGCACAAATGAGCTGGAATTATTTGCAATCAACTGATGCCAGTCGAGTATTTCTGTGTTTCTGTATTTAGGATTTGTGTAGACAAATCTGAGAACGGAAGTGATTTTGAGTCTGACTATTAAAAGCTTTTTCGCTTGATTTTCTTAACAGCTGTTTTATCCCAATAGTTGGGAGAAAATCACCTTTTCGTAAGGATTCTGTAAGGAACTTTCAGCTGGAGGATGAAGCAATTTCCCATCTACATTTCCTGGTGTCTTCCCATGAGATGAATTAATAATTCTTCCTGATATTTTAAAAGTTAGAAAAATAATAAGCAGTAAATGACAGTTAAGGACAAGTAAGCCAACCCAGACTGAGCTCTGTCAGCAAAGTCTGGTTGTTTCCCTGCGTTTCCAGAGCACCTCAGCAGTTGTATTTTCCAGGTTTGAGCAGGTTACCCTGAGTAACCTGTGTTTGTTTGACAAAGTGTGATTATTACTCGTAACTTTTGAACCTCAGTAATCACAGAGAGATTGTAAGTGGCTCAGGGATGGCATTTTGGCACGTCTCATCTAGCCCCCGTGCTTGTAGAGCCGTCTCCAGCACACTAAATCTGCCATCTGTTGGGTCAGAAAAGTACGTAAGCTTGCTGAGCCCCAAAATCATGTGCTCTTGAGACAAGCTGGCCCAGGACTGGAGGGATGGACTTCATAGTCCCTGCTTGGGGATGGGGTGCTGGCCAGCTGCTTGAAGGAGCTGGGCTCAGCCGCAGTCCTGCCCAGCCACTCTCCCACCGCCCTTCCAGCCCTGCCAAAATCACTCAGCCCCACTCGGCAAGCGAGAGCCGTGAGGATGCAATGGCTGTTGCTTAAAAAAATAACGTCCATGCTTGGGGAGCCAGCATTTCCTCTCCAGTGTGTGACATTTCTCAACTGACATTGCATCTAACCTAATGGTAGCAAGAGCCGGAGAGGAAATACACTCTTCTCTTGCCTTCCCTGTCGCTGGCACCTGGACTGCACGAGAGAAGGCTAAGGGATAGCCAGCAACTGCGCTCAGCTTTGATTTAACCTAAAGTAGGTTTGTCCATCTCCTTTAGGGCAAAGAGCGTCCAAGAGCCCTTCAAGCCCCCAGGCTGTGCCTCACAAGAGGTCTTCACGCTGGCGCTTGGGGCGAGTGGTGCCTGCTTAATTCCTGCAACCAACTACGAGGAAATACTTCTTCTCTCCCCCACCCCAGAAAAGCTTTGCATGTGGAACTTGTTAAAGATTTGTCCTAAGCTTGTTTTTTAAACATAAGCCACGAGTCAGGATGGGCCAAGGAAAACATACCAGTGCAGAATACACCTCATCAGCTCCGCCAACTGCTCCGCAAGCACCGGCTTCGCCACGGCCCCAGCCAAACGCCAGCGGCGAGTCGGTGGGGCGGCACAGCGGGAAGGGAACGGTGCCCACATGCCCTCACCAGCCTCGCCAAGCAAGGGAGGGCAGTCCAGGACCTGGACTGACCACTCCGCCTGCCCAGCAATGCCTCGCCGCTCCCAAAATTAGGCCAAGTTTACTATCGATGGGATCTATGTCTGTGTGTATGTATGATCAATATATTGACAATGTAATAACTGAAACTTTATTATAGCTGTATGTATCGTCAGTATAAGGTATCTAATTACGATGATACCATCCATAGGGCTGTGCAGACGTGTACTGTCTCCCGCTCTTGCGAGTGCTTCGACCACATGTCCCGCCTAGGCTGGGAACAGGGGCGCGGGCCCTTTAAGTGGGGCCCTTTAAGTGAGGCCCACCCTACCGCCAACATGCTCTGGCGCTGACTGCTCAACCAACCTTGCTCCACGGCTCTTTCCCGCCGCCCATTGGCCAGACGGCGCTAAGGGTCCCGCCTTCCGGCCCTGCTAGCCAATGAGAGGAGAATTGGGCGAGAGTCAGGGTTTGGTTGGTGCGTGTGGCCGATGGCCGGCGAGCGGAGGGTCAGTGCTGGGGGCTCGGGACAGGGCCCGGGGGCTGAGGGGAGCGGGGCAGGGCCCGGCTCTTTCCGGCGCTGAGGGGAGCGGGGCCCCCTGAGGCGGTCGAGGTCCCCTGAGGGGTTTGGCCCCCCTGAGGCGCTGAGGGGAGCGGGGTCTCCTGAGGCGATCGAGGCCCCCTGAGGCTCCTGGGGGTTTCGGGCCCGCTCAGGCGCTGAGGGGAGCGGCGCGAGGTCCCCCCGCGGGGCTGGGGCGAGGGACGCGCCGACCCGCCGGGGGCTGAGGGAGGCTGCGGGCGGGCCGCCTCCTCGCTGTGCCCTGCGGAGGCGGCCCTGGCAGCGGTGCCGGGAGCGGAGCGCCGATCCCGGGGTGGGGGTACCCCTCCGCCCTGCCGAAGCGGGGAGAGGGGCGCGGGAGGCGGGATCCTTCTTCCCGGTGGTTGCCGGCGCCCGGTTCGCCACGTGTGTTGGTGCGGGGCAGGAGCCGGGCCGTCCCCCTGCCGACCCGACGCAGAGCTGAGGGGGTTGGGGCGGCCGGAGCCGGGCTGGGGAAGAGCTTTGGCCCTCCCTGAGGAGAAACCGTAAGGGAAGAGCGTCGGGAGAGCATCCTCTGCCCCCTTCGCTTACAGCGTGTCGAAGGGCAGAGTTGTCCCACAGGGCCGTCCAGGGGGCCCATGGTCTTCAATCTTGAGCTCTTCTAGCACAGCTGTGACCCTGCAGCCTGTGGATGCTGTGCTGGATGCTAATTAACCCCCATAAAATGGTAGTGGTTTCACCATGAGAATCCCTTATAGGTAGATTGAGGATATTAAGGTCAATGGGGTTCTATCAGAATGGGGGGGGTTCTAACCTATACCTGCCCCGACAACAAAATGTGGAGCTGTTTCCTTGAAGGAGAAAAAAAAAAAAGTCGCTTCCTAATAATGTGCTGCTGTACACCTAGCAGTAATTAAAACAAAGTGCTCAGGCAGGTTCTTCTCTTTATACAACAAAATGACCTTGCCATTCAGGTTGAAGTTAAGTGTGGCTTGAGCTGTCCTTATTTTAAAAAAAAAAAAAAAAAAAAAAACACCAACAAACCAAAACCACTAAGGACTTCTGAAAAGATGACATATAGGATAATTTTGGTCCGTTTTTAATGTGTATTGGTAGGACAACAGATGTGATTCCATGGATTTTTTTACCATAATTAAAGATACTTGGCGCAAGTGACTTTTTTTATGCTTGTTTATAAAATTATAGAAAGTAGTATTTAAGATGTGTAGCAAAGTAGTGTTGTGTAGTGGTTTGTCCACAGTTAGACAAAAAATAGTTTGAAAATAATCTACCCTTTGTTGAAGCCTGTGTACATAAGGGATCTTGTATTTCTATCATTGCTGTTAGAGTGGCATATTTTGGGTTTGCCCCTGAGAAGATCTGGGTAGAAGGACAGCTTTGCGTGTGTGTGCATGCGTGCAACTGCTGTGCTTTTTGTCTGTTCTCCCAAATCTTACATTCTAAGAAATAAACACTGGTATTAAGGAAATTCAAAATGTCTGTGTTTCGTTCCAGGTGCTGGTATAAAAGATGAGGCTGAATGAGAGCCGGACAAGATCCTTCCAGGCTCCTGTCACCATCCATAACTACCCAGGCAGGCAGGTGTACGTGTTTCCCAATGGCCGATCTGATTCAGAAGAATCATCAGAGGAGGAACTCAATGTTATGGAATTGCGACCGAGGGGCAAGGAGCAGCAGCGATGCAGCACTTCTCGGGACAGAGTTGGAGATGTGGTACTTCTGGAACGAGAGATTACAGAGGATGATAATCTTAACAAGCTAGCCCTGCAGTATGGTTGTAAAGTAAGAGCTATCTCTGTTTGTTTGGTTTTAATTACTTCAGAGGTATTTTATATGTAGCTTAGTTTCCAGAATTACAGGAAGGCGTGCTGTTGTCTAGTAGTTTTGACACTGAAAAGTGTTTGCCCTGAGTATTTCATGAATGGTCAATGTCTGGGTAAAACTGAGCTGGAGACAGGCAAAAAACCCACCACCAACAAAAGAGTTCTTCAGCTCACAGCCTAGTAAGATATTGTCACCCCCACACCCTGCGTGACCTGCTTTCCTTTTTAATTTGAGTGACTAAGTGCAGTTTAGCAATCATGATTTGTACTTAGTTATTTAAGCGGGGGCAAAAAGTAGGAAACTGAGTACAGACATGAGAGTGAGAGCCCTGCTTTCAAGGAGCGTACACTTTTTGAAGCAAACTGAACAGTGTGAAGAAATGCTCCTCTAAAGGGGTCTGGTTTCGGGGCAGGGGGTTATCTTTTTTAAAGGTATGAGCTAACATATTGCAAAGAGAGTCTAAGTCTAACCAAGGTGGACTTGGAGAAGGAGAGATGCCAAAGTTCAGGTCACAGAGTCCAGGTGCATGTGGGTTTTGATTGCTGTTGGACCCAGAAGTGTGTGTGGTTCAGCCAGCTGCAGGCAGAAGGGAGCACGTGTGCACGGTGAATTTTCTCTGGAGTTGGAACATACTACAAAATACATTTTATTTGTTCCAAAGCAGAGAGCTTTATAGAAGAACTGTTAAAAAATTTAATTACCTAATCTGAACGTTAGAAGTACCCCATTGTTCAGCAGTTAAAGCTGTATTTTTAGAGCCTCCTTTATCTGCAAGCTAGGCTGTGATTAAAAAGTTCCATGATGCAAACCACTGGACAGTGACCTGGATGGGGTTAATGATACAGTACTGGCTCAACTGCTGCAATACTATTGCAGTCTCTCTTGCTCAACAACACAGCTGTATGGTGCAGCTGAAGCAAGAGGGCTTAGAGGAATTGCGACAATTCCTCCCCTCCCATTCCCTTAGAAACAAAACAAAAACGAAACCCTTCTAGGTTTTGCTGATGAGCCTGATGCGTGTGAAGAAGCGAGTCTGGTAGGACTTGAATAGATCTTGATTGGCACCAGTAAAACGTGAAAACTCAGAGCTACAGCAGTTGACTTTGTAGTCATGACTATATGCTCATCTCTAAGCAGTAGCAATTGCGTCATTATTGCCACTTGTGCCAAATCACAGCAGTTTGGTGAACTTGAAGGAGGAAGATTCTGAGCAACTCTTGGTTTGTGGCCTGAAAAATCCTGCTGTGCCCCTGCACTGTAACTCAGGAGGACTCGGTCCCGTCCCTGCCATGACTGTTCATCTGCCTCCTCTGCTGCCCTGCGGCCAGAGCCTGTCAGCCCCAGCAGGAACAGGTAGATCTACTCTGCCTGCAGTGCTGAAGGCTGGTGGGGAAGGCAAGCTGATGGGGACAGACCAGGTAGTCAGTGTTCTCCTCTCACAGGAAAAAAAACCTGTCCTACTGCCTCCCTCCTTTCCAGAAAGGGCACTTCTGACTTGTTCCAGTTAAATTGAAGAGGTACAGGAATCCTTATTATTGGAGATCTGTGTATTTGTCTGTTTACAGACTGGCACTGATTAATTTTTATGTATTTTGTTTTACTTGCACAATTAAGCAGCTCCCGAAAGACTACCAGGACATGAGTGAGGAAGGTTTGTAGCCACAAATATATGCAACTGCCTTTAAAAAAAATCCAGATTGAGCTTCTCCTTGAAATCAATGAGAACTTGTCATTGGTTTCAGAATTGTAAGGGCCTACTTGGGGTGGGCGTATTAAGACAGTGCAACAAATAGCTTTGTGTGTGCTACAGATAACTTGGCAGAGATGCAAAGCACTTCAGAATTCTCATTTTTACTCTTGACCATTTATAGTCCTGGCCTGTTTTTGGCATTGTTCTTAGCTGGGACAAGAGGAGCTCACTGCAGCCAAAAGAATGAGTACAGAAAACAAGCCTAAATGGCTCGTGCAGCCGAGTGCTCTTGCATTCTTCCCATCTGCTTTGTTTGTTGTTTCTGCGTGAGTGCTGCTCCACTTTCTGTTTCTAGAGCCTTAGCACAACATTGCAGTGTTTGATTGCAAACACTGCAGGGGATGTTTACTGTCCCAATAATTTGCTTTCATTGGAACACAACCAAAAATTGAAGTACCACCTCAGTTAGGAAGCTTTGGGTGAGATTGTTATTTCATAACTAATTCATTTTGCAGGGTTTAAGTCATGATATTAGGCTGGGGCGAGCTGCGAGGAGCCTGAACCAGCAGCAGAGGATTCCCTTCACCTCAGGGGCACCAGATTAGGATCTAGATTAAATGTCCCGTTTTCAGATTTCTTAAGCTTTGCGAGGTAAATGTGAGATTTGGGCATTCATTTCATCTCATCTCTGCCCTTCAGCGGAGTCTTGCTTTCTGGCTGTAACATAGCAGACATCCCACCTTTCAGGGATTGCACGGTAGATGAGCTTGATGTTTGGTTCTATGACAGCCTGTACAGGCTGGAGGGGAGATGTGGGTCAGCTCTGCAGGCAGAGCCGCTGCAGTTCCTCTCTTCTGTGGGGCAGCACAGGCTCCACCAGCCCATGGGAACTCCCTGCAGGGAGGGAGGAAGGACTGCCTTCCCCTTGGCACCTCCTGTACTACCGGGGTGGTGCCTCCCCGCTCCTGGCAGAAGCACAGCCTGCAAGCAGCCCTGAATGTTTGTTGCAATGGCAAAGGAGGTGTTCAGGCTCCCTTCTGGTGTACTCGTGTATGGCCTTTCAAAAGGAGATCTTTGCGCTGTACCATCAGTGATTTTGGCGCTGATGGCACTTGCACATTTGTTTAGGAAGTAAATTGCTTGCTTGTTTTTAGTGCCCCAGTTTCATTGGTAGCTTCAAGCTTGTGAATGCAGTTCGTACAGTAATTTAGAAGATTACTAAAAGAACAAATCAAACTTTCTCTGAAAGTGCAGCCCTCATACTCTGTCTCTTCTGTATGATATATTGGAGGTGGTTAACCTGTTTGTGTTGTCTTTCTCTTTGGTTTGGAGTCCTGCTGTTTTCTTTGTTTTCTGTCCTCCAGCCTTTCCCTCAAGGTTCTTTCACGTCTCCTTGGCTGCTTTGGAGAGCTCCTTGCACATGTTGACAGTTCCGTTCATTTTCTTTGACAGAGGATTTAGGGCAGCTGAGAAGTTCGTGTACTTACTTAATAGGTTGTTGTCAGTGCATACTGTATTAAGCTGTCTTCTCTTTATTTAACATTAAATAAAGAAATGCTGCCTCACCTTTGTCTTTTCTTTGATACCAGCTGTCCTTGTGACTTGCACTGTACATATGGTTCTTTCTTTCTTGCTATTCTCACTGCTATTTGCATCACCAAACTGGGTGGGAATACTGGTCACAGGTGGAGAACCTACACACGAACCACCAAAGATGATCACGGATGCACAGAGGTTGTTGCTGTAAGCATACCTTCAGCAGGAGCATTTAGCAACTGGAGAAATTAGCTGTATGGAGCTGCTGTCGTGCAGAAGAGGGGTGGTGCTTGGGAACACGAGCAAAGGGTGCTCGTGCCTGTGTGGGAGAGATGCTCGCCTGCTCTCTGCCAGGCTGTCATCTTGCTTTCAGAACTGCGATATGCTCCGAAGATGGAGCTCTGTTCACTCTGAAATCGCTTTCCAAGCAGGGGGAGGGGTTTACCTGCTCGTACTGCTGTTGTCCTCTGACCTTAAACAGTCATGCATTATTTAAGGTATGAAAACTGTTTTTAAAAGGATCTGTTATAAAGACTGTTCTTGCTTTAACTTGGATTAGAAAGTGAGAGAAGGGTAAAGAAAGCAAAAGGAATGAAAAACAGTATGAGGCGAAATACAGCACATGAAGTAGAAGAGCACTAGCAGATGTTGTAGACTGGTTTAATAGAGGACCGTCTGTCCTGCAGGACCTGGAGCAGCCCTGGAACAGCTGGGACATCTCTGCAAAACACTGAGCCACTTACAGCCAGGGCTTGCTTTTATTTTCTGGCTGCTGCTTGCACACTAGTTTTGTAGCTGCTTCCTGCTTCTTTACTGGGTTGTTCCACAGTAATATTCGTGTCCTTTTTGGATTCTGTAGGTTGCGGATATCAAACGTGTCAACAACTTCATCCGGGAGCAGGACTTGTATGCATTGAAGTCCATCAAAATCCCTGTGAAGACCCACGGGCTGTTAACGGAGAACGGCAGAGAGCTAAGGCCGCTCCCGCCTGCACCCTCCCAGACCAGCCTGACGCTTGTGGACTTACCGGAGCCTGATGATGGTGCGAGCAGCTCTGCTGATGGCAGACACCTGAGCGAGTACTTCAAGGGGATTGACAAGAGCATTCAGGACGCGGTGCAGGCGGAGGTCCAGCTAAATGCAGAGTTTTGCGTGGAAGGACTGGAGAGGCCACTGCCTGAGGCAGGGAAGCAGGAGACCAGTAATGGTGCGGACTGTGGAATCCAGTGGTGGAACGCAGTTTTTATTATGCTCCTGATAGGAATTGTCCTGCCAGTATTTTATATCATCTATTTTAAAACACAAGGCCTGGTGGCCCATACCTCCAACACAACACTAACCTCAAATATTTCAACAGATGGATTGGAAGGGAAATTACCACAAAGCTCAGTTGTAGAAAAAAAACCCTAAGGGGGAGAGGCAGCCACACACAGCCTCTCCTCCTGGCGCTGATGCCTGTATGCCTGTGACTCTGACTCGAGTGCATTCAGGGGAATAACAATACAGATTATTTTTATATATTTAAATAGCTGATATTGTAATCCTGAACTTGACTGAAAGTGAGGTGGTGTGATTTTCATGGAAAAAAATAAGGATGTTGCTTATAAAGAGCATCAGGCAGCTGGCTTAACGTTCCTGAACTCTGTTGAGGGAAAGTATTTTGTAGCAATTTACTCATCTTGTTTGCTTCAGGTATTTCTTCATGCCTCGTCTAAGAAGCAAATCCTTTGCTGCTGAGATAAGGAGTGCAGTATTAATGGGAAGTTGGGGGTTGTTTGCATTTTAAGAAAACACTTTTTGCTTAGAGTAGAAGCAGGGGCTCTTCTTTCTCTCTGAACTGTCATTTTATCTCTTGCAGACCATGGCGGTGTTGGCATACTTAACCCTAAAATGATGACTTCTAGTGTGTGAAGCAGGGTGTGCCACAGCACAAGGGTGCTGACAGCACCTCACCTTTTCATCATTTTGAGCAAAATTTTAAGCTGTGTTTATTAAGATGCTTCAAGCCCATCCCTGAGAAGGGTGAGCCCAGACCTCTTCTCAATGAAATCCTTCAGAGACATCTCGTGAAATCTGTTGTCTCTGCAGGTGGAGCTCATTGCAGAATCCGTGCTTTCGTGCGGGTACTGCTCCTGCAGAGCCAGTACATCAGCGTGAGCACAGATGGCTGAAGAGCATTGGAGGAAGATGTGAGTGTAGCATTAGGCCTGTGGTACTACTATGCGTCTCAAAGGCTTGTTTGCTGGAGGGTCACAAGCCAGTGTTACTTTTAAAAGAAAAAAAAACAAACCACATCATAATGGTGCATCTCAAACACCCATTTTCAGTCATGGCTTTAAGTTTCCTTGGTTGTTGTTTTCAAGCGAGAGCACATTGCCAGGCTGCATTTAAGTTGCAAGGTCCAGGAGAGAAGCCCTGCGTTTTCTTAAACAGGCATGGAAGTAAATGTAAATCCCTTATAGGATGGGGACTGCGAAGCTGCTCCATGTTAAATGTTTCTGGGAACTGCTGATGTTGCATTAAAAAGCTTCTGAGTGTGTAGGAAAGGCCAGTGAACTTTGGAGGCTAGTGGTGTCCCTCGCTGTCGGTAAGCCTGAGGTCTGTGCTGGTTAGGATGAGTCAGTAAACACTACGTGATAGAAGTGAGCAGAAAATGAGGCTTTGGGAATTTCTGCTGCAGAGAAGAATGTGTCTTAAAAATTTAATTCAGCAAACTGGGGGACTATGGGCAGAGGTGAATGGTGTCCTAGACCCAAACACTAAGGTATGGGTACTTGTACTCCATAATGTGTGTATGCACAGGTGTGTGGAGCCTGGTGGAGCATGGGGTAATGTGTGGCGTCAGTAGCTGAAAGCAGCACAGTGTTCAGGAGGGTCCTGGTCCTCTCCTGCACCGCTTGCGTGGGGCTGGGCTGGTCTCCAGCCGCTAAGCTGGCTCCTGCCTCCTTCATCAGGGCAAGGGCAGAGCCCTTGTTTGCTGTCTGCCCCAGGAGGTGGCCCATGTCACAGCAGAGCAGTGGCACTGCAGAGCTCAGCCCTGCCCCACCCTGTCACCAGCAGCCACGGTGACCTGCGGGGTAGGAGATGAGGTAGGAAATGAGCAAGGGCAGCATCGTGGGCAAGGCTGGGCCAGCGCTGCCCTGAAGGTGTGAGGGGCTGGTGTGGTTTTTGGGGTTTGTGTTGTTCAGAGCTCAGTGAGGGCCTGTGAGACCACACGCGCTGCGGTACAGGTTGGCGTTGTACCCAGACATGCTCCTCCTGGCCTGACGAACAGTGGGTGTACAGGGAGGAGGTGGGACTGAGGCTTCCCAGCACCGCAAGGGACAGTAGGCCAGGCACCCTGCAATGTTGTAATAACAACCTGTTTCCTGGAACTGTCAAAAAAAAGTGCTCAGGAAGGCCTGAGGGAACCTAATTCTGTAAACAAGGACTCTTAAGTATCTTATACTGAAAAAAAACCCTTATATTTTTCTTCTGTGAAGGAAATGTATCTCTCTTTTTCGGAGGGGGGGTGGGTTATGACATTTTTAAATAAAGCAAAGTGAAATAAAAGCACAAGGGGCACCACCCACCCCAGACGGCTTGTGCGCTTTTTTTTGTGATTGTCACCACAACTCAACGGTGCTGTGTCACACAGCCGTGCACAGCCCTTGGACAGCTGAGTGCCCTGCCACATGGTCACCGGGCACCAGGAAGAGTAAGAATTCAGCACGCCTGCCTGGGTTTTTCCTCACGCAAAAGCTGTTTGTGTCACAGAACAGTGAGCTTGGGGGTGGCAGTGTTCCCTTCTTGCCGATTTCACAACGCAGAACTGTGGCCGCTGCAGCAGCACAGCGACAGGGCTGTGGCGCAGCCCTGACAGCAGCCGCGGGGCTGGCGGCAGGAGGGAAGGGGTTCCTTCGGGTCACCCAGTGCTTCCTGCAAACATCAGTAAGCACTTTGTCATAAGGTTCTTACAGAGCATCCAATCTTAATTTAAACGTAATAAGTATCTGTAACCCCCAAAATCCACACTGATTAAAGCATCATTGCTGCAGGTTAAAACCAGCACTTCAAAACTGAATCTGGAGAGTATTTCAGGTACCCAGGGAGGGAGGCAAAGACATGCTCTGCAAACACGAGAGAGGCTGGAGTACACAGTAAAAGCCAGTATCTTTACTTTAGTGAATGCAGGATACAAATATTTTACAACAACCTCTAGCATTTTCTTAACCATTTGATAAAAAGTTCACTAGAATATTTATTGTATATTGAAGAAAAAACAACACATTCAGGGAAAAAATTGAGATTAACTTATTTTTTCTTAAAAGATTCGTCTCAAGGATGGCAACAAAGTCCAGCTTGTGCCGCCAAACGGCTTATCATCATTAAACCGTGAACAGCTTCTTTGTGAACTGTTGACTACAAACATTTACCAAATACATAAATCTCTTTTAAAAAAGCCATTTTAAATATAGCAAAGCAGTGTTCTCTTGCACAGCAAAGTGAAGAAAGTTTCTACTAAGATTTAAATGTTTACATTTGTTAAGTCTTTCTTTCACATTCTAATTTAACTCTTCCCATGATCAATTGTTAGGAGTTATTTTGTTCCTTATTTACTATGTATTTCTTGTGCGCACAGTAATTCACAAGTTTCTGATGCGTTAGTGTCCTCTAAGTGAAAGGAAAGGCTAAAGCATTTTTCTCTGACGAATCCCTGATAACATGTATTTTCAAATACTGTAGTGAGAGCTGGAAGATGGAGAGGTGATTTGTCACATTAGAAGATAAAAATCATAAATCATTCAGCCTTGAATGGGTTCGGACTAGGATTGGATCCACCTGCCACTTCAGTCAGTACAGTTATTTTAAAAAAGTATTTTTTAATGTGTTGAAATATCTGTGCTATGTCTTCTTTTTTTTTTTTTATAAAACATTTTTACAATTCCTAAAAAAGTATGTTCCAAAGTTAGTTACGTGTTACTAAAAATCAGGATTCCCATTTATTCAATGGCATGAGATTCTACCCCCGTGCAGGGGGGTGGGTGAAGACTTGTTCTGCTGAGTCTGTTGGAGGGTTTGGGGCAACACGTGAACAGTCCCATTCACAGCTCTTCAGAACCGATTATTTTTTTTTTTTAAATTCATTGGTGCAATTTCAATACAAACTCTAACCCTTATGTAGCTTTTTTCTTTAAGAAAACAGTAATAGTACTGTTTAAAAACCTGCATAGAAATAAAGACTATTGAGATACAGTCAGCAAAGCCATCTTATAAGGCACACAAGAAAATAGACAGTAAATGTGAATGCAGAACTCCCACTCTGATGTACAGCAAAGTTCATATATGTGCATAAATAATGAAAAAAAATCACATAACTTTTCAGAGCATTAAAAGGTTCTCTGAAGTGGTAAGTGAATTCAGTCACTTTGGAAACAGAGTTGCCATTAGAAAGAGTCTCCTTTTCCTCGAGGCTTTTGTAAACCTGTTAACTACAACAAACAGACAGTAATTTCCAAAGGGAGGGGGCTGAAACCAATTGAAACCTGTCCGTTTTTAAGAGTTACCATGACAAGAAGAGATTGGTCTTGGAAGCTGCAAGTACTGACTTCGTCCTTCAGTCACAGTTAAAGCAAGCAGCCAAGGAGAGAGCTGTCCCCATTGGATTTCCATTTCTCACACTTAGTTACAGTATCAAGAGAGTTTTTAAATTGCTAAAAATAAAATAAAATAATAATTAAAGCCCAAGCAAAAATTTAATAAATATGAGGACAACTTTAAAGGAGTCTGGAGAATAAAACAGCACTGTAGTTTCTTCCCCAGAACTAGAACTACCAGCAGTAAGGTTTAGTTCTACCTACTTAGATTGGTTCCCAGTACAGACAGGCCCTTCCCGTGCGCAGGGAAGTGGGATGCACAGCAAGGACCTGGAAAGAAACTGGATTTCGACGCGGCTCCCAAGATCGCTCCCTAACGCGCAGTCAGCTCCACCACACCAGGCTGGTGTGAGCCGCTAAACCAAATTTTTGGCTCCTGAGACTTTTTGCTGCTCAAACCCGGCTTTTGCCCCCTCGGACAGACTGGTCTGAGCAGGTCCATGAGTCCCGAGGAGAGAGGACGCTGTCCTCGCCCTTCCTGTTACGGCACAGCCAGACCGTGCCAGTAACATCACCCTGCCGAGCCCCAGCACACAGCAAACACTTCTCCCAGCCAGGCTGTAGCCCACCGCGGGCCTCTGGACTCCTCGCTCTATTTCAGGGAAGCAGCAAAGAGGAACAGCAAATTTATTTCTGAGGCTGAGGCTTCATCCCAAACCACTTACCAACTGAAAAAAACCTTTTGTGCTCATCTGATGTGTTATTTCCCTATCACGAGAAATTAGGTCAAGTTTTTCCACTGTTTTTTTTTTTCTCCTCAGAAGAGGCAGCTTTAAAATGATGCCTTAAAATGTGTTGTAACAGATTTTTTTATATTTATGCAGGATGAACTTAACACCGGATTATTTTTTTTTTTGCCACTTTGCTATTTATATACATATATATAAAATGTATAATGAAGCTTAACCATACAGCACAGAGATTACAATTTAACGGCACACATTCACCACCAGTGAGGGGGACAACCCCTTTATACACCCTCTGAAAAATCTGGATAATAATATTAATAATAATTAAAATCCAAAGAAAGTACAGTATATTTAACAAAATAGTAAATATTAAACAGTGAATACTCTACTTAATAAGGACCTCGCCTTTTTTCAAGTTGGCGTCAATCCACAAAAATATACTTTTTAATCTGGTGAACGTACAATACATAGGTACTTACACCGAAGGTGATAATATATTTAGGATGCTATATACACAAAGAGTTTGGCTCAAATTTAAATTTACATATAAGTGTTCATGGCTTATTTTTCCCCCAAGGTTCCGCCTGCAAGTTTTTCCTTTTCATCTTTGAAAGCAAAAACTAGAAAGTCAAAATAAGATAAAACTATACTCTACAAAAAAGCTACAACATACAGCTTTGGCTTATATAAATAATTCATAGCAGAATGTGTTCAAAAGTACTGTATATAACTTTATATATAGTCTTCAATTCATTAGGGTATTGTTTTCTTTAATATAAAATATACATGAGCTAAAATCCGTTTCTATATTTTTCAAAGGTATGAACGTAAAAACAAATTTGTCAAACATATTCCAATTATAACTTAATATATTAATTTTATTTTGTTAATGTTCTATTTTCTAGGCTAATATTTTCTGAATATTTCATGCGAGTTCTCTATGTCTCTTTCACTCATTAAAAAAATCACTTCTTTGACCCAATATGCTATTTTTTTTTGCACGTGCAAAACAGGGTTTTGTGTTTTTTTTTTTTCTTTTTTATTTCTTACAGCATCAGCCCTTCTCCATGCACCCTCTGCAATAGAGACCCATGCCAGGTTGGGTAATATAAAGGTCATTTTATGTACAGTATTGCTTTCTTCTTCCTGCTTTTCTACTGCTCTGCTGCTACAAAGCATTATTTCTTAACTACAAGTAACCATACAGCTTGAATAAAACACACAGGGACATTACTACAGGCGAGCCCTCTTGGTTTCTGCAATCTAGTGTGTAGGATTATAATGCGGGTACAAGGTTTCTTTGCAAAACAGGTTATATTATTAAAACAACAAGTCCAGGTAAGTGCCAGACTAGATCAATACCTACAGGATTGTTCTGTTACATTTTACCATGGGACATCTGCAGCTATACAAGAAGTTTGTCGTAAGTGCCTGATGATTTTGTGTATGCTACACACACTAGCACATATATATGCATGTGAAGATATATATATGCATGTATGTATATACATATAAATATACTTATTTCATGTCCTTATTTATAAATTTAGATATGTCAGGACAGTTCATTTTGAGAACACAAAACTGAAGAGGCAACACTGCGAGTTTATGTCACCCACGTGTCCATCCTCATTCGTTTTACCGATGGACTCTCTCTATCTTCGGAATTCGGTGGCCTTCCCAGCACGACAGGCGAATGGAAATCACTTCTCGGGTCTTCCCGATCACTGCCGTCGTAGGAGCTGCTGGAGCTGCTGAGACTGTCAACAGGAGAGCGACCCATCTCCTGCCGCGACTGCTGCTGCTGCTGCGGTGGCGGCGGCTGCTGCTGCTGCGGCTGCGGCTGTGGCTGCTGCTGCTGCGGGAACCCAGAGGGAGTTACACGGTCCCGGGGAGGTGAAATTGGTTCAGATTTTATGTTGATGTTTTGGTTGGTATTAATGGATAAATTTGAACCCTGAGATAGCTGGCTGCCAGTACTGGGAAAAAGAAAACCAAAAGGCAGAAATAAGAAAACACGAAAAAGGAAAAGAAAGTGACAATTCACGTGTCTGTGTGATGGTGTGGTCTTGTGGTTCAGCACCCTCAAAATGAGTATGTAAATCAATGCAGCTTACTGAAGTGAAGAAACAAAGCTGAAGAAAGCATTAATTAAAAGTCTGAACTGCATTTATAGAAGTTAAAACCAAACAGAAGTATTGCCTATCTCCAAACATTTAAGTTCATCAGGCAGATGACTCCTCTCTAAGAACCTGGGCCTGCAGGGACACAGCTGGAGGACCAAACTGACAAAAGGGACAAACAACATGAAACATGAATGCTTTTCCAGCCAAGGAGCAAACTTGAAAGGCCACACACCACCGCCAGAAGACAAGAAATTAAAATGGTCTTGTGCTAAATGTTCCCCAGTGCAGGCTTCAGCTTGAAGCGGCAGAAGTTCCCGAGGGGGTGTAGTACGGTAACACTACCGGAGGTACTTACACGAGAGAGCTGAGGGCTGCTGGACCGAGATGGTGCTGTTGCCAGGCAGACACCTGCCCTAAGGACAGCATTCCCGGGGAGTTAAATCCCTGCAAGGCAGACAGGTCTGCACTAGTCAAAGAGTAATCTAAGAGGGGAAAAACAAACAAGAAAGTAGTTTATAAATGTTTTTTATATATATATACATATATATAAATACATGAGAATATATGCGATACATGCACACACACACAAATATAAAGGCTTTCTGCCCAAAACAAATAAAGGCAAGTGACCCAAAGGAGTCCAAACATGAAAACTCTGAAGTCCGGCAGCAGTCCTCCTGACTTCACAAGGAGCTTAACAGGACATTAGCTTCCAAATCACGATTATTTTTTTTTTTTTTTGCATTCTGCTTCCAATTCCTACATGTTGCTGTCTCTATAGCTTCTTCTAAACCCACAGGTACAACATATTTATGCATTTTTATGCAGGCACAGGGGCTGGATGCCTGAGGCGTGGTATGACCAAAGTCACTGCAACTGGGAGCCTTGCTGACTCCTCTGTCCACTCCATTTGTGCAGTCCCACTGTAAGACATCACATTCTCCCTCTCCACAAAACAGCTTCACTCAATACTCTGTCTGCTTAAACTGTCATCTCCACATCAAATAAACAAAAGAAACCTCTTTATTTAGAACAAAAAGTATAATTATTTAGAAATATAATGAAATGGATAATAGAAAATACAATATATTCCTAATCAACAGTCAGTGACTGGCTGTTACTTTTGGCTAGGCTATAGTGCTTAGACAGTTCTCGCTTCATTCACACACAGGGGAAGTTATTTGCACTTCATCATTATCACTCATGCTTTTCTTTCAGGTTTTAAAACAAAGCCACAAACACTTCTCTGCTTTTAATTATTTTATAATATAGCTTCCTTAAAATAATTTCTAGTCTCTTGAGAACACGACAAAATGCTAGCAGCCAAACTCACTTTACACTGCCAACAGATGAACCAAAAAATTCTGTTTAAGTAGGGTTTGTGTTTTGCTTTGGTTTGGATTTGGTTTTTTTTGGTTGTGGGGGGTTTGGGTTTTTTTTTGGGGTGGTGGTGTTTTGGTTGTTTAGTATTGTCCTAAAATTACAACATTGTTATGATTTATCTCCCCAGATATCCTTCTTCTTGAACAATTTCCCCATTCCCATCCCTCAACTTGTTTGCCATCAACAACTTCTAGGTTTCCCTTTTTAACAGCCTACAAAGGAAGGAGAACCCAGTGCCAGCACGGCGTTGTGCTTTTCAGAGACGCATACGCATCACTGCAAGAATCATCCCAAAGACCTTGTGAACCCCAGCTGCACCCCAGCAGGTGAAGCTACTTAAGCTGCCCTTTTCTTTTTGTTTGATTTCTTCTCAGTTGACATTTTTATTGGAACTCTGAAAAACCCTCACAAGTATTTCTGCACAGATTCAGAAACATTATTCCCAAGCTGATCAATCCAAAGCCCTTTTGCACGACTAAAATAAAAAAAAACAGCCCTCCAACAAGTAGGACATGCACTCAGCCTTCACAGCAGCCAGACCTATGACAAGCTGCAAGTGCAGTAAATGTAAACACTTGAGATGTACTGTTCTGTGCCGATGGGATTTCTGTAAGAGCAGACCTGAATAAAATGTTTATAGGAGTTCAGTTTCCATGTATTTTTTTCTTTGCATTTATAGCTTTTATGATAATGGACAATTAACTTCTGGTAATTTAGACAGAACGTGTCTGATGACAGGGGTTTGAGGAGATGCTTTTCCAAAGAATACATATGCCGCTGCACAATTAGCTGTGTTATCATTTCCCTAAATAATCATATATCTGCTAGCAGTAAAAGCAGGACATCAATTTTGGTACAAGTGGCTTGATGCAAGATGGGTAAGTCATACAGACAAGAGCACCTTCTATGTCATGGAAACCCATTACTGCTGTGACCCTAACAACAAGATACCTTTGAAGTTTGTGCCTTTGCAAAATAACTCACCTAAAGCCAGTAATATAATTTATGGCTAGATACACTCTGCTCAAGCGTAAGTTACTATTTAACCGATCTCTGTGGTTTTTGAATATTCTTTAAAAATGCCTAGACTGTTTTAGAACAAGTGACTCAGTCCATTCTGGCCCCTCCTCCGGTAAACTGCAGAAAGAATACTTCTCCAGAAAAACAAATTATATAAAATAGTATATTTGTGCAAAACTGATATTCATCAATTTAATTAAGGATCTAAGAGGTGAATCTAGCCCTTCCTGCCCTGAAAAAAAAAAAAAAACAACCAACCCTTTCAATCCAGAAAAACAATTTAGGTATCTAAATTTTACCTTAGTCCTTGAACTGCAAAACTGAAGTTGCTACGCAAGTGGTGACTACCCTGAGAATACCCAGATGACAATTTGCTTTCAACATCAAATTTCTTTTTGCAGATCCCCTGAAAGGCTCAATCTAATAGAAACAACTTTAAAGTGTCTGAAAAACACAAAAGACTAAAAGCTGTTCACAAATTACTGCAGTATCAACGGAAATGGGCTGGTTTTTAAAATCATACCCCAGTGATAACAGCACTTGTCCATTGCATAGGAAACCAGTATCAATTGTCTTTGCTGCTTCCTGAGATTCAGACTACAGCCCCTTTCATCTTTGTGATATTTTAGCCATCACCTTATAAATTATTCTGGATGAGGGACACACACAACACCGCTTCCCAAAACAGCGTCAGACCGCATGAGAGAACGAAGGGATTTGTTAGGTGACAAGTGCAACTCAATGTGGGTCTTCTGAGCAGGGACCAGAAGTATTTGTTTACTTTAAACAGCAATATATAAACAATCTTTGTGGCAAGCATCAAACCAAGATCTCTATGTCCAGCAAATTCACCCTTAAGTTTATAATCCAAAACTAAGTCACCAAGCACAATTCCTCACTCTGCTCATTATACTGTTATTGCAGCCCCATCTCCTCCTTCATTCATTTCTTTAGACTTTAGACTTTGTTTTCATTGGCCAGTCCTGCCCAAACCACAACACCCCCCTCAGGGTAGTGATTATTTGCATAAATGTTCAACAATTTAGTTGGGTGCTACCACAGTATAAATATTTACTATCGCTGATGACTAAACAGTCCCTCTCAAAATGCAAACATCAAACATGCCAGTAACTGCCCAGGGGCTGTGCCTCCGAGGCAAACCAATACACAAAGTGGCTGAAGGGTAAAACACTTCAGTTAATGCGCACATTAATACAAAGAGATACAAATACAAAGAGATGCGAGTTGTTTGGCTGGAAGGTGGCTAAAAGTCTAAACTAAAAACTGTAGTGAAGACTTTCAAAGCTAAAAAAAAGTGTAGAAAACAAAATCCCATCTTTTGGGAGGCAGAAATTATTATGAATGGATGGTTACTTTATCTATTCCATCTTCCAACATTATAGACTCGCAGAAAATTAAAACAATTACAAAACCTCTGTATCACTCAGGTTTTGGCCATTTCCTACACACCTTGAAGGGTTTTTTTTTCATTTGTCCCGACCTTTGCACAAGAGTAAGAACATTAGTTCCAGGGAAGAGATGCTACTGGGGAATCTCCTCTACTGGACATGTGGACCTCCCTATATTCAGAGAAAGAAGAGGACACCCTCAGGCTCTTCCATCTAGCCAGAGAGCCAATGTGGAGCAGCTAGAAATAGAAGCTCTCTACTGTAGCTCAGTTTCTAAGACCTACCCCTGCAAAAGAGAGAAGCAACTGCCAACACAGTGGTCCCCCATTCAGAAATTCCTGTTCTAACAAACTATAGCACCTACATTTGAACACCTTAACTAGACTTCACCTAAAAAGAACAGCGAACTGGGGAATTATTTCCATTGTTTTCCTTTTTGATTTTAACCAATAGCTGTTTTAACTCTGACTTACAAAATGTATTGACACTTATCTTCAAGGCAGTTTTTCTGCAGGTGCATTTGAAAATTTAACTATACATCATGGATCAACAGTCATCAACTTGACACCATCAAGACTGCAGCCTTTCAGGGAAATGATTAAAAAAAATTTCCTTCACTGATTACATACAGGGTCTGTTAACAAATAAGAGAACCTTGAGATTGAAGTCAAAATTAACTCCATTGGTGTGGAGACAAAGTAGGAGGCACCACATCATGAACTACTTTCCGAACTGGCAAACCAATTACCAAATCCCTCGCATCTTATCAATCTTGGATAAAAAAGTAGTTTTAAGGTCCTTCAGATAATAGAGACTCGCAATGGTGAACCGCTGACAACGCCTTCCCGTGAGTCCCCACCTCACTCTCAGTAAAACTACTGAAGAGGAGAAAGCCTTATCTGGGTGTTGTACATCTGGGCTTTCTTGTAAATTGAAAGCCCCTGTACAATCCGATTCCCCCCCTGCTGTTTGAACTGAGCAGGGGAGAACAAAAGGGACAGTACGCTCTGAAGTTTTAACTATTGGTTAAATGTGAGAGACATTTCAGTTCTCAGATGGATAGCTTGACTACTGCTGCTATAAGCAATGCATTTCACTGTGTCTCTCTGTATTCAGCTGTGCACAACCTGACTGAAAGCTTCTTCCTGATGTAAGTCTCAACATTTACGCATTTTACAAGCTAAAGGCTCATAGTTGATGAATAAGAGCCTTCATTTGAACTGTATAGGAAAATAAAGTGAAGTGTCACAGAAATGCAAATTGGCTGGGCTTATGAATCACAAAGGCCTTGTGCATCTGACCAATCAAGACACTTATCAAAAACAATGCTTACCAGTGTTGTAGGCAGTAGGCATGGCCGAGTACACCAGTCCCTGCGGCGGCAAGCTCGGAGTTGTCACAGACACCACAGGGGTAGCAAGAGGCTGTGTAGACTGAGAACTACTTATCCTTTGGGTATTCTATAAGTGATTAAAAATAGTAACGTCTTGTGATATCTGTTACAACAATGGAAATTCAAGTGCTAATATAAAAGTAGCATTCAATTAAACTGTTTCTTTGCTTTACGTTTTAGTTACAAATACATCCTTTTGTCAGGATAGATTTTCTGAACAAGCCAAAACATTTCACGACAACCAAAATGATCTCGGCAAACTGAAATGAAAAATTAATTACGACTCACTGGTCCGCTTCCCGTGCATGCAGATTTCAATGGTGTTAGAGTTGTAAGACACAAAAATAAATGCACTTTCTTAGAGACATACACAACAATTCTCAGAAGTTGAAGTGATTTAAGAGTTTTTAGTCCCGTTTTTTGAAAGGGTTTTAGTGCAGATGGTGAGATGCAGTTCCACCAAAGTCTCCCACTTCCCAGTTGTTTATTCAATTTTCAAAATTTTAGCTGCCAGTTTTGACACTGTGCTGACTACACCTGTCCTGAAAGGAACATAGAGATCTTCTAAATTTGTGTTTATAAGACCTCAGTGACAAAATAATCTTGCTGTTCCCATGGTTCCTGAGAAACTGAGAGAGCACTTGTTATAATGCAGATCCGTTTCAAAGCAAATGACATTCGAGTTCACACAGAGCAACTGTGCTTTTTGACAGGGAAAATAGCTAAACTAGATTGTCTCAGATTATCTGTTCTAACTGTAGGCATGATGTGGCTTTTTAATAACAGAATGAAGACCTGTATCAAACATATCACTCAAATTAAGCTCTTCAACCAAATTTGCTGTTTAGGAAACGCTGTATTAAACACGGTGGTGAATACCACTAGACAGCAAAGCCGCTCTGTCACAGAACGTACTACTCTTCATGGAGGCAACTTTAAATCTTTCTTCAAAGTATGAAGTTCAACACCATTTAGCCATGCCAGATACTGTCAAGAACAGGAAATGCTCCATTTTTTTTATTTTTAAATAACAGATACTTATTTTTACCTACATCAGTCTTTGAAATAGTAGAAGTAGCAGAAGTCTCTACATTCTATATTTCTACATTTTTACAGAACCATTCCCAATTAAGGGAGCTAGATTTCAAACTGCTGAAAATATATCTTTAAAGCAAGGTGCCCTCTATCTCTAAAAAAATATTTGCTTACAAAAGTAGCAGTTTTTCATCTATTTGGTAGAGTTCCTTCCCCTAGCTTTAAAAGATTGAAGCTACTACTTACTTTTTCCTAATTTCAGACAGGTACACAAGTATTTCAATATCTGCAGCACCTAACTTTTTTTTTCTCCACTCTGATCTTGAGCGAGTGAGCAGTATTAAAAATGCATAATTCCCTTGATAATAATGGAATGAACAGGTACAGAAACATGGCTCTCTTCGACTTTAAGCTTAAACTTGAAGATGAATTGAGGACTATCAATCCTTGGCCTGTATCTTTCCAATTTAAAGAAAAAGGTGTACCACAGCTACCATATTAAAATTAGCTACAATCTTCTACTGGTTACCAGTTTCTGATCTCTGTTTTGTCTTTGAAAGCCCACCTGTGAGCTTTGTAAGAATTTGGAGGTGCTCTGGTATTCATTCAGCAGATGTACCCACTCCACTTCAGAGCTGCCAGAGAAAGTCCCACTGATTTTCTGTGTAATTTATCCCTTTAAATCACTTACATACTTCTGAAAATCTCCATTAGACCAACTTTATCTGGCATAAAGTTATGTTATTAGAGCAGATTTTTGTATCTGTCAGGAATTGACCTTTTTCCAAAGCTTTCTTGGATGACGGCCTATGAAGTTGGGATTACTGTATAATGGAAAAGTTAGAGGAGTATACTGGGAAACAATCCAGACCAAAGGATTTCCCCATGGGATATTTTTTTTTTTTTTCTCTTCGAATGGCTAGTAAAGGTGGTTTTCTGAGGTAATTTATTTCTGAATATAATTCCCAAACACTCAGCCATCCAAAGACACTAAGAAATATTTAGATGTGTAATATTTGTTGTACTCAGAGGTTCAGCCAAAGATTCATGAAAACTTTCAGGAAGTTTTAAATTATTTTTTAAACTGGTGCAAATTATAGTAATAACAGGAAGAATTCAATACCTTTATTTCATGCTATGCTACTGTTCCTATCCGTTTCTCATACTCAGTGCTCAGTTCCAACCACACAGAATGAATGTTCACAGACATGATTTGGAACTGCTTTCTAGCACTGGAATTAGCATCAGAAATTAGCATAATATGAGCCATAACATTGCAGGTATAGTTCCTATTTCTTTACCACCTTTGAGGAAGACACTACTACATTTTCTTTGGGTGAGTTTTCTTCTAACAGATGAGCCCAGTTTTTAAAACCACTAGAGGGCCCACGCTCCACACTGTATCTGTCAATCTACCCGCCTTCAGCAAGTCACACTATTTCACACTGCAAAGAGCACTGCAATTTTTAGCAGGTAGGAATGCTTTAACTCAAGTGCTTTTGCATAATTCCAATTGCAATGCTATTTTGATTAAGTGTTTTTACATGGAATTAAAGCTCTGTTTCTTGCACTGGAAACCGGACACTCCTCTATAAAGGGGAGAGGAACGTGCATGACAGCTGTTTGTAAGTGCAAGTCACTCCAATAAACCTTAAAAACTTAAGTACTGACTTTCAAAAATCATTTCCCCTTACTTACTATTGTAAATCTATTGCTCATGTTTAAGGTAAAAATCAACCAACAGCATGCATTCATCAAGAAATATCTCTAATCCACTACATTTTCCATGCTTTCATGCAATTAGAGCCTTGTATTAGCAACAGGTCCATGTTCAAATCCAACTCAAGGTATGAAATAGGCGGCTTCGTGTATCTTTACGATTGCACTCTGATGCAGCATCTTCTGCATGGTTTGTGCTACAGCAGCTAAACAATTTGCAAACTGCTCCAAAAATAAGTTACGAATTATTTTAGCCTTATGTTATTTTCCAGACAGAATGCCAAAGGTTAAAACCTTCTGGAAAAAATAGGAAACACAAATCCCAAGAGTTTCCTTTCAAAAGCAGAATATCTTTCCAGTGGAAAAAGGTAGAATTATTCATTTGCAATTCTCTATTCCTTTTGGTAAACAGGGAACACCCCTGTGGTTTGATAATCTCAAGCAGGATGAAATAATTCTAAACTCCAAAAAGGTGACCTCACCAGCAATGATGTAATCTCCTTGAAAATAAGAGAAGTAATACAGGGCTTGTGTTACAATCTGAAGAACTTCATGAGTGAAGCCACTTTCTAAAAATATTCCAAGAATTTAGGGGATAAGTGGTTATTTATATTTCAAATAAAAGACAGTAAATATCCTATACACATGGACAGTTACTCTGTAAGGCTCTTTTCCAATGTTCCCTCCAAGAAAAACAGAAATATTTTCAGGAAAAAAACCCAGAAGTTTACAAATGGAAAGCACTAGACTTTGGATGTGTTTTCAACTTGGTCAGGTTTTGAGTTTGAGAAAACAAATGTATTTTTGTCTGCTACCAAGGGAACACTGGAATTATTTAAAATATGTAATGAAACTACAGTTAAAAAACTGTAGTAAAAGACACTTTCAGCATCTTGCTCTCTCTCATCAAACAGTAGCCCAAACTCACCAACTCCAATTCATCCTCCTCCGACTGTACTCAGCAAACAAGAGGGATAACACAGTTACTAAAAATAGCATTGCTTTCAAAAATGAAAGAAAAAGTCATGTTTGTGCTTCATTATTTTTATATATTTTAATTAGCAACGTGACTTTTCCACCTGATGCTGTAAATAAAACTCCTAGGGTATACTTTACGTAGTTTGGGTCAGTTAAAAAAAAGCACACTGAAAGAACATACACTTTTGCAAGATTCATGCAGAAAGAGCTTAGTAAAAACAAGGACACAGCTACACATTGACAACACATGTAGATAAAGAGCACAGCAGTTTCTGGCTGGACTGATCCAATAAACATCCAGCTCGGTAACAAAGTATTTTTCACATACAACCATCATAACGATTCCATCATCTCTACTCTGAAATCTTTTTCAAATTTCCTCAAAAAGACGGACAAAACCTAAATTGAGTATTACATTGTTCTTAACAACACAACAGTAAATAGGTACTGTACACTACTAACATCAGAACAACTGCATTAACAAGATCCTCCTCTTGTATCTATTTCTAATTCATTTAAAAGCGTAATTTTCACTTTAATAATCAGCCAGTGTATTTCCTATGCCTTCCACACTTCAGTATTCCTAGAAAAAACTAAAACTTCAAGAATCATTTACTCTGAGGATAATTATAGCTTTTGTTACTTGGATTAATTGTTCATTATTCATCGTGAATACCAGTAACAAATGTAAGCACTTGCGGTATCTTAAAAACAAATACAAATTATACAGAGAGTACTTGTGTTGTTTATATCCTGTTACTCTTGGTTATGGTTCATTCTTCCATATACAGAAAACAGAAAATGTACACGTTTAAAATTTCTACATGCCGGTGAAAGACTAAGACCGAAGGATCTGGCCAACCAAATTAAAGGAAAAACAGAGTAACTCTTCCTGAAAGACCTGTTCCTGTGTCAATGCTGTGGTTGCCTCATGCCTGACACGAAACTTGAGTGCTATTCCAAATCTAGGCTGAACAAACATTACCACCAACATGCCAAACTGCACAGCAGTAGTATTGAAAAGTACACAAATAGGGACTGAGCCTCATCCTCATTACTCTTTTATGCCTTCATTGAAGACATGACATCCACCATAGGACACACAAGATTGCATTCCAGCACCCACATCAAACAAGCATTTCTCTCAGACCGTCATTACCACTGAAGCTATATTTTACATCCCACAACCATTATGACCCAGGAAAAACAGGTACAAAGTGTGCTTTAGGACATATTAATACAGTTCACATCACCAATAAGATCAGCCATTCCTCTGCAGAATAATGCATAAACCTTTTTAAAACTCACATCCTCGAAACCAACAAAGTTCTTGGTACCAAGTCAGTGAGATGTTAAATCAAAACAAAATCCCAATCTATGTCTCTAGGATTGCACTAACTGCATTTAGGTCAGACTGCTGTTTTTACAATTTTACACTTTTACTATTTTACACCGTTAAAAAGAGATTCCTTACAAATTTAACTTCTTCCACGGTAACAACTTATAACTTAGATTTTCATTAGTGAAATTTCAGAATACAAACACTTTTCTATTACTGTAACCTACGGTAAGCAGCTGAGATTTTTCCCTGTGCATGTGGACAGAACACTTCATTTTTACAAAGCCAGTCACACCACAAATGTTTTAACTTACCAATGGTGGCATCATACCCTTGCTGGAGGGTGGGATGACAACACGGAGGTCAGGTTTGCGGTTGTTCATTCCAAGATTACCACCTCCAGGTGGAGGTGGAGACTTTGTAGGCATGACTTTGCCCAAGCCATTTCCACCACCAGTAGTTCCGAGCAGACTTGGTGAAGCTCGAGAATTCACAAACCCATTTCCTGAAAGAGGAAAAACAAACGTACCGTAAGACTGAAGAAAAGTAGCAATACAGAAGTTTGGTGCACATGTACAAATTATGAAATATTTCTTTGGTAAAACTTGCAACAACAGAATTGTCACAAGAGGCGCAGTATTGAATAATCGAACAAACAAAAACCGCTTTCATCAGAAGATCAATATGTAAAGGTAATATCACCTCAAGGGCACACTGTGGCAGCTTAAACGCTGAGGAGAGCATATTGTCAAAGAACTGTTTCTAATAACATCTGTTGTGCTTTTTTATTTTGCCCTTTGAAGTTCCTCCAGGCTGAGCTTGCAAAAAAGTATGCGCTTTTGCACAAGTCCTCTTCATCCCCACCCCCACAGAACATGAACTATACAGAATTGTTGCTCATGAAAATAAAAATCACCTCTTAAAGTCTCTGTTTCTAAAATGTATTATTCAAATAGCGTCAAAATCTGCAGGACCCCAGTATCTGTTCTCAAATAAAATTAATTTCAGTCTCAAAAATACATACTGTCCAATTATTATATTTAGTAACAATGAGGGGAACAAATCATTTTCCTTCAAATTCATTCCAAGCTCTGAACACAGATATACACATCGTTTATGCCCATTGATTTATTTTACACAGATCTTCCTTTACCTTACTCCTGATATTCTAAGTAGAATTAGACAAAAAAGCCTACAGGTCCTGGCTTCTACTGACAAAAGCCCCAATCATGTTAACTAAAAGTATTTCTCAGAAAAAAAAATGAAAGCCACATTCCAATAATTTTATCATATTTATAGCAACAATTCCCAAAATACACACACCTTATTCAACTGCAAATGAAAAAAAGCTGTTAAGCAAGGGAATTTCACAACAGGGAACCGTATAGTTCACACTACAGAACTTGTGTATGTGTGTGTATAAATAATACAATTCATAGTAAGATTATATTTATACTAACATGGTAGTTCTGAAAGCGGCCTTTATAGTCACACTTCAGGGAAAGGTCTATTGCACAAAGTTCACTGTCTCCTCTTCTAATGGCCTGTAGTGCCACACTGGCACAAATTTTGTATTATTATTCTAATTTGAAGAGGCCCCTATGCCCAATCCAATTTTATTACATTAAGTACATATTAATCTAAAAGCAATTAAAATAAGAAAGTTGTCAGTGTCACATTCTACCTTCTTCAGCAAAATTTTTAATGCCTTTAAAAGGTTAGCAAGAATGAAGAACAATAACACGTATCAGTAACAGCACAACACTTCATGAAGGTGACTGGTACTGATAAGGTATTTCACTAGTGTATATGTTGAGAACCCAGGTGTGAATTCACCAGGGTGATAAGGAGGAAGCCGCCTCCTCCATTACTACCGATCCTTCCTACACAGGGGGGAACTGCTAGATGCAGTCCTCTGCTTTTCCCTGTCCACCATAAATGGAACCCTACATATTGTTTTATCAATTCAGAAATGGAAACAGCAAAGATTAATGTAAGCATTATAACAAAACTCTTGTATTGATCTGAAGATACTCTGCTGAGTTTTATAAAGGTCTTTTGGAAACTCAGTTACTGCTAAATATTTTTAAAGAAAAAAATTGTAAGTAAGTAGAACTTACTAATCTGGCATTTACAACCACAGTATTCTCGTTCACATATGGATGAGTAGTAAATTCACAACTTTAAAGCCAACATTTCAAATTCGGGATTTACTTTCTTTGTGGATTTCTTACTCTAGCAAAAGCCTGACCATACATGGATGATCCGATACGTCCCTTGAGTTCAAGGCTAACAGAGCAAGGAGAAGTTATTCCGATTTAGTATTTTCCTGAAGCATTTGTATGGGAGGTATGGGAACGCATTTTCTGAGAATTCTACCATTTAACTGAGAAGTTATGGGGGAAAGAAGGAACACAGCAGAAAGAAGAAAGAACTTTCTATATCCACATTCTTCCTTCTGTATTATTAACCACAGCAAAACCTCATTTCATGATTAAATCATCTACATTCCTCAGCAGAATTTATTGGGATGCTTCTAAGGTTAGTGATAAAATGTAGTTAAAGTGGCTGGAAAGTTTGGCTGGAGCTGAGAATGCATACTAGAGCTAAATATATTCTTAACTGCTAGGAGAAAACTAGCCACAGCTAGGCCACACAGAAAAACCAACCATCCAAAAAAAAAAAAAAAAATAATAAAGAGAGAAATTAAGTTCCGTGCTACTCCTAAGGTTCCTGAAACAGCAAGACAGTTCTCATAGAATCATAGTTTTAAGTACAGTTATGCATCAATACCTATCCATTATAAATGAGTTTAAACATTAGTTACAGACAGCCTACATAGCATCAGATCACAAGACAAATCTTGCACAATGAAGAGAAAGGAAAAATTAAGCAGATTTGGAAACAGATGTGAGGGAGAAAAAATTATTAGAAAACAGCATAATTTTCACCAAATTATATCTAAAGAATTGTTGCCGTAGCTTCTATTTTCATCAAAAATGCCAGAACATTTAAAGAACTTACTGTCATAAAAAAGTAAAGTCTGGGCTTTAATCTAAGTAATAAATAGCATTTTATTACTCACTAGGCTGTCAGTGTTACCTTTTATATGCCAAAGTTGTGGTGTCCTCAGTTGAATTTAAACTTCAGAACAATAACACTTTGTATAAACAATGAAGTTCTGTATAGCATTTTAGTCTATCCTATGATACCATTTCCTGTCCTCTGTTTTCAAGCATTTCGGTAGCTCGTGTGTTAAATCTGGACAGTGTCTTTCTTCCACACCCAATACAGTCATTTCCTGCAGCCCTTATTACAAGGCTCTGCCAACCCTTCAGAAACATTTCATGCTTTTAGTGGTGCTGTCAAAAACAACGAAGTCCTTGCCATTGCCTCTCCGCACAGTATCATTCAGCGGCAAGGCAAAGTCAAAGTATTTGTTCTGACAAAAGGCTGAGCATTTCTTAAAACGAGCGTTTAGAAAAATATATTGAGAATGCGAGAAAAAAAAATGTTGTAAGTGTGCAATACTATGGGTATGGCAGCACTTTGTTATGAATAGCAAGCATTGAACATTTAGCAAACACTGAAGTATCTATATTGATTATTTGTAGAATCATATGCTGGGGCTGCAATAAGACTGTAGAATATTCATTTTTAATATGAAACTTAAAGCTTTTTTCCCTGTTAATAATCTAATAAGAAAATCAAATTACAAGTTAAGAGGGAAAGGATAACTAAAAGCATGGTATTTCTTAGAGTAAGGTCAGGAGCCAGAAAAAGATAATGATTACAGGATGATGCAACTATACGGCAGCTGGCCAAACTGAGGCTTTAATAACTCCATATACTGTACTTACTATTTTGTCTAATACTGAAATTGTATCTATGCCACCTACTACAGATCTTCCCCAAAGACAATTACTTTATGTTTAAAAACACTATCAAACTGAAAAATGGAAACAGAATATGAAATTGTATGCAAGTATAAAACAAGACTGCTGTTTTTACTTCCATTGAAAGAGTTTTATTCAACTCTAATTCTTTAACACAGACTATGAAAGCATTTTCGAAACACTTATTTGGAAAATAGACACCAATGCAAAGATGATAAGCTCTCAATTATATGAATCATAATTTAATTAGATTTTATGATAACAAACACTGTGAATGCACACTGGCCTACTTCTTGTTTAGCCAGAAAATGTTTAATTTTGAAATAACTTATTTTCTGAAGCATAATGTTAAAACCCACCCATTTTAACAACTACATATTCTGCCTTCAGAAACATAATACAGCTTAATCTCATTTATTGTCCTGCAGCCCAAGACGTAGCATGCAATTACATGAGCCAGACTCATATTTCACTATATAAATCACATCAGCTGAAACAATGAACACACGTGGCTGGAAAGTACTCCATGTACTTATTACTACTCAAGGAATAAATTACAGTCATTGATGCCATTAATCTTTTTTTTGTCGTTCACCTTTGGAGAAACTGAACAGTTATACACAGTTTTGGAAAATAATTGTAGGCAAGCAGCTAAGCAATATAAGATTAAGCAAAAATAAGAACAGTAGTAAATAAGTATTTATGTCTCAAGTGACATCGGACAACCCAACAAATGTCACACAATTAGAAGTAAACAGAAAATTGTGTTTGCAATAAGCTGTCGATTCACTACGTATCTAGAAGACCAGATAAAAATCTATTGAAAGTAAAACATTTTCATGTAGGACAGGGGGGAAGGTCATGGGGAGAGTGGGGAGGACAGCAGGGGAACAAATGTCTTGCAAGTAAATACAACAATAGCATTTCTATGTGCATTAGCTGCCTTTTTTTTCAGTATGACAGCTTTAAGTGGAAATCAGGAAAAAAAACCACCAAACCAGCAGCATTTGCAGTTCATGCCATTTTCAGCTTTGCACAGAAATCACTGTCGATTCTACCATCATTTCAAAAAGCCTAATTCCTCTGCTAGCTTTGGAAAGATTTTGCTATACCAACTCAAGGAAGCTGAAATAAATATATTTCCACTAATCTTTACAAATCAATACTTCAGATAATACTACGATTAGAATTAAAGTATTCCTTTGATAGTAACGTAAGACTTTGAAACGTCTGACGTAAGATTAATACTTCTAAGGCAGAACTTTAGATATTAAAATGCAGCAAAAAGAAATACACGTGACTAAATGTCAAGGGAATGCTTACTCCTGTTATAAAACTAAAAAACTCTCATTTCCCAGGTTGCTGGAATTTTTTTTTTTTTTTTGCCTAAAGCTACATAAAAGGAGACAATTTTCAAGGTTATTTAGATTTTAAAGGGCCTTCTTCAAGACAAAGGTTATTATTCAGAATGCAGCAGCAAACCTAAAACAAAGGCATACTGCTTTTGTATCTAAATGTTTTTCAGCTTTGTGAGAAACATTAACAGTGTCAATTGAATGCCTTTTAGGTCTTTTTTCAACTAAACAGTTTACAGTTAAAGAAATCAGAGTTCTATTTTCTGAACTTGTTGATTTCTATGTATCTATACAAAGCCAATGTAAAGAATGATAAAGAACCCACAACAGAGTATGTTTAGATCATCTGAGGATGTGTGTTGCAGTAGGCTGGGCAAGGTGACATTATATAAATGTTGATATTTCACACAAACAGATACGCTGCAATACTTTAATCCAGCTGGGAGATTAATAACTTGTTATACACGTGGCAAATTCTAACCAGAATTGTCTTGTACCGCTTAGTAAATCAAAAATTGTGGTAAGACAATAAACACACATAATATATGAAATTTCAGCTAAAATCTAAGGGTAGTTAAGGGGCTGAACAGACCACACGTGGATGGGCGGTTTCCAAGGAGATCTTGCTACAATTAAAAGAAACCACCTCAAATGCTTTCTTCTACCAGCATATTTTTCCTGCTGATTTCAGCCCGCCATTTCTTGTGAGCTGATCTAATCAGAGTATGATGGATGGATCAAACTTTGTTATGTGCTGACAACATCTAGCAAAGGAAAAGGGTTCAGCTTGCACCCTGTGAACCAGCTGATCTGCAGTACACTTTCAGTACTCCTTTTCCTTGAGGAGAGCTCGGAAGCTGTTAAGACTGCTAATTAGGCTGTTCTCAGTGTTCTTCAGGGATCCTTCAATTTCTTCCTTGGAGAAGGGTGAAACACTGAATTCTGTATTTACCTGCACAATCTTAAAGATCAGAGCAAGGCAAAACATTACACCAATGCTATTGACATTACAGAGCAAGAACCTTTGTCCACTGCATTTAGCATCAGTTGAACACACGTTAAATCAAACCCTGTTCAGTACAAGCTAGGAACTGAGGAGGCTCTGTCCAGTGAAAGACTACCTGTGACACATACTACCTGTCACACTGAAGAGAAAGTATAGCAGATTAGAAATACCACCAGTAATGCATAACCTTAAGTAGCAATATGCTCAAGGTTTACAGCTGCTTTACTGAAGTGGCCATCTTCAAGAACAGTGCCAAGCTTATTTGATGCAGATGATACAGACTGGTGAGTTAGAGTGGGGGTGGAGGGAGAAGAAAGACTGTTTTCTTAAGGAAGAGGCTGATAGCGTCAATCCAGTTTCAAGCAAAATGTCTGCAAGAGGTATGTTTTTGCAGAGTTAGTTGGATACTTCTCATTGGGGTGTCTCTCATGTAATAAACAAAACAACATGAATAACAAGGTATACACAGAAAGCTGTTCTGTAATTGAAGCCTTCTGGTGTACTCTTCAGACTTGCAGCATTATTAGCCGCTTGACTCAGACTTGTGAAAGACCAAGCTGAAAAATTCTTTTATCATCAGACATGTAGAAAAAGCTCTCCCAATCAGCCAAGCCCTCAAGACAAAGGAACCATGTACAGGTGTGGCCCTTCACAGTTCTCTGTCTTGATCCCTTTCTGGCAATATACAAGCGGTTTACAGGTGCACGCAAGCTGTCAATTACACCTCTGCATAATCCCTCCTGAGGTCAGTACCTCAGGACACACACAATCTCGACTGGCTCTTATTAAGGATCCAATAGCTCACAAGACAGTTTTTCACGCAGGTATATCCTTCAGCTCTATTCCAAAGAAATTCAATATTCCTAAAGTTACTTTACATTCTCTGAATCTGGAGATTAGCGAGGACATTAGAGAAGATACAGCTCTGGATCAAAGAGAAACTCAGGATTCAAGACGACTAGATCTTTCTTATCCATTCTCCTGATGATAAAATTATAAGAGGAAAGACAATTTCCCAGAAGGTTAACTGGGTCCATAAACTGCATTACTGACCAGAAGGGCTACTTCACTGACAAAGAAATGTAGAGACAGATGTGTCCTTGCAAGATCATAAAAAGCCTCTATTTCCAACAGCTCCTTCAAAATCACCTAGGACTGAGAAGAACTTAGGGAGCTCATCTTAGTCCAAAGGTCTCAGGGTTTATGGTTTTTATGCAACCTTGGCAATGAAGGCCACTCAACACCATACATGAAAGTTATGGAAGAAAAAGTAGAGATTGGGTAACAGCGGTACTTCTTTTGAGCCCTTCTGATGCTCAGAGTCCTCAAGGATGGGACAACTTCACTGGAAACGCACTTCATTGGCAACCTCTGGATGGTTCAAGGTATAATACCTAATCTACTGGAACATAGTGAAGCAGACCTCCTCATGACAAATTTGACGGTGATCCATCCATTAAGTCCTTTTAGTTCCAAATCAAAGAAACTCTCCCCCACATTTGGGTACTCTGAGCAAGTGAGGCTACACTTTGCGTAATTAGAATCCACAGCCTTTTGAAAGGAGTAATATAGACATGCAGCGTCTGTTCAAGCCATGATGATGTTGACAACAAATAGTAAATTGTACACATCCTGGTGATACGAGAGTCTTGAAGCATATTAGATGCTCATCACAAACTGAACAGAGTTTAACACTGACCATGGGCAACAGCATAATGAAAATTCTAGCTACAAAATATTTGATCTAATTAAGAGGGGGAAAAAAAAAAAAATAACTCAAAAGCAAGTACTGTTATAATCCCAGACATTTTTCCCCTCTCAAAACTGATATACTTGCCAAGTAAAAATTTTCAGGAAATGTCTTAATGTGGTGGGTAAAATTTTAAAAGTATTAAAAAATAAAAATGCTTTTTTAGGGTTATGACATATGCATGTGCAATAAAGTCTCATTATTATAATATGATTACAAAATTTTCTGTTCTAGACATAAAAAACCACCTACCAATCTTTGCTACACCACAGATATTTTTACTCAAAGTTATTTTCCACAGAAAAACTGTTAAGTTGGCAGATTGACTGCTAAAGCAAATCATATCTATTCTAACCAAGTTACACAGGACTTGAGAAAAAGACTCATGTGAACTAAATATGAGCCATTTTATGCAACATCTTTGTTTAAACTGGGTTCCAACTATGCAAGATAACCTTTACGTGCTTTTTACTCAGAAATTAAGGCATATAAATATCTTTTAATGAAATGGGAACAAAATCTCAAATGCTCAAATCTTCATAATGTCAAGTAAGACTTGGATTTTTCCGTTGTCTCTAGGAGTGTATCTGGGAATACGGGTATACCAGTACTCCAACTTTATCTTCAACATCTCTCCTATAAATTGAAAGCTGCAAAATTGGCACATGACCTGTCACAACTATATCCATAGGAGAATTCTCAGTTCCTGAGAAGTTTAAAAGAAAAGACTGAAAGCTAAAAGAAGAAAATACAGGGTTTTAAAGTGAATTCAACAATAAATGTAGCAAGAAACTAAAACCACTGCTGTCTGCAGACATAATTAGCTTCATACACACACTTCAATGGCAGCTGTCAAGCTCAAATTGACAAGTTAGCAGATTCACTCAATCTGGTTATGTATGGTTTCCTGATTTTGGTTGCAGTTGAGAAGGTTGCTGTGCACCTTACAGTATTTAAAAGAAGCCATGCCATATCCTAATAGGAAGTGGAACTCAGACAACGCAGGGTACTCTGTGGCTTAGCATTCTGGTGTTAACCAGGTATTTGAGTTTCACTAGAGATACTTCTCATAGATGTTCCACCTCTCCTGTACTGCCACAACTCTTACTTGTCCGAAAAATATTTCTGAAAATGAGTGGGTATATGTTTAACATTTTGGGTGCAATGTTCTGGAAAGTAAGAGATAAGCAATGCGTTTTGACTTTTCACATAAACTATTAATAAATGCAAGAAGAAAAACATTTTACTGCATTAAATATGTTCACCAAGCTGCTGTAACTGGGTACTTCTACAGTTTAATATTCTATAGCAAAAGCTGTAAACAACTGTTTTATTTGGTTATTGAAAGAAGGAGTTAAATCTGAGGCGGCTGTTAATAAAGCCTGATTTTGGAAAAGAGGCCTGAAACGGCTTGATAACAAACTTATTTAGTCTGACTTGAGAAATACTATGAAAATCAACACCTGACCTCCACAGTTTCTAAAAATAGTCATCTTTTTTCAACTGAGGAATTTTCCTCCATTTAAAATCTTGCTTACCCGATGGAAACCACACTTTCAATATTTCATATCTTTGCTGCACATAGCCAAAGAATGGATAAAGAGTGGAAAGTCAATCCTGTTTTCAGCCTTGTAGTTGCAGCATTTTTTATTCATAAATTCTATTGCCTGACTTTATCTTCAAAGAACTTTTCCCCAGTTGCAGCACTAAGTAGCCAGTGGGCAAATACTGAAAGGTCAACAGTTGCTTCTCTAATGCCTTGCTATGAACACATACCGAGGAGAGTTATGTGTATTTCCAAAACTGACCTTCAGTTACCAAGACATCTTAAGGAATGGAAGGAAGACGAGGGAAGTGGGTGAACTGTCATTTGTTTTGTCTTTCTGTGGCATGATAAATTTCAATGGCTGCCTGCCCTCTATCAGACTACTAAATTTTGTTTAGGGGAGACAAAACATTATTTAAATGAAAGAGTGCTATCATATCTTTTTACTTAAGATAAAAAAATACTGTGAATTTGATTTTTGGCAACATGTCCAATTTGTTTTTGAAAGAAATTCTGATAATCTTCCAAAATTGAGTCAGAACCTAGCTATCAGCTTCCAAAATTTATTGCTTTCTTTGTGTAACTGCTAGAAAATAATTAGCAAGATACACATGGCAATACAAACAATACAGTCTGTATTTTCTTCATTTTGATTGGCACCACAACCAGTATCAAACATCTAGGTCTCGTGGATACTAAAGTTGAGAACACAGCTGAGTTGTTTTTAATGTAATAGCTTAGTAAGTGCAGGGAATGTCATACTAAGTAAGAAAATTTGGCGAACTACAGATCTCTTTAGAGTGCTGCAATTACACCTGCAGAGAAACACAGAAGCAAGAGCAGCAGGCTACTACTGAAAACCATTAAAATAAAAAAATGCAAATATTACTGAAGTGGAAAGGCCACAGCAGTAAAGAGTTAAATGCTTGGTAAGAGTTTACAAGACTTGACAATTACAAGGCAACTAAAAAAATTACGACCTTTGTTCTTCCACACCCGCTTTTTCAGAAGAGTCAAAATAGAAAACTGCTTTTGAGTAACTTTGAAACTAAAACCATAATACTATTTTTTAACAAACACTTAACACCACACTTACCAACTGGACTGGTACCAGCTCCATTTGGCACTGTGAGGTCAGTTGTCCCCAGCATTCCACCTAATAAAAATAAGCCACAACATTAAACTAACTTGCTCTCATTACAGTATCATATCATTTTCTACTTCAAAACTTAAACCGTTTTAAAAAAAAAAAAAATTCACCAATACCATTAAGAATTTGTTACTCGGGGTTTTCTGTTTGTTTGTGAGGGCTTTCTATTTTGAAAAAAAAAAAAAAAAAGAGAGGGTAAAAAAGGAAAACAAAACAGTAATGAAATCTTACCTGCATTGCCAGTACTTGGTGGTCTCTGAGGGGCCCCAGGTGATACGTTCCGATGCAGGGTGGTCTGAGGCGGGGAGAGCATGGTTGTGTCCGTTAACGATGAACTGGCTGCCAGTGATGGGGATACAAGGGAACTCCCTGGGTTACTGTAGGTTAAAGTGTTGGGATTGGACACCGGAACTGTAACCGACATCGAGAAGTTCTGAGCAGGCAAGCCAGGCTGGGGGAAAGACAAGGAACACACACAAGACAACAACATTAGCCTTAACTACATTTGCAGAAATCGCACATTATAAAGATACACATTAAAGTTTGCCAAGAATTACTCAGGTAAAAAAATAATTAATGATGTTAGTTTTTAAACTCTATTAAGCATACAATTTTAAAACTTCCGTTTGTTGTAGAGTATGGTGTTAAACACTTATACATCATATAAATTACAGTTTCAAAAGAATTACTCAAACTTCTAAAATACTGGAAATTCAAATACAGAAAATTGAAGATATTCATATGAATTTGCAAGCTCAGAAATACAATAAATATACCAGTTAATTTAGGTTATTACAAAGCAATGACAAGCTTAACATGTCTACAAAACAATGAACTGTTGCACCTTCAAACTGTAAGCATAAACATGCACATTATAAAATAAATAGCCAGTTATTACACAAAAAAGAAAAAGTTAGTAATAACATTTTCTATTCATAACCTTGCCAAAATATTGCTACAAATTTCTAAAACTTTTTCTTCTTCAACAGACTAAAAAAGTAAACAGATTCTTAGAAATTCACTAAGTTCAGTAATTTGAATGTAAACATTTCAATTGCCATTATTCTGCACTGTGTTCCACAAAACCCCGTTTTGAATAACCACTCCATCTTTCATTTTTACATATCTCATTTTTAAAATTCTAATTTTTACAGCATTATTTAAAAGGCAACTATTTTTCTGAAGTGTATATGTTTGTTATTCAACAACTATTTGAATCAAAAGCGTAGATGCCTGCCCATCTATGGTACTCATTTGCTTATGACTAACTTCTTTGGCCTTTGTCTCATTCCTATCCTTTGACAGTGATGAGTTTCTGAAACAAAAGAGACTATTTTCTTTCACAATTCATAATTACTGGAAACAAAACTATGACAGGTACAATTTAAGGGTAAAAATTCGGTAGTATTTATTGACAGAATAGAGAGATAATAGTTTTGATTTAGAGGTCAAATGCAGATGACAAACATTCATGACCTAGCAAGTATACTTAAAAAGATGCACTTTTGTCATGTGCAGCTTAAAATTTACTTAGATTGATACTTCTGCACAACAATTTTGATTATGTTAGAAGTATAACAGTAACTATACTAATGAAAAAAGCATAATACATTTGCTACAAGAAACAAAATCTCCTACTAGTGAGAGCCAATGACAGTGTCCCTACTGAAGCATTCCCAAGAATAATTATTCGGTTTTGGCACAGACGGAAGGAAAAAGCAATGAAGCATAGTGACATAATGCTAGCAAATCATTCACAGTATCTAACTAATGACAAGCTCTACTGGTATTTGTTTTCACAGGAAACTACAAGAAACTATTTACTATTTACAAAAAGAAGATTGTTTTTAAACAGCATGCTGTGAAGTAACTCAAACTAAACTTGAAATACCTGAAGTACGCTTAAAACAACGCTAGAAGCTAACAGTTGGAACATTTTTTCTGTAGGTTTCTCAATATAGAACTAATAAATGACAGCTTCCCCCCACACCTTACAAATAAAGGCTGCCTCTGCCCATCTATGGTACTCATTTGGTTATGACTGAATTCTTCATACTTTGCCTCGTTCCTATCCTTTGACAGTAATGAGTGCACTAGAACAAAAGAAACTATGTTCTTATACAGAACCATAAGTACTGGAAATAGAACCATAACAGGTCCAGTTTAAGCTATAAATACAGAACTATAGAGCTAAAAAATAATGTTGCCTTTTTTATTTACACTGATGTTCACACAATTTAGGCTGTTTATGAAGAGGACAGAAAATCAAGGGAGAGCAATTTAGCTGTATCACACTAAGAAATGAGGCCTGAAGATGTCTCAACACAGAAATGCTGCATATCAAAAGTTTCAAAACAAAGCAGGAGCAAAAGACATTGGCTTCATTCAAGTATAAAGAGCTTGCTAAAAGAAGTGATGCTGGGTGTCCCGACTGTCAGTTTGCTGTTAACTCCCTAGAGATGCTCTTACTGCTCTGAACAATGAAATAATTTCTATAATCAGCAAGTCATTTGGGGACACACTACTCAATTACCCCAGGGTCTGTGCCGATTAACCTAGACAGTCCATTTACTTTAACTGCTACAAGATTTGCAATGTTAAAAAATTCCATGGCTGTGGCAGAGCTCTGCATTAGTTTCCTTAGAAAATACTTCCCCTGTAAAGCTCAACACCAACTCGTTTTGTAGATAGAAATTAAATGTCATGAAAACCAGGCAAAATTTACCCTACTGTTATCCCCAAACTTCTTGAGCCCAATAATTCTAAGAGTCCTTTCTCCACTAAAGCTTTAGACCCCAAAATTGAAGAGGATGTATGAAACTGACGAAAACATGAGCAATCTGCCCAGTAAATATGTGGGGTTCAGACAATGACAATTTCATTTCTTAATTAGGTAACACCAAAATGAAAAACGATCACACTATGGGATAGGAGATCATATCTTTCTAAGCAATTGAGTGACTTATGGCTGCAAACGGGTTAGGCACTCAGAACAAAATTTTCAGAGATCTTTTCAGTGTCCAAGGAAGTATCTGTAGGAATTTCAACAGGAGTAAGACGCCAGTCTTTTGAGGCTCCCACCGTGAACCAGTCTTTATCTAGTCGTCAACAAAATAAAATTCCACTGATTTGATCACAAAATTAATTCAATTCTATTTGCCCGCTTGTAACATATTGTAAAATCTTGATTAACAGACAGATAAAGAGCTACAAGATGTAAATAAACTATCCTACATCCCACGCCAAAATCTATCTTTATAAAAATATTTTAGGTAGGATTAGGCAATGCAGCTAGGTTCCTGAAATTCAGAAACATTACTTCACGTTCCCAAGGCATGAAAAATTGAAAGTGCAAGAGAAGCTAGAGCTAAATCTTATTCTTTAAGATAAAATGTATTTTAACAAGATCAAGTATCAGCATCTCATTTTTCCTCAAAAATATATATTCCCTTTTCAAACCATTACATCCTCTTGTCTTTGCAGTGGTTTTCAGTGGTAAGCAAACACTGTGAAAATTCTCATGCAGGTAATAGAAGCACAAACCATACTTTAGTACTCACTGCGATTTTATGATTCCGCATCATATTATCAAACTCTTCATTAATTTTTTTATATTTTTCTTCTGTATGTGGCGTGAGCACATATGAAGTGTCAGGGTCCGGGCTGTCGCACCCTCTGTGTTCCTTCTTGTTCAGAGCCTAAATAATGAAGTTAATAAAAAGGATCAACAAATAAAAAGTAGAGATAAAATAAAAGTACTTACAGGGCCTCGCTTGAAAATAAAATCACTATCTTCATTTAGTTTGCTGAATCTGTCCTCCGATAGTGGACTGTGCTCAAAGTAATCGTCAGCATCAGGGCTCTCACAACCATTAAGGCCTTTCTTTCTTAAGGTCTGAAATACAATTGGAAAATTCACATACAAATCATACTAACTTGCCAAGAAGTTTTGTATACTACTGAATCAATCAGAGCCACTGAAACGACATGAAACTCACATACAAAACTCACTGTTCAACAGACAGGCTTAGTCTTTCAAAATAGTGGCATAGTACACATACAGAAAAGTTTCGTTCGGAGGCACAGACTCTCCCAGGTGCCATCTCATGGGTAACTTTAACCTACACCCACTTCAGCTCTCCATTGTTCCATGCAAAACCATTTTTAGACACTGGCTGATAGAGTTACCTGACATACAAGGAACACTCAAGCCTATGGCAAAGGAGGTAGCATCATTGCTGCTAATTAAAACCCAGTTTACTGGATCTTTAATAAATTGATTTTAGCATCCCAATTTTAATATTCACATTTTAAAGAGCATAGAGTTAAACTCTGAGAAACACAGTGGCTAAAATTTTCAATCTAATTCAAAAAGTGCTGTACATTAAAACATATAACACTCAGTCTCAGTTGTTTATACAGGCAGGATTTTCCTGCTCTTCTGTCATCCTACATGATAACAAGAACTGCAAAAAAGTATAAAAATAAATTACATAATCCCTTTCTAAAATGACTTAGTTTGCTAAATATACGTTTTTTCAGACTCCTTTACACTAACTTGATGCAACTGCTTTATTGGGCTACTTCCTGTTTTCTGATGGAGAACTGACATCAACATCCCCTGGAAAAAAAACCCAAACTTGTCTACAATCTAGGCATTACAAATAAGATACTGAAACAAAGGATGTGAAACTACAGGTCTCATGACCAAATTTTGAAAGATATTTGTATTCTTTCTTGTTTTTCTTTTTCACCCTATTACACAATCAGAAATCTTTCTTCGCATGTTCTCATTTATAACAAAACAAGATTTAAAATATTGCCTATGGAAAATATTTAATGTTTTAAAAAAGTTTCAAAAAGAAAAGAATATAATTTTTTTTAACAGGTACACAATAGAAGTACATAAGGCAGCAGTAGGACTATACAGGCATGAGGGAGGGTTATGGTTTTTATTTGTGAGGAATTATCTATATTCTATGAATCTTACAGTAAAAAACCTAAAGATTTGAAATCTGCAAGCTGACATTCTCAGCACCATAAAGAAATTGCATTTGCTTTCCTATAGAAGCTATGTTTCCATAAAACACTTAATTTTTGATGAAAAAAACCCAAACAATGTTTTGGGTTAGACTACAGTATTCAACAGCATTCTTTTCTTAAAGTGCTATCTACTAATTTTTAGTACAATAAAAAGTACAAAAGACCTTCTCATTATTCATATATATGCAAAATACTGCCTACTTCTACTTCAGTTTTAAAGCAGTACTTGAAAATTCAATTACGCCGTCTGAAATTCTTTAGTATCACAGGTCACCATAAGCTATAATTCCTTCTCAAGTTTCTTGGCTCGCTCTGTGTATCCCACACAGTATCTGGAACTCCCACAAAAATGTAATCACTAAATCAGCATATGGGGAAAACAGGTGTAGCTTCCTCCAGCACCTGTCACAGCACTGATCCTGCTCCTCTAACCAATCAGCTGGACACGTATAGGGACTTGGCCATACAAGGGCCGGCTGTTCGGCCTCTCAAGGTCGGAGCCTGTTATCCCTCTCCCAACCCTTCCTAACAAGTCAGCCTGCCAGTCTTCTACACTTTGATATCAGTAGGAAAAATGTTAACACTGTATAATCTGGATTACGCTTAACCCCTGTAACCCAGCAAAATCCGTAAATAGAATCCAAATATGTCTTTACATGGTGCTCGGTGTCAGTGCCCAAGACATGATTAGAAGCTGTATTTAGATACTATAAAGAAAGATCTTGCAAGAAACACACATACTGTCTAGTTCTCCTCCTTTGAGAAAAAAATTAGAGCAATTTTAAGTATTAAGGCACGGGAGTTTCATTAGCGTTCCTTTCAATATTCTAAAACAATCAAGTCAAAGCTTTCAAGCATAATGCTGCCAATTCATCCTCCCAGATCTGTCTGAAAATTATAGTCAAAGTTCTAATATAAAGGAAGAGATTTAGTTAAATATAAAAATGCATCCTTCCTCTGGGCCACCGGTTATTTTTATTTTTGATAACAATGGGGTTAACTCTGCTTTGACTCATGAGGAAGGAAAATGCCTCAGTATCTCCCGTTTAAGATTCTGGAAACCTTCACTCCAGATGGGGTTCCTGTCATTGTGGAAGGATTTAAGCCACGGTTCACTGTTACAGATAATAAGTCTGGGTCTGATATCCAAAGCTCTGTCTCCTTATCACTAAAACACGAACTGCCACTTTGAGGACCTAACCATAAAAAGACTGCCAACTTTATCATTGCCCAGTAACATAATAGTAAAACATCTCTGCTCTGTAGCTCGTACTAACAAGTGGAATGCTGTAATCTGTTCACACGGCCAGGCGAAGCCTACGCGAGACAGCCCAGCCTCAGCTTTCTCACAGGCTACAGAGCGAGACACGATAACAGGCCCTTGCTCAAGGGAAAACACGGCAGGGGATGACTGCTGGGAACCGCTCTGGGGGGCACAGGAAAGCCAAACTCCATAAACAAGTGCTGACTCCACCCTCAAGGTTCTCTATTGCTAAAATTTGTTACTTCTCTGATTAAGGTAAATAACTCGCCCTCCCTGAGCTATTTCCAAGATATTATCATGGAGACTGAAATGTTATTAACTCTGACGGTAAGGGGGGGGGGGGGGGAAATACCGATTAGGGAGACCAAATAATATTTGTGTAACATGAATAGAGTTTTGTTTCTATGCTGTGAAACACAAGTTTGTTTAGAATAAAAATCAGAGGGTTTGCAGTTGAGGTTAATAAATATAGAATGTAAGTTTTCTTACTACAACAAGAGGGAAAAAGAACATTAAATTTCAAGTTTTGCTGTTGGGTGCTCACTACAATTACCTTCTGCTCTTAAGTCTTATTTTCCAGATCACCTAAGGGAATTTGTAGCCTTTTGAGTTAATCTGTATTACTTTCCACTTCCTCTAAGACCTAGGCAAAATTACTGGAAATTGTTCCAATGCGTTTGCCAATGCACTGTATTGTGCCTTCAGTAACTGAGATTGTGCAGCTTTGATATTAGACAGGATTAACTAACTGATGAGAGAAAAATCCTGATTTTCTTCAGAAAATAATGCAAAGTATTTATGATGGCAGGGCAATCTTTTTTTAAAACAAGCAAATACAACAATATAGTTGTATAGCAACTTTGTACATCACACAAGTGTTCCAGACAGCTGTGGTCATCTTGATATTGCAGAATGACCCAGAAGTTTTTAAACTGCTTTTATTCCACTGTGTAAAACTGAAATATGCATAACTATTAGGTTGGGGTTTTGTTGGGTTGGGTTTTTTTTTTTTAATGACAGAGCTTAGAAAACATTGTATGAGAACGGCTGGACTAGCTATGAGAAGTTTAAATATTACATTCAAGCACATGGTACAAAAGCCCCAATATTTTCCTGAACTTCCTCACACATATGCAAAGTAATTATTAATTGCACTGCGTTTTGCTAATTTAAGAAAAGAATCATGCCTTGGCAAGAAGCATCTAAGGAACAGAAGAAGGGCTTCTTGCAAAATAAAATCAACAAAAAAAAATAATTAGCTTCTCTCTACGATTCAATGTAGATTTTACTGAAATCAGTAATACAGATATCAAAGAGTACAAAAATACAATAAAGTTATTTATTGTATGATCCATGAGGAAGCAAAGACAATATTCAACCATCACAGTGTAATTATCTTAGTATCAGTTTCCTTCCACAAAATCCAACAGAGAAACATGAAATGCAGGAGCTTTGAGCCCGCTGAGTCTCCACAGTGTGAAATCAAGTCACGACCTTCTCCAGCCCAGCTGCACACAGCTTCTCTCACACAAACTTACACTGGCTCGACATACTGGTCATCAGCAGTTCTGGAAACCAGAAACTCTGAACTAATAAACACAGATTACTGCTACCAGAGATGAAGTCAAGCGACAACCCCCAACTGTCCTCCTCTCCATAAAAGATCCCAGTTTTGATATCCGGCTCTGAAAGGACGTGTTGCTAATGGTTAAAAGGGCGCAATCAGCATGTTTTGTGCTCCAATTCAGTGAACGTAGTTAAAAAGCCAAGACTTCTGATACTAGTGATCTGGGCTCTTTACCAGCTCTGGCAAAACTGTAGAGAACTTGATTATGTTCATTGTCACCTCAAGAAATAATATTTTTCTGCCTTAAAGCACAAAGTAAGATGACCTCATATACTAAAAGTGTTATGAAGTGCAAAAAAGTGTCAGTTCATTCAAAACATTTTCAGTGTTGGGTTTCTTGTAATGTTACACAAAAAGGAAATGGTTGTTGTTATCAATGCCACTACATATCATGTTAACAGCTCTATTTTTGCACTTGCTGTCAGAGCTGGCCAAACAGGATTTTTGTGTTTCATCCCAAATCATAAGGAAAAACATTTCCAAAATTTGACTAAGACTGAAATGAAAAGCGATTTCCTTGGGAAAAGACAAACCTTTCATCTAAAATCAGTGGACAGTTCTGTTTCTGCTGTTGCAGTCAGAGCACAGAAAAGCTGTGAAGCAGCACAAAGCTGGAGTAAATACTTTTAAAAAAATTGTAATTTAAAAAAGTGTAAGTATTCTTCAGGCCTGAAGTAATGGAAAGGCTACACTAGTACCGCCAAATATTACTGCTGCTCCGGTAGGTATGTACACCATGGTTATCAAAAGGATAACCAATTAAACAGTTTCTTGATGCTCCAGAGAGCTGCCATGCAACAGTGGAGAGGGAGAGGACGCTGCTACCACTTGCATCAAATTCCAAAGGCTCCTCAACCACAAACGCAGTCACCCAGTGCTCACACAGTTCTCTGCAGGAAGGATGAGACTAAGCATTCCTCTGTCATCCGTGATGGGAATAACAGTAAGATCACTAAGGCAAAAGATTGTGAAGTTGCAACCTCACACCAATAAAACGCAAAAGCTGGTAGCAGTAGCCCAGGTGGCAATACTGCCTCTCCTATCAATCTCCAAGAACAAAGAAAAATCATTCCTAAAACAGAGAACCAAGGATAGCTGAGAGTTGTTTAGCCACACCATAGCCTACAGGATCAGTCTCACATTCCATCTCTGCAGAGATACGCACTTTAAGGTTATTTCCCCATGCTTTAAGGGAACTGTTGAAGTCTCTGCAGGTGCCCTTTGACAAGCTGACTGACAGTAACAACTTACTGCCACAGAAAGTGCAGGATCCTAGAGACCACCCTAACGCCAACTCTGATGTTTGCTCAAGCCTGCACTAAGTCACTTTTTCTTCACTAAAATTATAGAAAATACTCCTTGGCTATTCTTTAACTTATTTTTGCTGGATTTGTTTTCAATCGTAGCAGGATTAAGACGGTTTTCCAGTGTATGGGCTGAGCACCACAGATACAAAACAGACAGAAGGAATGGCCTGTCCGTTTTGGCAGCAGCAAACCATTGCCTCAGCCACCACTGATAATCACATCCTACTTAAAAAGCCACACCTTTTTTTCTGAGATATTCACAAAACGAAGGACAAATCCAGTAGTCACAGCACCCACTTTTCATTCTTATTATGTGAAACCTCAGTGAGAGAAAAACACCAGTGTATTCCTTTAATGCAGTCCATCTCCTTTCCCACAGCAGAGAGAGACTTAGGCTGGCAAAAACTACACGTATCATTACAGACTTCATCTATAGGAAAAAGTCATGGTGAAAGCATGACAACTGCTTTATTATTTGCTTCCTTTTACATACTATGGCCAAGAAGTTGAGCCTAAAACCAGGCTCGATTTTTCTTCTTTTATAACACAAAATATTTCACTTTCTTCACCCTGAACAATACTACAGTGTATCATCCTTTACATATAATAAATTCACCCCTATTATGTATAAAACATATTCAAGTATCCAAGGAGCATTCTTAATCACTGAAAGTTATTTATAGTTTTTTAACTTCCTGCAGGTCAGTTTGACTTCAGAAGTATCATAATTTCTGTTTCTTTTCTCTGAAGTAACAATATGGTTCTGCAAATTCAGAGCTTGACCCTGCGGTGTTGGGTATACGAATTTTACCACTGTCTAAAATACAAGCAGGAATGAATCTTAAGTGCAGAGTACACATCAGAAGTAAACAGCCAGAGAAAAACTATTTAATTCAATTGAGTGACAGTGTTTTGTGTTTGAAGTTCATCAACATTATTTCTGTAGGCTTTAATTTATTTTTTCACAGTTCGATCTACAGGATTATTTTATGTAATGTTTACAAATTTTGAAGATTTTCCTCAGGCTCTGTTAATATTCTCAACTTCAACCACTGAAGCATCTGCAAATTTCATTATGAAGCTGTTTTCCTTCCCTTTGAGTGAGGAGGCTCCTTAAGTTTAGCCCCAAAACTATTCCTTTCAGTACCCTGACATATTTTCAATTACATTTTGCTATGCTGTCAGTTAGAATTTTACATTCTCATTATAGCCACAAATACATACATCCCAAAACAGCATAGTAAAGCAGAGTGGTGCCCAGCTTTCAAAACTTTAGTGAAATGCAGAAGAGGTCTGTCTTAATCTAATTTGACATTTCCATGAGCTATACAACTAGGAGAGTTTAACTTCCGAAAGAACAAGGCCTCACTACGCTTTCTGATAGGCTCCCCAACCAAAATAACATACACTAAGTAAAATTTGAAAAATTGACAAACTCTACTTCTAGCTTACTTGAATAATATTTTCCATACTTGTGCTCAATTAGTAGTGGTACTAAAACAGTAAAAGAAATTTAAGTCAATAATTGATATTATGCAAAAATATCTAGACATCAAAAACTGTGAGTACAGTACTTTAACAGTTTGCTACAATGATTACACTTCTTGTCCAAATGGTATGGCATGTCAGGGGAAAAAAAAAAAAAAAAAAAAAAAAAAAAAAAAAGGAGGTTTAGTATTAATTACTTCTTCCAGGGTTTTACAAACAAAAAAATATGAGCCTGCCTAATTATACAAGGAAGAGCCCTTTAGGCAATGCCCTGCTTTCTTCAGTTGTAGGCAAAGGTATTAATCATTTAGAGAGAAAAAGCGTTCATGATTTGAAGTTTTATCAGTGTCCCTGTTATATACCACTCTGAGAAAAGACACAGTCTTGTTTCAAACGTTGGAGCACTTCCAGTATCTGGCAAATTTTAACATGTATCCCTGGCTTGCCAAACATGAAAGCTAGCTGTCAAATTCCTCCAAGATATGATAAAGATGGCACTCAGGATTCAAACCCTCATTTATATAAAATAACACATACAAAAGGTTTTAAGACATGGTACAGTATGAAGCTTAAATTCTAGCTTGAACCATCTTTGCTGTGAAATGCTATTTTAAATACATAAACCACAAGCAATTATTAAATAACAACAATTTTATGGACTACAAAATCTACTCTTCACTCCCAGAATATTACACAATGCACTGAACTAGAAGGTACAGGAAAGGAAGCTCCTTATTTGTATTTGTGATTTTAGAGAAACACTATCTGTAAACTGTGGCCTTTATAATGCAGTTGCTGACCTACAAACAAGCTGGATTCCTTATTCCTAAAAGAACTTCTTGAGACTTAAAATGATTAGTAATCCATTAGCACTGGTCATACTGTTTCCACACTGAAAGCTAAGCCAAGCTCTCAACATCCAATATTTGATGCATTTGTCTTGGTTTCACTTTCTATACAAATTATTAGATTATTAAATTTTATACTGCTGAGCAGGTTTCCATTTTACCTGTTTTACAGAAAGTACCATCAACTAGATTCTTCCATGAAAGAGTACTGAATTGCCAGTCTAAGTCGACCGTATTCAATCTTTTTATTAGAAACAGAAGACAAAGTAGATCTATGTTCATCTTCAGGAAGCAGAAACTATTCCTTAGCATATAAATTAAATATATTTTATAATCCTTTCAGGGAATGCAGTCTGCAACAAACAAAATTAATGGTAAAACCAAGATAAACAGTTCTATGTTAGAATGTTCAAAGAGATATTTTACATACATAAACTCTTTTTTCAATCCTTACTCAAGTGACAACATATATATGTACATACACATCCTCCCATATATATCCTCTTCACATACTTGCAATGGTTAAAATATAAATCAGGAACAGCAGTAGCTGACTGAATGCCTCCTTTCAGCAACAGTATATTGCAGATAAGCCATATGGAACATGAAAAGTTTCCAAGTGTAGCAACCCATCTGCATAATATCCTTCATAATCTTTTAGAAGTTCTTTAGTAAAAATATTATCTCCTACTCACTGTGTGCCAAGAAAAGTTTTCTAAACTCTGATTACAACTCAATGATATAAAAAGAATGGGTTTCTTATGGTCTACCTGCCTATTCAGTAACATCAAATTGCTATTTCAAACATTTCTTGTCCTGAATTTCTCCTTACAGCTTGAAAATTGGAAAGGATAACAGAAACTTTCAAAGTCTTGGTACTCAAGACAACTTACTATTATCAAAACAGTAATTACAACACAAATAGCAACTATTCCCAAAGAAAACATTTGGTGGATTCTAAGGATTTATACAAATATTTATTAAAATATCATTCACATATAAGATTATGGGAACTGGCTACAGTAATGTCTGTGAGAACAAGCTTCAATTACCTTTAATATTGGTACGGAAATGCCATTTTGTTTCACGTAAAAAGGTGTCCAATCGTACAGACAAATTGCTAAAAGTATGCGTGGGCACATGTGTGTGCACTAAACAGGTGTGGGGTGTGTGTGTATAGGCACACAAGCATTTCTGCAGTTCATAACATTACTGCAGAATATTTACCCCAAAAAGAAAAAATCCAAAAAAAGCTAGTTGAGTACGACAACTGAAAGCAGGTACTTAAAAATGCCAACTGAAATAAGTATGTAAAACAGGAAGCAGTGAACCTCTCCAGAAATACAGAAGTGGAGTACAAGCAGATACATCTCTTTTTACTGAATTAAAGTAATTAGAATGTAGGACTTCAAGACACAAAGACATAGGAAGTATTTCACAACTCATGTTTTGAACACTGAATTTCTCAGGTATGTGTCAAAGAATATACTTAATATGTTTTTCTTTGCATAACCTTCACTTAGAGTCAATTATTCAAAAGCCACAGCGCCTCTTTGAAGACTGTCCTTACCTAACCTGAAAGGGGGTGGGAAATCAAAGGTGGAACCCAGAGAGGTAGAGAGAAAAGACTGTATGGGAATCAGGGACAGCAAAATATGAATGAACTTTACTCTGTCATGTGTAATTCATGTCAGATAGAGACTGGCTCTGGCATGCTTGATTTTTTTTCTTTTTGAAAAGTCACTATACTCAGCAAGTATTAAATTGTTAATGCAAAGAAAAAAAAAAGCAGGGCTTTAAATGGCATCAGTCTGTTAGTCTGAAGAGCTTTCAGTGGGACAACATGTAAGAGCTTTGATCTAAAAAATCTTCACAATATTCCCAATGAATTTGGGAGTTTTTAATTAAAAATATATTATTCACTTCCTATTGAAAGTAACTGATAAATAATTCCAGTAAGACATCATAGAAATGTTAAAACTAACACTACTGCCAATTTAACTAGCTTAACTAACATTCCATAGTCTATACAGTAAGTTACAAACATGTAAGCTCCCATGTGAAATATTCCATAACTGATATGACATTAACGAGATGTAATAACCATCACTGGTAAGTCACAAAAAGACATTAACACTCTATGTGTATTGATTTATATATGCCACAATATATGCAGTAAAACACTGGCAATGAACAAGCCACAATCTCCATCATATGATCAGAATTATCTCATCACACCCACATGGCAGTTACGTGACTGGGAGGTTTTATGACAGTACAAAGATCTAGCCACTCCCCCAGCCCTCTTCTGCAAAAGCATCATCAGTTTAAGGCACAAATAATTAAGATTAGTCAAAAGCAAAGTATTAGAAACTGCAACAGAAACACAGCAGGTAAACATGCTGAGGTCCAAAAGGCAACTAGGAGTGAAGCATCCTACAGCTGACCCTCTCCCTCATTTTTGACAGTTTATGCTATTTTGGTTATGTTATCATTGATAAACAGCCATGATCAAGAAGCTAGCACTTCTGCTGTCCCTTCTGCAAGGTGGTTAATCACTGGCGGGTTGGCAAGGTTGACGGCTGAAGACACTATCAAACACATGAGAAAGTCAAAAGCTGGGGTTACATTAACTCTCCACTGAAATCAAGAGCAGTATCAGAAAGAACAGTTATTTATCTTACTGTAGCTACAGGAGATGCACTGATACTGGGTCTATTCTTTCCATGCACAGCTTGTGCAAAGTCACTCACTCTTGATTAACAGATGCCACGGTCCTCGCTTTGCAATTGCAGAGGAAAAAATATACTCTAACTGTCAATACAGAATTTCAAAAGCACCAAATTCTGCAGCAGCACAAGGGCTGCAGAATATGAGACCAGCACAGCTTGAAGAATATAATACAAGTAAATAATCACGCCTTTGTGTGACTGGCTGCATGAACTCCAACATTAACAAGCAGTGAGGTGTTACAGATTTTCTTGAGAGTCAGTTTTCAGTCCTACTTAACACAGTGTCTCCAGAGCAGCTAAATCCAGAACCGAATCTTTGATACGTGTTTCCAGAGCAGTGGGTGTAAGAACTGGACTTTTTGAAATTTATAGGGCAAGACACACAAACAAAAACATTCTCCAAACACACTGCAGAATGAGTTGGAAAAACATCACTTGCACAGCTGGGAAATAAATACAGGAGTTAGTAAGAGAGGAGAATCCATTTTAGAACAGAACACTTGGTGCTTTATTACTCTCATTTCTGGTAAAGAGACATTCTCAACTGCAAAAGCTCTCTGTAGCAGAAGTCCTTCATCGGTTGATTGTATTTATCTATGAAATATCATCTGTTTTATTGTACTAATGACCTAGTGACTATGAAGCTGTCAGTGATCAGCTGACCCAGAACCAAATGGACTTAGACAATAGGTTTACAGGACACTGTTCCTTAGAAGGGACTTCCGAACATACCTCTGTTTTTATGTAGCTTTATGTAGCTTTCACAAATGTCTAAAACTTCTGACGTATTTTAGCACCACATTCTGAAGTTTATATTTTAATCAACATTTGTGAGGATGGATGGAGTAAATATGGTACTACTATCTGCTAATTTATAATATAAAGCAAAGTCAAGGGTAGTTTTCATAGGAAACACACGAGAAATACTTACAACTGCCATAACCTAAAAAAATGACACAGATTCCACCTAATAGCAGCTTCTACATCATAAGGCCTCAGTCTAAAACAACAGTCAGTTTTCCAAAGTAAAATGAGCAAACCCAAAAGTTTTCTTCCCTCAAACCTCATCCTAGTAAGTTACGCCTGTACAGTGCTCTTACTGCTTTGGGCTGTTGAATATTTTTATTTATTCCAATACATCTAGATAACGCACACTGCAAAGGAAAGCACAAAAATCACACAAATTAAAAGTAGTTAATGTTGTGTAATTAAAATCCAAAATATTCTGTTAGCATTGTTAGCTATTTCTATCTTTAATGGCTAGTACGTCCAGAGTTCAATGAGACACTTAAAATTCTTACATCATCCAAACTGAAACTGAGGAAAGAACCTCTAGTACTACTTTCTATTTAGATATAGTATACACTTTAGGATTACAATGACAGGCTTATACTATTGACTGGCAGGACAGGACACTGAACAGTCATGGCCATAGTCATGTCTGTCACATTCAGAACTGTTCTAAGAACTACAGCACATCTCCGGGAACTTTACTGATTGCAAGTAGCTTGTAGCTAAACATGCAGGTAGTGATGGGAACTGAATCAAGCCATGCTTTAAATTGTTTCAAAGAAAACAGTTATCTGTGCTCAGAACAATTGCTACTTAAGCGCCTCAACTAGCGCTACTCCAGCTCTGTTTAGAACTTGCATCTCCCGGGCTATGGCGTTAACAGTTCACTTACTATACCTATTAAGCTACATCCATTTATTGTTTTCCTGGGTATCACGTCAAAAATCAGGAAAAAAGTTAACAGCATTTGATGGAGGCAGGAAGGAGAAAAGGGGAGAAAGTTTAATGTATTAATTACATTTTCTTACCAGGTAAGTGTAAAAAGGTGGTGGAAAAGGAATGTGGGAAGAAGTGATCTCTGGTCCACGAACAGAATTTAAAACACTGGCCAAGCATCTAGCTCACAGGACAATCAACCATTTCATTAAGACAAGCAGGTCAAAACACCGATAGCTTGTCATGAGGAAAGGAAAGATTTAGGTATTTTATTTTTACTAATTTTATTTGGACCTATGATATCATCCATTCCCCTTTAAAGGGAGATAAACATAAACAGGGAAAAGAAATTTTCAAAGAGAAAAACACGTTTGTGACCAACTCAAATTCTTGGTGTCTCCAAGATGAAATGCAAAGTTATCTTGGTTCTTAAAATACATCCACATCACCCATCAGCAGGGCTGCTTCTGCAGAGTTTTCAGTAGACAGGTACTGCACAAAGATCCTCTGCTATTATTTGACATAGATGTAAGGTTCTGGTCCACACAGCAGCACAGATCCCTGAAAAGCTATCTGATTCGATTTTAGATTCTACTGATGAACAGCCAGGTAAAGCTGTCATTCATCAATTAAGTGATTAGTTTTTTATGATAGTTTATTAAAAAAAATAAGGAGAACATCACAGCAAATTTCGTTTCACAGCTTTAGGAAAATCTCACTAACATAACTGTCATAAGACTGTTGTGGGACAGAGCAATCTGAACTTGAACTACATAAAATTACTAGTGGTAATGAAACAGCTAAGCACAACCATTATTAACAAGAGACTTCAGAAACTATATATAAAGATGCATTCCAGACAAACTTCATATATACACACACACTTTAATTAGTGACTAAAGCTGGAATACATCAAAATTGAGAATACCAGTACACAGTAAGTTTAAAACACCAGCACCATTTTAAAAAGCAGAAGAAATCTAGTGTTCTTAACCCTAAACCACTATATTTAATCACTGGTTTATACATAAGGGAAGTGTAGCTTTAGATTATTTGCAGGCAAGCCAAAGCTGTTAAAAAAAAAAAAATTAAGTCTACCCTACTTCTGGCAATTCTTCATATATCAGAAATGAAGGAATGCAAAATAACATTAACAAGGAACAAAAACTAGCACTGTCAGCTTTCTTAAAGTCACCAACAATCTGTAATTTAAAAAAAAAAAAAAAAAAGAAAACAGGCATGTCAACATCAGTCACCAGTATGCCCAAAGCAGTTTCAGCACAGCCAAAGAATTAAAAGAATATTTTAAAAGAGAACAACATTATCAAATGCAAGAATGGACAAATAATGATAACAGTGAACAGCTCAAATGACTTTGAGGATTAACTGTTGAACTTAATCTTCCAATTAAAAAAAAAAAAAAAAAAGAAGAAAAAGACAGACACCATTATGTGGTAAGTGTTCTGCTCTGCTCAGCACAAAATACACAGGTGTTTTCTGTCACTGTATTCAAAATAAATATTTGCTACCTTGACCACACTTTAAACTTTTCAAGGAAGCTGTTTCTTCTTGAACCCTGAGTGGGAAATCAAATCAAGCAGCATAACCTGTTTACAATGTAAGTTTTTTTTAGTAAACACTTCTGCTAGAAAAAAAATAGATTCAAGTTACTATACCTATATATACACAAATATCTTGATATATCTAAGTTTTTGATTAATCATATTCCAGACCACTTCAGGTTTTATGCATTTTCTCTCTTTTTAAGGTAAGCTAAGAGTGAGATTTTAGTCCTTAACCATACATAAATCCTCCTCAATCACCTCCTTAAAATGTCTCAAAGGCATTTGTGTGCCATCTCAAATTATTTGAAATTTTATATGCAGTATAATTACATTTACATAATCATTTAGCAAATCAAGTCCAATAATGCCTACATTTTCTCAGCCTCATGAGCAGGTTACAAAGTCTTTTCCGTATTTCACTGAAACCATTTTTAAGCTTCTTGCTTCTTTTAAATGCATACCACTTATTTCCACCGTATGGTCCATACTATTTGGAGACCAAAACAAGTGGTCCACACAACAAAAACACATGATACTACTATTCAAACACCTCATACTTATTTTTCTATCAGCCCAAAGCTTTTTGCTTTTTCCCCCCCTTTTAAGTCTAGCCCACTTCTGGCAATTCTCCATCTATCAAATATGCAGGAATGCAAAACAACGTTAACTAATCAACATTGTCAACGTTCCCACAATCACTAGTGTGAGTCTAACCATCAACATTCATGGTATCGCCTCTCAGCACTATCTCAGTTCTATAAAGCTGTGTTGATATTTCATGTAAATTTGGAGGAGATTTTAGTCACCTACTTTAAGCTGGTTGTAGAACATTCTCTTCCTTTGTAAGAATGTTTAAATCTTACCATGTAACTTCTCTTATGAAACATTTCAAAACATCTGTTTGAAGGATGTGATCTGCTTTCCACCATCTTACTTTTTAGCTTTGAATAGCAAAATATGGAAGCCCAAATTGTTTGTCAAATGCATATCTACATTGGATACACCAGGTATCCACCAAGGAAGGAAAATGGATCAATTAACTGAATATCTTTCTCATCTGATTTTTGTATGTGTGTATCCACACATCTTGAGATACTATTCCCAGATCTTTAATTTCATATGAAGTTCACCCAAATTTAAAAAAAGAAGCTATGAACTACTTTGAGTGCTACCAAAATACCATAACACCCCATGGTTAACAAACTACTATACTGTATGACACACCAATAAAAGTTCAAAATACATGTTGTTAATCCATAGCCTGGAAAAGAAGCAACACTGGGGAGGCGGAGAAAACTGGATAAAAAAACAAAACCAAAAAGCTTTTGGTTTATAAACACAGTGTTTCAACACCAACTTTTCTGTTTATTCTCCCCACACTGTTACACTTGTCTCTTGGCATATGCTCCATCTGGCTGTGGAGATGCATCTGCTTCTTCATCCTGCAGGCTCCACATGTGCAGATGAGCTCTACATGCTTAATCAAAGCTATGATCTGACAATCGCATCTCTGATACTATATATGTCTGTAACTAAAGAACACATATTGCTCCTATAAGAGCTCTTCATTAAAATGTTGTGAAAAGGCAGAGAAATAGAGTGTCCGTTTGGTATTTTGATGGAAGATGATGCCCTGACTACAGCTCCTGTAAGATTAAAGTGGTCTACTTACACTACTGTAAGTAGCAGCAGGTACATTTACCTGCTTTCTGTCTTTTTTCTGTCAAAACTATGACATGACCACTACTACACCAAGTCATAACAATCATTACTTCCTATTAGAGTCAACACTTCCGATGTTAAGAGATTTAATACAAACATCCAAATCACCTGCTGCAACTTAAACCAAGAAACAAGAGTGATTATTCCAATATAGCAGTCTTTTCACAAGAATGACTATGTTTACAGTAATTACATTATATAGTTTAGGATGGATTTTGTTATACTTTTTAGTTATGATTTTTATTACAGATTATTGCATATTTCAAGGACAGCTGTCAATATCTGGGGTATAACCTAAGCCTTATACGGCACATTATACTATACTGAAACCAGCATTAAACTACACAGCACAGAAGAGTCTCATTAACTGACACCTATCTGAAATTCTCATGGGCACAGATGCCAAGCGGCAAAGTAGGTCACGTTTTAGACAGGCTCCTAAAAATCAAATCACCTCAGTTTGATGAGGCGATACAACGGAACACGCACAACCCACCCACAGCCAAGTGTAGGTTAAATAAACCCTGTTTTGCTGTATCACTCAAGGAACGTCAAAATGTGGAAAATGGATAAAAAGATTGAGCTAAACTGGCAAGAAAAGCCTGTTTTCAGCCCTTGACTTCCAGAAAAAGCAAGGCTGGAAGACAGGGAACAATTGAATGACTGCTGCTTTCTGAGGCCTTCTTGAGGGACAGAAAGACCCAACATGCAAGTGTTACCTTGTAGAGAATCTGTAATAATCTTAACACCCCTACACTAAAGAAGATTGAGTATGAATGCCTGTTCGTTTCTCTTCCTTTGGATCAAAAAAGGATGAACGCTTAAGGTCTCAAATTGCCTTTATACATTAAAACATTCTGTTAACTATATGGATACAGAATCCCGATAAAACCTGAAATTCTTCCTATTTTACCCTGCAGAATTACTCTACTACTTTCTTCAGGAAAAATAATTACTTGACAAGAATAATGTGCTACAGAAAAAAAGTCCATGAACATGAAAGCATCACATGCTGTAACACCTACGGCAAGTCCTTCAAATCACAGACAGTACTTCAGTGTAACAATCTTCAACTGCGCCATTATGTATGGCTTTGTAAAACTAAATATATGATCCTAATATTTTGAGAATTCAAAGCACACACCGAATGAAAATTTCACTTTTTTCAGTATCCATATATGATCCATCTAACCTGCGCAAAAGCACCAGCTTTCATTCAAATAACTAGGCAAAATTAAGACACATGAAACCTTATTGTACAACAGAACAGAACCTCTCTCATCTGATGGGAAAAGAACTGTGTTCTCCAAATGCAAGAAACACCAAACAATTTTTTGGAATGATAATTTATATTTCAGAAATCATATGAAGGTTATTTTGGAATTTCAACAGAAAATACATTTTTTCCTTTCATGACACTTAAAGGAAACATTACACTCACCACTTCTTGAGTAAATGCCTTTTACTAAAAGGTGAGATCACCAATCATAAGCAAAGTTTCATTGTCCTCACTAACATCAGCTGTGTTCACCTTCCATATTTCAGAGAGATGCAGAAATTAATCTAAAAAACCCACTAGAAAAATCATACCTGATCCTGATAAGCAAGGAAGTTTTTTTCCACAGACCTAAGATTTTGAGTGTTTCAAACAATCCAGTTTTCCCCATTCAACTTTTTTCCAATGCTGTAAAACAGATTCAAACAGCAAAGAAGTTGAAGATCACAGAAGCTGAGTCCCAGCTCAAAAATGCCACACAAATTATCCTTCAAAACTGCATACAGACTACCTGTTACAAGACCTTCTTCCTTAATTTTCAAAGTACCAAATAGCAGGGAATGGATCATTCCGAAGTATACTACTGAAAGTTAGAAAACTAAGGTTACATTAAAACAAAACTTTGTAACTTCCAATTCCAGCTATTCCAAAGTCTGTGATTCTGCCATGACAGCTGAAAACCCATATGCCTTACACCTATATCAGTTACTAGTTACCAAGTAGCTATGAAAGAAAAAAAAAAATAAATGATGACGACAACAAAATCCCATGGTAAGATATAGGTAAGGAAGCCAACAATTTATTGATAGATAGACTGTTTAGAAATTGAATGAAAAGGGGGGCCGGGGGAGGGGGGACAGACAACACAAGGAAATATTAACATAAATTAAAAAGAAAAATGGGACCAACAAAAACACATAAAAGAGACAAAAAATTAGAAAAGAAAAGGTACAGGACAGCAACAGAGCATTCACATCTACAATAACACATACAGTGAAAGACATAAGGGCATGTATCAAAAAAAATTCTAGCATTCATTGAAGATGCCAGTACTCTCCCTCCTACTATGTTTTCACACAAACGTTCCAGCAGCAACAGAAGATACCAAGCTCTGGGCATATAAAATAGCAATTCCTATGCCAAAATTGAACAGGAGCCAACTATAAGGGGAAGATGTCTCATCAATTTCACTTAATCATTTACAACATAACCATCTACCCAGTACTGAAAATAAGTAACAGTAGATTTGTTTCTTCCCTTATACAGCTTCTGAGTTGTGTAGAATTAGCTTGCCTTCTAGCACAGCAAAATACCCCTCCTGTCATGCCTATCAGGAACACAGTGGGTCAAGACTAGCTTCCCGGTGAGCCTACGTCACAATACACACCATCTGTCATATTCAAGAAGGCAAATTAATTACTAAAACGTTAACTAAGATACATATATCAGCTATAACTCCATAAAATAGAATTACTTATTCAAAATTGGCTTAGTACATATTTCTCAGATTTGGGGGACTTTTTTGTAATTTTTATTTGTTAAAATAGTATTTCTACACAGACACAATAAAGAGAAGCCATTTCACACTGTTCTTTCAGAACGTTTCCAAAATGCTGGTGCTGTAACTTCACCTCTGTCATACCACAAGCTCTGTCAATGGCGAAACTGCACGAAGCAGTGAGCTTTTGGCAACTCGCTACTGCTTAAATACAGGAGTCTTGCTCTTCCCCATCTCATCTCTTCTCCCATGTTCTTCCCTACCTATGCTGTAACCACCATTGCATCTGCTCCAAAGCACATATTCTCCATTGAACTAATTCAGGTCTGCTGTAAAGCAAAAAAGTACATAAATTTCCAATGAAAAGAAATGTTTTTCTAAATAAAAGACATTATTAGTGGGAAGCAAACCATCCAAACCCAACCATAAATGATATCACTTAATTGCCTAAAGAACAATAGCTAATTCACTACAAAGTTACCATGAAGGCAGAGCAAATCTGAAATGCAATCTGTTGCAAAAAAAAGAAACTGTGGCGTTATCTCTGTGAAATACTGTACACATTTTTTTTTTCCTGGAATCCAGAGATAAGACATGACTCTACTTTACATATACTGAGCTTGTAAGTATTATATCCTGCTAACTTAACTTTCCCATCCAGAACACAGCCATAAACTTAAAGAACTTATTTTCCCTGCAAAAAGGTATACACTCCCCTCTGGCTAAATAACTTTTTACTAAGAAAGAAAAATAAAAAAATAACACACCAAAAAAACATTTCAAGCAGACTAAAGAGCACACCGGGCTCATCTGAAGAGACTGGGAGATAGACTCCTAAATTATATTATGTTTGAAAAATTAAAGTCCCATATCCCACACTAGTATAATACAGTAAACCTATAGAGGAAAATTAGGAAGAATCTGCAGATGAGTCCTTGGATGTTCCCCCAGAATAGAAACTATATATGCGCTTGGCTACTGACTGCACTTTTTTTTATGTAGATGCTAGGGGTCAAACACTTGACACCGGTAAAAAAAAAAAAAAAGCACACGAACAAAAAAAAAAAAAACAAAAAAAAACCAACCAAAAAGCTACACACAGCCTTGCACAGAAATTATTTTGCAAGAGGTTGCTAGTCCTTGAGATGTGAAGATGCACTATTTCCACAAGTGATAACACAAAGAGGCCTCAGATGCAGAACAAAAGTCAGCCTGGCTAACCGACTTCCTTCCATCCCTATCTCAAATTCACATCTGTCACAGTCAAAAAGTCATCCTGAAAGAATTAGGCTTTCCCTTCCTCTGCAGCGGCTATCCCTTATTTATACTAATGCAGTGACTGAGCAACACTCCTCAAATTCTTCAAAGCTCTCATTAGTACTCAACACTCAGGACAGAATTAGGGTGGTTGACAAACTAGCAGAGAATCTTCTCATAAAGAAATTTAAGGTATTTGTCTATTTCTCAGTTTTGTCAATGTGATTTTTGCTGAAAACTTATTTACAAGATAAGCTGGTATCCTCCCTGTACTCTGTGATCCCCTTGGCAATAGACTTTTCCGCTATGCAAGGCTAATCACTATTCCTAAATCATTCCTAAAAAGCAAGACATTTGTTCAGAAGACAACTTCAGAATTTAAATGAAACACTTAAGTCAGCCACCTGTTTTGGTCTATTTACAGGACTACTGGAGACATGACTCTTATCTGAAATGCAGTTACAGTACATAAAGGCTCCAACTGCCAAGAAAATCCTTGATTTCTACTGCACCTAATTTAGAAATTATGTACTGGAAAGAGTTTCTATTTAAGGCACAAGCATAATAAAAGCAGATGAAACCAATACCTTTGAGTAAATATATTCATGCTATTCTATTACTGCAGAAACTGCTATGTTTTAACTGACACACAGAGTGACTGGACAACAAATTTAAGTAAGCTCTTTTGCTACACGGATTCCCTTTTTTGTTGTTTTTTTGGCTCCGCAAGGGGCAGCACAGGCTGTCGCTGATTTGACTGTGTGCAACATTTGACTGGTAAAGTGGCTACTTCCTCAGAAGAGAAAAGGGACCAACTGTAATTGTCTTCTAGGCTAAGGGCACTCTTTGGACCTCATTCTCCATCCAATTGATTTTTTCCATGGAAATCCTTGAACACTTCTTCCCTCCCCCCCCCCGAAAAACAACCCTCTTTCACACTTCTATTTCCATTGCCAAATGTGGCTGAAATCAAACATGTTTCCCAGAAACTGGCAGGTGGTGGAGGGCAGATGGGAAAACAACATGGCTGTAAAGACAACTTACTGCCTTAGAGAAACCAGACTAAAACCAGCAGTTTACATTTTATGACAAGGTTTTCAAATTATTAAATACATTTGGTAAAAATATCTTAAAAAACTCTATATTGCTCTATTTTTGCAGTATTAAGGAGATAAGAAAACTGATGTGTGTTTTCAAATTGTTACCTCAACGATATCTGAGTTGGTTCTGCTTTCATGTGGTTCATTGTATTCTGTGTATTTAAGTAGAACTTTGTCCATATCAGTGCTGGCATACTGAAAGAGTTTGTTAGAGCTGTTAAAAATGATGAGTGCTATTTCACAGTCACAGAGTACACTCAACTCATATGCCTTCTTCATTAATCCAAACTTCCTCTTTGTAAAGGTGACCTAGAGAAGAAAAAAAGAAATTTTTTAACACGACAAGGGTTTGAAAGACTATAATCAAGCATTCAAGGAATATACCAATTGAGCCTACACTATTTATTCCTACTAACAAGCAACATAACTGAACATGTGCACAAGCTTAAAAGAAGAACTGCCTATCATATTTGGGTGTCACTTTTAGGGCCAATGCTCTATATTAGACTAAGCTAAACAATTACACACCCCCAACTCCTTCCCCTGGTATATAACTACAAAGGGGAGCTGAAGTTTGTAGGATCCTCTAACTGTATTTCATTCTGTTCAACCAACATTGACTTTCCAGGTAACACAATATTTTCTACTGTGATGATGAATTATTCTGTAACTAGTTTACAAGTTACTCCCAATCTTAATTCTAGTAAAATTGAAGAAAACAGCAATATCAAGGGAAGCAACACTGTTACTACAATTCTATGATTTCTAATTATGCAATGCCAAGAAATATGCTTATTTGTTTGCTATTAAACCATCTAATCAGATTCACTTATACTTTTAAGTTGTTTTATGCCACTTGGGAACATCATGAAACACTCATTCTGTCCAATTAGAACTGCTGTGGGGAAATAAATCCATTACAGACCATCACAAAGCAGCATCTGCCTACTGGGGAAAGGGGAAAGAAAGAGTTATAAAAATCACCATCAATTATGGAAAAAAAAAGTTTTCAAGAAATTATTCCTTTCACAAGGTTTCAGTTAAAGATGTAAGAGTATCAATGTATTTGACATCAAGTTGAATCAAACACAGGTCAGATGCTAAGGCTAGCTTTTCTTAAAGGACAATATTTTTACTAAACGTCCTCTTAAGTGTCTCAAAAAGGCACTTAATCTACTACTATGCAGTTAATGTTCTGAGACCTTTTAAATAAAGGCGCTATTTTTGGATCTAGCCTTTCAATCTGAGCTTCAGTGTTGAAGGGAACACCTCTTTCTATGGCCATATTCACACCCCCATATTACAATTCAAAGTATATACCTCTGTGACAGGTGAGTGACCTACACGCCCTACATGTTTAACAGACAAGAGTGAGAATACTTTTGCAAGATAGGTATGAAGTAAAACACAAGAAACAATCAAACCTGTTTTATGGGTTTCTATAATTTAACTAGTTGTACATCAAGTTTTTGGAAGACGGATGGGAAAGTTCTATGTATACATACCTCAAGGCATTTTTTCCAGAGATCAGTATCTCATACATACTTCTTTTTTGAATACTATCCATAATACAAAATATATACTATCCTTCCCACCACCACATAAATAGTCTTGGAGGGATGCAGACAGATATACTAACAACCTTACGTACACAGCATGCTGACGATAACTGTATTATTAAAACAGTATATGCATACTTTGCTCTTCCACCACAAATGTTTGCAAAGGTACTGTGGGCCTGAGATTCCTCTCCAGCTATAAAACAGTATCCACTTCCATCAAAAAGAAAAAAAAAAAAAGAAATCTGTTTTAACATGTGCCCCCTCCCCCCAAAAATGCACTGTGAACATGATTTCTGAAAACCTGGATTGTTAACACTTAGCCACAGCAGGAATAGAGGTAACAAACAGAAGACCTAGAAAGAGGAGAATATGGAATGTCAGGCATATTATGATAACCGGTGTTCCACCTAAGTTCCTGTGCAGTGTTTCTAACGTAGAAACTTCTCAGCGTTTAAAGACAACTAATCACACAGAGCCTCTTGTGAGACTTAAATATTCCGTGTTCAGACGAAAAGTAAGTACTTACCATAACTTTCTATTCAACCCTTTTAAAGCACGTTTGGCGAAAAGCTCCATTAAGATACAGCACTATCGCTGAAACAATTTTATGTAAGAGCCCTTTAACACATTCAAGGTTCAACTAGGGTAAGCAGATCTTTTTACCTACTTATTATTTAACAATTACAATACATTAGTGAGACGAGATGCCAAAAAATCTGACAGACTTTACCTTAATGCATCTTCTATTAGTATTTTCTTTTCAGTTATCAATTCAACAAGTTGACCAAGTACAAAAGAAGGTTTTAATGGGCTGTAGTTTTCCCAAATGCAGGTGGAAATTTTACTATCCACATATAATACAATACAGACACTTCTTAAAAACAGTTCCTGTGTAAGTCTCCTAGCAGTTCTGTCACTTTATACATACCTTCTTTCCGAACGCTTGGGATTTATTTATCTTATCTTGGGTGAGACATTAGGAATTACTTTGTCTGAATTCCTCTGGGGATTTGGGGAAACTGTGGGGTTTTTAAATGGTTGTTTTTCTTCTTCTGTTACCTCAATTATAACACACTTAAGAGATTATTACCTGAGTATGAGCAGGTATAGACAGGTACTACTGTTTAGTTTTTTGTCAGGGAAGAGACATCACAAACCAGATGCATGTGTGCTATATTACTTTGAGAAGTCATTAAATGAAGACTGAAGGCTTCGTTCCACCAAGGACCCGTATGATCCTGGGCAAGGGATCTTAACTTCTCCACTGAAATGTTTTCTTTCTCACCCCTTGTAAGAGGGTGAGATTTTTCACTTGTGAGATTGTCAGCTAGCATCAACTACTCACTCTGCATTTAGTGCTTAGCCCAAACCCCGCTATGACTAGAGTCCAAGCCTTATGTTAATGCACATAGATTATTACAAACTCAGTTTTCCTTTAAGAACTCGGAAAGTAGAATATTAGTTCTGCAAATTTATCTTTTTTCCTTGCCATTTAGTGTGCCATTTAGGACCACACTAAAACCAAAAATATGTATTTTTATTCCAGGCCAACAGCTTCCTCGGCACTATTTTAATGTTACTTAGCAAAAAATAGCAAGGAGGAGAGAGCAAAGGCAGCAAGACTGAGCTCCTTTGATATCTAATTTACTGTACTTTATTCTCTTCAGCTTAATGAAGATAAATGTCCTACAGCTCATTCAAGCAGATAAGACTGCTTAATTAATAATACAATGACAGTCTCATGACAATTGTAATCCCCCAGAGTAATGGTCTATATATTCTATTTGGAGCTCACATACAATCCCATCAGAAATAAGATGCTTCTGATAAAACAATAGCTTTTCTTCCCACATAAGTTACATGAACTTGCTCTGTAGGCAAAGCTCTATCCCATTCTACTCATTTTCAAACAAAAAAATAATCATACTAAACATCTAAACAGGACATCATATGCAAGTTCATAAGTGAACCTACTAACCAGCTACGTATGCCATAGAAAAACTGATGAACTATACTTTTCATTTGGCAAAACAAACCCTAAATGCTGTCCTTATCTGGGTCAATGAAAAAAAAAAATCTCAGAAATAAATTAATACCTAATAAGTATCCTATGCATCAGGGCATTTTTGTATGTTAGAACTCTATATACTAGCTACTGAAACCACAGGACACTAGTGGGGTTAAAGAACACCATCAATACTTCTACATGTAAAAACTTTGGCTGCACTAACAAAAGGTACGTAATCTCTGTAAAACCTTCTAAAAACAAGACACAATATGTTATAATCTCTGAGTTTCCACAGAAAAAGGATAAGACAAGCCTAATTTCATTTTTAAGTTAGAGCTCAAAGCCTCTTCCTGGTCACTAAAAAGCCCTAAAAAGTGCTAGCCAAAAAAAAAAAAAAAAAAAAAAAAAAAAGGCAAAACCACCCTTATAATTTAATCTCCACATTTTGCTTCAGCAACAGCAATGGTACAAGTGGGCTAAAAATTGATACAAATGCACTAATTCTCCTCCTCTCCATTGTTCCAATCTGAACAAAGACATGGAGATTCAAAAAAAAAAAAAAAAAGCCACTCCCTCTGAAAAATACCCACTACACCAAAGTTAGGGTATAGTATGACAATATTTGTATTTCAAGCAGAACAAAAGTAAGTTTGTCCAATTTACTCCAAATAAGTTAGGGATGGGGAGGGACGACACACACAACAATTTCCACCTCTTCAATGTGCCTGAAGTTCTAGAGTAAGATTTGAAAGAACTAAAGTTATTAATTCATCTACTTTTACTATGTGTACTTAAGACATTTATCTACATCAAACATAAAGTGACTGTGCAATTAAAGCTGTTCAAACACAATACTTGGCTTTCTCCCAAACTCCAATAATAGTTTTCTTGCTATATATAGTCTTCTCAGAGTTTACATTGCTTTAAAGTGATACAAGGAGAAAAACAATCCTGATTTCACAAACAAAACAATGGGCTCCCAGCTGATATGTCAGCAGTAAGACTGTCTCATGGAATTCTGACACTACCCCAACACCAAGCTGGTGTTCAGGAGAAGTTAAAAAAGAAAATCAAACACTAAGAAGGGAATAGAGAACGGACAGCAGTACAGCACTATGTAAGTCCATGTTTTGCATGCATCTTGAACACTGTGCAGTTCTGTGTCCCTTTGCCACCAAAGATAACGCAGCAATACTCAAGAAGGTTTAGGGAAAAGTAGCGAGAATAGTCAAAGGTGTGGAATATACTCTGTATTAAAACAACTAAGCAAGCTAGGGTGCTTCAGCCTTAAAGAGTTATTTTAAGAGAAAAATAAGAACACATTGCAGAGGTCCACAGAATAACAAGCAAGATGGATAGACTAGATAGGGAGTGACTGCTGCCTCTTCCATACAAGAGCTAAATAACTAGCAGAACCATAACTAAGCATAAAAGGTGTTTCTTGAAACAACAGGTAGTAGACCTATAGGAAATCCTAGCCAAACGATGTTGTAAATGCTGCAATTTTATAACGGCTCAAAGCATAACTGAACAAGTTTACTGGCAGGAGGTGGGGAAAACAAAAAACAACAACAAAAAAATCTATTAATGGTTACTAAATATACGGAAACCACATCCAGCTCAGGAAATCCCTGAGCTAAGAATAGTTCGAAGCTGGAAGAGGATTACAGAGTAGTGTAACGTGCATCTCTACCCTACATTTATATGCTTATGGCCATAATTGGACAAAAGACACTGGCCTAGCAGCATCTTTGGTCGGACCCACTATGACTATTCTTAAAGAGCCTAAGTCATTCCTACAATACTTTTCTTTAAAAACGGTAGCTTCCAGACACCCCACTATACATTTCAATATCCAATTAAAATTTTACTTTACATCTCATGTAGCAATTTCGAAGTTGAAAGGAAACACTACTTCTGCACAGTCATCAATTTCTGGTATTTTTCAAATTCACAGGACACCTCTTTATTAGGGCAAGGGCAGCCAAGTAAGCAGCTTTCCCTAAAACCACTTTTGAGTACTCTTCCCTTTTGACTGGCAATTTTTAAAGACTGTTGTAAACAGCTCTCACAAGGAATATCAATCAATGCTTTTAAATAAAGTCATGCTAACAAAATTCATTATTATAGTCAAACCCACTTCAGATCATTGTCCACAGTTATGTCAAACCCATTTGTCAGAGGCTGCAGCAAATACTTCTACTACATCCTTTCTGAATTTCTGATCATTTTCTCTGTCTTCATTACTCAGTGTTCCTAGAGGCTATCAGATCCTCCAGTCTACTGGAAGCACACACTAGGCTACCATTTAAACAGGAATAGTAGTTTTACAGTGAATTTGATTTACAGTAGTAATTCATATTACTTATAAATACATTTTCCCTCAAACAGCAGTAAAACCATTGAGACTTATTTGTTATTTGTATTCTGGTAATGCCATCTGTAGATACATGAAGACAAAGCTTGGCTTTAGAAAAGTGAATAAGGATTAATGTATTCAAAGTTTCCGTTTGTTTTTAGGATTACGGATGAACTTGTTCATGCAGACTCCTTGTTTCTCACCTGTCTGTTCCTTTCATCCATTATTCTTGTGATCTGTATTTTCTTTCTCCCCATTTTCAGCCTCTTCTTTCCTTTGCTTTGCAGTCCAGAAATACACTAATCCAAGAAATGTCACTCTTCAGTATTCTAACACATGATACGGTTTCCTTTTACTTTGTCTTAAAGCTTGTGAAAAGGTTCCTATTTCTTCTAGAGTGCCTAAAAAATAAAATTGTGAAAAAATTAATTTACAAATTACTAAAGAGGAAGCATCATTAAACTCTGTATAGCCATAAAACACGTGCATGCATAAAATAATTTCAGTGAAGAACCAAGTATTTTCATTAGTAAAATATTATACTACATACTTTGTTCCAATTAAACAAACTCCAACTAGTTTGCTAGATTCTACCTGCAAACTACAGATTTAAAATGATGAATAATTTTGTGGGCCTTAAAAATTTATAGTTCTCAAAGGGGATGGGGTTTATCACTCTAAACGTTCAGGCTTGAGTTATCCGAGGTTTCAAAAATTTACCCACAAAGATTTGGTAAACCCCATTCATTATTTTAGGAAACCTTCTAGAGAAACCACTTTGTATTTCCTCTTTCTCTTGTAAAATTATCATCACAATAACAAAACAAAGCCATGACAGTATCAAGCTTCTGTTCCTAAACTAAATTATATCTCATTTCATAAAACAGTATTTGGAGTTTCATTGGGAAGCAGGAAGGAGAAGGAAAGAGGGAATATCTTTACTTTAAAAGGATAAAAAAGACTGAAAATATTTCACAACAGAACTATTTCACAGCTACTAACTATTCATTGGTGTCTTAAGACATTCACACAGTTACCCTCTCTATAATAACATGCAAGTTACACGTTTGCCAATAACCAATTACCAGTCCAGCACTTGTTTCGTTTTGTTCAATTGTTTAGAATGATAAAGATGCATGCAACTTGAAAAGCCTGCATGCCATCATAATATTTTAATCTGGCAGTAATACACGAAACTGACTCATAACACACTGACAACAAGCTTTAAATGCATTTTCGGTTAAAAAAAATTGCTAAGCCATATTCCAAACATACGGCTTGAACTGCAGGTTAACATTAATTCAACAAAATTAGAGAAAGATTGAAAATAAATAGCTTCTAGAACATCAACTATATACTAGAATGTATAAACATGTAAGAGGTACATGTTATTCTATTACCTATTCATTAAAATAAAAAACCAGCCACAATATTAGCTTATAACCTCTCTAACTTCCCAAGCCAAAACGTCTTTAGAAATCAAGCCTTACATATTTTAATATGGGTGTCACAATGCCATATCCTTGAGGCCACGTGCGGAAAGTGGTGCAACCACATCACCAACAGACAGTTAATAAGTAGAGACAGCAAGAGGCGATTAGTCACAGGCTACACTTCACAATACATTCAGTTTACACTGAGGAAACAACCACGACATTCTGATGCAGCTTAGGAGAAAAAAAGAGGTGGAGGAACATCACGAAATGAAGCGATGTCATTTTATATTTACCTGACATCAACAAAGGACTGCTTTGGTAAAACACCATAAAACACCCAACAGTGTTTAGAAATACTATTCCATGGAATTTAAGATCAAATCACCACTAAGATTATGTGATGTCCACTGATCAAAAGGATATGCACTAGGTATTGTTTACACATCAAAACACTTAAAAGGATGCATTAGCATTACATTCCTTTTACTTTCTTCAAGAAAAAAAAATTCTTTCAAGGCGCTGCTACAAAGGTATTAATAGCTACGTAAGGTCAGATGAACAAGACTCTACACAACCAACAGCACACAGCAAATATTTCACACAGACAACAGCTTTCATACAAATTTATACTGTCTTTGTTAAAAAAAAAAACCCAAAACACCAAGAATATACACTGGACTCTAAGCTTCAATTCATAAAACATTCAGTCTTAAGTCAGATGCCTCACTCTCTTAAAATTAAAAAAAATTTTAAAAATCTCAGCTCACGCTATGGTCACACATTAAATTTAGTTCCACAAAAATGTGGTTGCATTCCTTGAACATGCCTAACAAGAGTCTCTATAAGCAGCTCTTAAAATTTGTTTTCTCCTTCATGTGTGGCTTCATTTTTTCAAATGTACCATAAATTATTGAAACAGTTCTCTGAATACAGAATTACCAGATTCCTTCCTCTGCTTTTTAAAAGCACTCACCATCATAACTAGTACATATAAACAGTGACCACATGTGAGACCTAAGACCCACCTGGACCAGCACGTAATCCGTGGCTGTTAGCAAATATCACTAGGATGGTAAAGGAGGGACATAGGAATAGAATAAGCATATATCACTTAAAAGCAATATTTATAAAATAATTTCTCCAGATATTCAGTAATTTTTGAACCAGAAAATTCTGGAGTCACACATGGGAGTCTTTGTTTTAAAGCTGTTCATCAGTTCTTCTTCCATGAATATTACTTTTGAATCTGTGTAAGTTTTAGCACCTAGAAGCAAGGAATTCCACAGCTTAGTTATGCATCAGAGTAGGAAACACATTCTTTCATTTAGGCCTGATGTTGCTAATTATATTTGGTTATATTACTATATTAATTATATATTATTATATTAAAAATCCACATTTTTTTAATTATAAAAGGCAGTAAACAAACACCGATCTTCAGCTGTCATGTTAGTCCTGATTTTCATGCCTATATCATATCTTCCTTCAGTTACCTTTACTCAAAACTAAAGAATCCCACTACAATCAACCACTTCTAACACAAAAGCCATTCTCTGGACAGCCATCCTGTCCTCCTCCTCTACACTTTATAGTTATGCACTGTTCTTTCTGAAATAGAGGGGGACACAGTGTGTACAATATATAACATATGAGGTATATAAAATTTTATTATAATCTGCCATAAAATTATACAGAGGCATAACAAAATTTTGCAACCTACTGCATTAGACATACACCTAGGCAAATTTACTCGTTCCCAAAGTTTTCCTAGGGAATCAGACCAGTGCTCCAGAACACAATTTTAAAACCACTTTGTGTGACCACATGCTTTCTTCATACAGGCCTGTCTCATTCATTCAGCTCTTCCAACTTCTGCAACAGGTACTCAAAAAAGCAAGTCCATGCAATGAATAAAATAAGGAGCTCATGGGAGAACAGGGTAGAGAGGAACAGAAACATGATGTGAGATTATGCAATATATATAGTTAAGGAACAAAACAAAAAAGATGCACAAACGTTTTCCATGAGCTAATGGAAGAAACAATAGCAGGGAAACACTATTATCCGCTTCCTGTACCATCACACAAAGGAAAATGGGAAAACTGACAGCAATTTTCAGCAACATTTTATTACAGTTTTGGGGTGTTATTTCAGGTCTTTTAAAATTAGCATGTTCTATTAGACATAAATGCATCAACCCAATTCCCACTTAAAACTTCTGTTTCACCCCCTTTAATCAGCCCACTGTTGCTTCATCTCAGGTCTGCTACTTTCTTCAACCTCAAGCATTTTTCTCACTTAGCAAATTTCAAATTCGCATTTGCTTGTCTGTCCCCATCTGGGTCCAGCCAGTGACAGCCTCTCTTCCCTCTCCACAGGTTGCTATGGACACAAGAAACCTGGCTTTGAAACACACTTGCCAAAGGCAACCCAGCTCTGAAATACAGCATCCCTTTCATTTTGAAGTCACATACAAGATGATTTTCAAAGCTAAGAATGGAAACATAAGTTTGGCATAAGCTTAGGGTAGAAAGGATCTTGACACTAACTGCAAAATCAAAGTTGTGCAGTAAAAAGCCACGTTTTATGCACGCTCAGAACATCCAAATGGGAAGTTACCAATGACAAATGCACATTATATTTCTCAAGGGAGCAATGACTTTTCCCTTTTCTAATCCTTGATCATGTCAGAGTTGCAGTTTTATTTTCCTCCCTGACTAGGAACAAAACTATATAAGACATAAGACTGCATTCACTATATGGTTACATCAAAAATATAATTAGCAAACTTTTAGTTTTGCTAAATCTTAACTGCATTGCAAACATACTTAGGAAAAATTCGTAAGTAACAAAGACATTTTGTCTAGATCATCAAGAAACTCTTGCCCAAAAAAAGGAAAATTAGCAGACATAAATCAAGATCAACGCACATTTATTTTTGAAAAATAGAAAAAAGTGAAACTAATGTTAAATAATCTTGCCGAAGGTAAAGTTCTACTTCCTTAAGTAATAGGATCAAATTACAGCCACCAACACTGCTTTATATTACTTTCATAGGCACATAGAATCACGGAATCATGGAGTTTTCAGAGTTGGAAGGGACCTCTAGAGATCATCTAGTCCCACTCCCCTGCCAAAGCAGGATTGCCCAGAGCACATTACTCAGGACTGCATCCAGGCGGGTCTTGAAAATCTCCAGAGAAGGGGACTCCACAACCTCCCTGGGCAGCCTGTGCCAGTGCTCTGGCACCCTCACCATAAAGAAGTTTTTCCGTGTATTTGAACGGAACTTCCTATGTTCTAACTTGTGCCCATTGCCCCTTGTCCTGTCACTGGGACAGGAAGTAAAATCTTTTCTTTTTAAATCCTTTTTAAAAAAATAAAAAATTCAGGCATCTATTAAAGAAAACAATAAAAGTAAGCAGAGAAAAAGAAGGGGGGGAGGGGGGAGGTGTGGTTCATAACCCACAGGCTGAACAACCCAGGGTTGTTCAGCCTGGAGAAGAGAAGGCCTTAGAGCAGCCTTCCAGTATGTGAAGGGCGCCTACAAGAAAGCTGGAGGGGGACTTTTTACAAAGGCACGTAGTGATAGGACAAGGGCGAATGGCTTCAAACTGGAGGAGAGTAGATTTAGATTAGGTAACAGGAAGAAATTTTTCACTACGAGAGCAGTGAGGCGCTGGAACAGGTTGCCCAGAGAAGTCACGGATGCCCCATCCCTGGAAGTGCGGTTGGACGGGGCTTTGAGCAACCTGGTCTAGTGGAAGGTGCCCCTGCCCACAGCAGGAGGGGTGGAACTAGATGATCTTTAAGGGCCCTTTCAACCTAAACCATTCTATGATTCTATGAAAAGCTTTAAACAGAAAATGTCAGCTTGCAATAATAGTGAGAAAAATGTTATTTGCAGCCATCCAAGTAAAAGCCTCTATTATTGTATAAAAGTAAACTTTGTTACAAATTTTCTGGATTTATTCCCTTCCTCAACACATGTGAAAATGCCACACTAAATAGTGAAAGACAACAGAATCATATGCAAAAATATACCCTTCATGACTGTGCATTTTCAGCAACTCAGATCAGTTTGATGTCAAAGTTTCTTACAGTTTCATAAATAGCGAGAGCGATACAAACTTAAAAGCAAGGAAACTGCATTTGACCTATTTAAAAAGATATTTTTTTTTCAAGCGTTCAGTGGAAAAAAGTTATATCCGTGCAGAGCTCCACACGGTCCTGAAGCCTTCTGGCAGAACAGGTTAGGAAAAATTGTGTCAGAATTATACTCATTCCATTTATTTTCCTTCTACTTCCTTCTGCCTCTGTTTTCTTGGAACTTCATTTCACCATCATGGTTACAGGTTACATTTGACAGTAACCACCTCATCACAGCTCATTTACTGCAATGCACACAAAGAAATGAGTGCCATGACGTCAGATAATTTGCATTACAACTCTCAAAAGCCACAGCTGCATGAAAACACAGATCTGTATAGGCGAATCTTACACTGATAAGCCTTAGGTAAGGTTTACTAAATAGCAGACAATTTTGACTAAGTCAAGGTTAAAAAGTCTTTTTCTAGTCTTAAAAGAGCCTGTGCAGATATTTTTGTAGATTTGGCCCCTAAGCATGAACTGATGAGCACAGACTGCACAAATCACAGCTGAACTGCACATTCACTGGCGAGTCTAACACGTTTGCATGCTTACCAAGGATGTGACCAGAATATAAATAGTCATATACATATCAAGATGGAGACAAGGCTTATTACCAGGTGTTTTACATTAACAAGGCAGATAACAGAGTATCTCATTTTTCCACAGCACCTGTAAACATGTAAGGGTCCTTCCTCCCTGCCCCATAGCACTAAGCAGAAATAGCAAGAAAAACTTAAGAATCAAATAATGTCTTCACCAAAACGATCAAAAGGTTAAAGGGCTGTATGGACATGGGTTAAACACGATTCTCAGACTCTATTTCACTGTCCAGAAGTGAGGGAACATTTTCTACTTCACAGCCTCAAAGAGAATGCAAACCCATATAAAGTAAGTATACAACTCCAGACACCTTTTCCTAAATCCCAAATCATACAAAATATATTCCCTCAGATTTGGATCTGCACTGAAACATGTGGAGAGCCATGGGGTGTTATTACTGTGCTCTAGACATTCTACCAGCCCTGCTCCAAAATTCATTGCTACCACTTTGAAGCTAGATTTTAAAATTAAGATTTCAAGCAAAGGGACTCTTATCTACCTATGAGTTGGCACTTAACAGAGAACACACTCAGAATCTTGCTGGAGGTTTTGCAGAGGTGTGCAAAAACATTAACCAAAACGTTTCACAGCCTACCCCTTCAAAACAAGGCTACATGGTGCAATTTATCTCACACTTCTTGCTGTACCACAATATTAGGAGAGAAATCTTTTTTCTACCTCAGTTCAGAAGCCATTCTTCTACATCCAAGTAGAGCCTTACAGTAAATGAGCCTGGCCTCAGAATTCCAAGGTCCTCAGCTAGCAAGTGATACACAAGCATTGTTATAAAACAATAATACAACCCTTAGCCAAAATAACTTTTTTTTTTAAAAAGTGGGACAACATAAAAAACAGGAAGCCATAAACAATTCTTTATTGATATTCTTTTTTATGCATCATAAACCACTTGTTTCTTTCAGCTGGGAAGAACAACGTATGTCTTCGGTACTAGACCATTTAAGTAAACTTCACTTCTAAGAGTGCGTTTGTGGAGTTTTGCAACTAAACACAGTACCCAGTTTCCACATTAAAATAAAATCTATTTTTGAGCTTCTAAGTTACACAGCTTTTCAAATTAAGTTTTGAAGGCATATTAGAAAAGACCTCAAAGTACTTTCAAAAAATATTGTCTCACTGAACTGCAACTCCCAAATACTATTTAAATATACTGTTGCTCAAAATGGCCTTTTCTGCCATTCTTTTCCATGCAGTTAAGTCCTGCCTAAACCAAAGTTGAATCACTGTATTTTCTTGCAAACAGAACTACAGAAATTTAAGGCGTATGAAAAATGACCTAAGATTCAGATGTCTGTTTTTAAAACCAGTTCTATTACTCCTAGAATGTACTTTTTTTTTTTTTTTTTTTTTTTTTTAAAGAGAGATTTTCCCAAGCTGATGGACCAAACAGTTTTTGGGAACTATCAGCATCACCTATGACAGTACATGCACTCCTAGATAACAGGACAAATGTGGCCTTATCCAGGATCAGGGACAGCAAGGAATTCTGCTCTAGTTAGTATTTTAAATTAAATGGGTTCACATTTCAATTAAACTCAATACCCAAATATTTTTCACACTGTTACATTACTACAAACTTTTTTTCTTAGCCTACTGCTTAAGTACAAAAAAATATGTATCATCTTATTCTGAGCATTTATACTCTCTAGAAGCAAAACAGCCATTATCAAAGCACTTTTACAACACATTTTCAAGTGACATTAAATTCTGTTTTATCATTCCCATCCATAAATTTGGTCTTGATATTTTCTAAAACAATTTGTATTCTCAAAAACACATTAGAACGCAGCTGGAAAACAAGATCTGGAAACTGATAAACTAACAGTGGAAAAAGAAGACCACAGAAAGATATTGAAACTTTCAATACTGGATTAAAATCCAACTTTCGATAGAAGCAGAACCTAAAATATTAAGTAATCAAAAGATTTCTGTTGCCAGACTTCTAGAAACAGATTAAGAAAATAACTACATAACTGAGTAAGCCTGGAAAACATGCTCTGGAGAGTTTCTCAAGAAACTTGTTCCTAATTTATCATATAATTTGTCAAAAGATGGGACTCTGCTATGGTATACAAAAATAGTCACAAAGAAAGATGATTCTGGACACTTAACAAAACAAAACGCAATATTTAAAAGCTATGGCCAGAAAGAATAATTTCATAGTGAATGAACCATACCTTTTAGAACAACGTTGTCAGTTTGATCACAATTTTAAATCTTTTGTCCAGATAATCCTCCCTTTCCTCCTCTCACCCCCCCATTTACAGCTTTTGGAAAATTAGTGAACTGGATGCAGAAATCTAAACTTAAGTTTAGATATGATTGCTCCATAATGAAACAGAAGAGCATTTGCAGGTATTTAATTAGTTTAAGACTCATCACATGTTTCATAACTTTCACAATGACAAGCTCAAAGTGCAACTAAAAGCATTTAAACACAGGTTTTAAACCCACAGACCTCTGCACAACATAAGCCCCAGAAGGAAGATTTCTTTCCTGAAGTAAAATATACATATACATTATATCAAATGTTTTTCAAGATCAAAACCATCTGCCTCTAGGTTATTATGAATCTGTAAAGTCTGTGGAACTTAACTATCATGTGGCCAAAAAAAAGGCGCAGAGCCACATGTCTTCTTATGAAGACTCCTTTACACCTCAAAAGAAGGGACCCACCAGGATGTAACTTACAAGATGCTGCTAGGAACATGTCTGCTAGAGATGGCTTTAAATTATACACTGTTTCACCCACAAAAAAAAAAAAAAGCTGCTACAAAAGAGCTCTCCTCTGTATACAGAAGACAAAACAGAACGCTGTGAAACAAACTTTTCATATTTATCGGAGGGGGAGACGAGGGAATCACTGAAACCATGCTTCTATTCTCAGTGGGGAAAATAATTTCCTTCTTTTAAAGCCAATGAATGATTCAGTAAGAATCAGCGGAAAAGACATCTTCACAAGCATTGGTAATTAACTAAACAACACACATCTAAACATGTAGATAATTAAAAGGTTCATTTTAATGTTTTTCTTCATCTTACAAGATGAGAGAATAAAATACATACACTGAACTGTTCAGTTTCCAATTGGTAAATACATTAATCAGAATGGAGCTTTCTTCTGGTTTTGCAACATCTTAACACTTCAATCTTCAGGCTCACTGATGCATCTTTAGATGACAATTAAAACATGTTACATACCGCTAAGTCACAGCTTTAAGAAAAAGTATTATTATTGGGAAATCTATTTCCATAAGTCTTTCATCAGTTACCACAGTGACACTCAAGCTTTAATTACTGCTATTTTGGCTCATTACTTTTCCCATCCCAACTTAATTTTATCAATAGATCAGAGCATACAGATAATCTTATTTTGCATAACAACATGCATTTGGCAAAGGTATAGCTCATCATCTCGAAGTTCTCACAACACCTCTGACCCACTTATCACATCTATATTTATCTCTATGGAAATCAGTAGAGCAAAATCGGACTACGTACAGTGAATAAGACTGGGGACTGCAAGTGGACAGATGTTTTCACAGTTACAACAGCTGAATACTGTTCTAAAGTACTAAATTGATTTGGTCAGATTTCTATGAAATTCCAGTCAAGCTGCATCACCTGTTTTTTTTTTCCATTTATGTGGTCACTCACTGTTTTCACTATTTTATAGGTAGTTAAATTGAAAGCTTTGCTCTGATTTTTTAATACAGCCATGCCAGGCTGTGTTCACTGGGAACAGCATATTAAACATAAGCAACAATATGTCAAAGTAACCTTAAAAGTTCAGGTTCCCAACGTTTCTATTTAGACATCCTTATCTATAAGGAGTATTGTCCTCCTTTTTGCCTCTGAGAACTACACGATTTAAGGAGATTATCTTTTCTGTAGAGTACTGAAGTTTTAAAATTTACAGAAATGAAGAGAGGCAGAAAAAATATTCAGAACACAGAACATATTGTAAGGCAACATCTTCAGATTTATTACTCTTATCCTTCAAATACTCTTTTCAAAATTGTATTCAAATTTTGCAGGCTGCACTTCAGTTTCTTTGTAGCAAACGCCAAATAAGCAATTCTCCAGTTAAGTAAAACAGTGTCTGTTCTCAGTATATTAAAACTGACTGGTGTATAACTGGCACAGTTTCCCAAGGCAAGAATAGTAACCATAGCAGATTCTTCTTCGGAAGTACATATATAAAAGGCATTTCATTGCCTCTGTTTTTTAGTTTCTTCTACTGGAAAAAAAAAGAACATAAATCATGGGGTAATCTTATTTAACACTGGTTTTACCTGATGTAGAAAACTGTGCTAGCTTGGTACTTCAGCAAACTCATTTTGTGATTTGCAGCAAGACTTCCAAAATTCAGTTAAGTTCTGAACACTTATCAGTGACTAAACTTCTAGTAATTCATTTTTACTTTTTACAAAGAGGAAAACCGTCCACTCTGCCTACAAAGTACAAACTGTTGAGGTAATACAAACAACAGCCACACAACAACAGCAACTTCAACACATGTTACTGAACAAACATTACAGCAATCAAAAACATTTACAGCTGACTTCGGGAATGTAATGGGATACAAAGGCAGCCATAGCTTCCACATGGCTCTGCTTATGCCTTCTCCTACAGACAGCTTCCTCAAACCAGACTTCAAACTAAAAAATACCAGATTTTATTAAAGTTCTTAGCATGGGACAAATGTGAGCAGATGAGAGAATGGAAATATAGAAGGATTATAAACACGATTCTTCCTTGCACATTGTGCCCTTGCAAGACAGTCTTCATTTCTAAGTTTGGCTTCAGTCAACAGTGGCTTTGTGACGCAGAGCACCGCATGCTCCCATTTTGCACTTGGGAAACTCCTTCCCAAGGTTTAGCTCATTCTTAACTATTCGCTTCTTCCTGATCCCTATATATCAGCTTTTCTTCATGCTCTGCACAAGTTGCAGGCTCCAAGCTTCTTGCCTAACTCCCATTTGGGGGTTTTGTTGGTTGGTTGGTTGTTTCTTTTTTAGGGGGGTGGGGTGGTGAGGTTTTCTACCTGCTATGAGAGGTAGTCTCCACAACCATTTCTCTCCTGAGCACACTCACTTTCTTATCAAATACACACTTCCAGTCTTCCAGAGGGTTCCACAAGATACAAGCATCCTCCCTTTTAAAGGTAAGAGGACAGAAAACCAGTAAATAGAAGAGATATCACACATCAAAGAATCTATAAGAAGCTTTAAATCACTGAACAATTATCCAGAAAGCTTTCTTGATAATTTATTCAATGTCTGATTAAATGACAGCATGCAGTCATATTGTTGAAGTGCAACAATTATAAACCAGACAGACACGACAACATAATGCTTCAAACAGCCTGCATGCCTCAATAAGACAAGCAGTAAACCATAAAGACGCCTACATGTTTCTAACAAAGATTGGTGGTAAGATTATTTTTCTGTGTCTGACATAGCCTTTGTTCAAAATTCAATCTATTCTTTCAAAATTCAGATACACCACCAGTTCAAACTTCTAAAACTTTTTTTAAGTTATACTATACTTCAGAGAGATTAAAATAACATTTCAGTGAATTATTACCTTCCCTGCATCCTTTTAAGTAAATAGTTATTTTTTATTTCAGTAAAATAAAACACCATTACTGTTGGGGGGGCGGACTACAGCAGATCATAGGGCAGGTGCTTTCCAAACATGCATACAGACTGTTTCATTATAATCTAAAGGTTTCAGAATCTGAGCCAGACAAGTGGCAAATAATAACATACTAGTGAGACGAATCCACTCAGCTACATCTCAGGAGTGATATACTAGAAAAAGATTAAATACAGGTAGAATATAGGCAACATCAATAAAGTCAGGAAGATGGTGCTAGGTGCCCACAGTCAAGCCACCCGGGCTTGTGGCAAAGCATTTGTCACTGTCCCGCACAACATCCTGGTCTCTAAATTGCAAAGACATGGATTTGACAAATGTACCACTTTGTGGATAAGGAATTGGCTGGATGGTCCCACTCAAAGAGCTGAGGTGAACAGCTCGATGCACAAGTGGCACCCAGTGACGAGTGGTGTTCCTCAGCGATCAGTATTGGGACCTGCCCTGTTTAACACCTTTGTCGGAGGCATGGACAGTGGGATTGAGTGCACCCTCGGCAAGTTCGCTGACGACACCAAGCTGTGTGGAGCAGTCAACACGCTGGAGGGAAGGGATGCCCTCCAGAAGGACCCTGACAGGCTCAAGTGGGGCTGTGCAAACCTCATGAAGTTCAACAAGGCCAAGTGCAAGGACCTGTACGTGGGTCAGGGCAATCCCAAGCACAAATACAGGCTGACTGGATGTCCTGGGAGGTGGGGGAGAGCATCTGTCATTCATCTCAGTGGCCAGTCCAGCCCAAACCACAACAGCAGAGAATGGACTGAGAGCAGCCCGGAAGAGGACTCGAGGATATCAGTTGATGAGAAGCTCAACATGAGCCAGCAATATGCACTCGCAGCCCAGAAAGCCAACCGCATCCTGGGCTGCATCATAAGAAGCATGCCCAGCAGGTAAAGGGAGGTGATTCTGCCCCTCTGCTCCACTCTCGTGAGACCTCACCTGGAGTACTGCATCCTGCTCTAGAGCCCCAACATATGGGCATGGACCTGTTGGAGAGAGTCCAGAGGAGGGAGACAAAGATGATGAGAGAGGTGGAGCACCTCTCCTATGAAGACAGGCTGAGAGAGTTGGTTGGGGTTGTTCAGCCTGGAGAAGAGAAGGCTCTGGGAAGACCTTATAGCAGCCTTCCAGTACTTAAAGGGAGCCTACAGGAATGACAGAGAGGGACTCTTTATTAGGGGGTGTAGTGACAGGACATGGGGTAATGGTTTTAAACTGAAAGAGGGTAGATTTAGATTAGGTAAGAGGAAGAAATTTTTCTCTATGAGGGCGGTGAGGCACTAGAACAGGTTGCCCAGGGAAGTCGTGGACGCCACATCCTTGGAAGTGTTCGACAGGTCTTCAAGTAACCTCGTCTAGTGGAAGGTGTCCCTCCCCATGGCAAAGGGGGTTGGAACTAGATGATCTTTAAGGTCCCTTCCAACTCTAACCATCCTATGAACATGGTTTAGTTGATAAGTGGAAATTCATGATGCTACAGTAACTCCATTACTTGCTATACCTGCAAAGCAGAGCAAATGACAAAATATAATTACTATACCTTTCTTGCAGACTGTTGCAAATAGAAAATTTAAGCCATTTGACCCTAACTAACATTACTGCTTCACAGCAAAACTACACGATTCAAGTGGTGGATAGCAAGGTGGATTAAAATACCTGTTTCAATAGCTTCTGGAATGAAATACTCAATGACTAAAAATAAAAGAGAGCAGTCTGACCTGTTTGTTCCTCTTATTGTATTAAGAACAGAAATCCTCACAACTTTGAAAATATGACAATTTTCCTTCCTGTCAACAAACCCTGACAAAGCATCTTACCTGGAGAGAACCACTATAAAGGTCTGAATGAGAAGATACAGCTGACAGAAGTTTAAGTGAAGGCCCAGAAAAATTTAATCAAGGTCCCAAGCGAGAACCAACTAGGTGATCCATATGTAAATATACAAAGCCCTTCTGACAAACTACTACATCACTGAAGAGTTAAACGAGAACAATGAATATTGATAAAAGCAAGATACTGCAAAAGCTGGATCTTAATGTATTTGAAAGGCAGCTGGCCTATTTTCAATCACATTAAGTAGCCAGGAATCTGAAGCAGAAGCCCAGGCAGGCTCAAATTATGGTAGACTTCCCTTACTGAAAACCTCTTCCATTTGAACAAGTATATTCATTTAACTTTGACATGAAACATTAGATGCAAATGCAAGCTTTTTGAAACTGTAAGGTAGACATCTCCATCTTTACTACTTAGTCAGCCAAGTACTATCTGATGCAATGACTGCCTAGACCTGACAATAACCAGGATCGGTCCAGAATCAGAGACTATAAATACAGCAGCCATCCAGACCTGCAATTATGCATTTTAAAAAAAAAGAAAAAAAGCAAACCACACACATCAAAAAGTCAAACACAGCTTACTATCCTGATTTTGGAAAAGGAAAAAATAATTATCCTCATTATCAAAGAAAGTGCCAGAAGTGCCAAGAAGCAGCCCTGAAATCACTTCAGAAGGAAGACTGTGCAGTCAGCCTCAGTCTCTTGCACTATTAGATGGTCAAAGTGGACACCTCAGCATTTAATTATTGCATCAATGATTTAAACCTGCTACAAAAATTACACAAAACAGTGCCCATTTCACACACACTGCTGGATCCCTTCCATCCATGCTGTCCTGCCTTCCTGTTCATCTTTGACAAAAACTAGCCGAGAGACCTGGGAACTATACTTCAGTTGTAGAGCAAATACATAGCAGTCAGGCGTGAATGACTTCTCCTTAAAGGTATTAGTTCTAATTGCTGCTCTTAACTAAGAGCTCTTAATTGCTCTTAGTAAGAGCAGCTATATGCCACTATAACACTCCGATACTGCCTGTAGCCCTGGTAGATGAAAGTGTGCAATGTGCAAGTTCAAACACCTCAGTCAATCTTTGAGCTTGGAGAGATGATGAGTTAAAGCCAGTGTTAAATTGCTGCATGTGAAGCGATACTTTAGACAAAGAAATGGATTTTTTTTATTCTAACAGTATCACTAGAGTACACAACAAAGGATCTGCAATCTTTTCCATTTCTTTCTGGTACAACCATAAAGCATTTTGTCTTCATGAAAAACCCTATATACTTATTTCCCTAAGAAAAAAAAAATCTCGCCTATTAAATGTATTCATGGAAGTGGATTCTGTATACTAGAATCAGATGCTAGCTTAATTGTTTTACAGCATCTCATTTTATTAATTCTAAGTAAATAATCTGTGAACATGATTATATGGAGTTATATGAACAAAGAAGTGAACCACGGCAAACTGGCATGCAGTTTATACACAACTTGAAAGAACCCACTTAGAAGCATTCTTGCTCCTACAAGAAATCTTGATTCCTCTTAAGAAAAGTTCTTGTTAAGTACTCCAGGTCTTAAGACATTAAAATCATCTTTCTTTTACATGCTGACTGGAAGCCTTGCAGCAGCTGAAGCAATAAATATTGACAGCTAGCTGGCAAACAGCAAAGATACCAGTGCTTGTAGTCTCCAATTTCACCTGCATCAGCAAAGACAGTGCCTAGAAGGGACAGCATAACTAGGGCCTAATATGTTCAACTGCATTACTGCCGCTTTTGCCTGTATTAAAAGCGTATTTTTCCCTCAATAAGACTGGGGTACCTTTGAACATACCTGCTTTCATATACCACCCTGAAAACTTCAATTATCTGTTAAATCTCATTGCAATGTACAGATATATAGTGACAAAGCTCTAACTCTGGCTACAAATCATCCTGCAAGAAACTTCCGCATCCAGTTCCATCCTTTCATGGTCTAACATAGGTAGCTCCTTCTCCCCTAACTGGTGCTTTGCAAGTTTTGCATGAGGCCACACATCACCTAACAAAAACTAAACAGCCAACTTATAGCAAACACAGGAAAAGCTGTATGCCAAAACATGAGATACTCCTGACCACACATAAGAAATGGAAGAAAGAATTAGTGAAGTAGATTTTAATCAAGAAATTGTATTGGTGACCGAGTTCTGCTTTTCCTCTCGCTTCTCATCTCATATTCTCTACTTTGAGGCAGGAATACAGAAGCTGTAAGGAAATACATTCAGACTTGCTTAAAAGAAATAAAATTAAAAACAAAACACAAAGACTACAAAATTCTATCTGTTTTCCCACTGGAAGAAACTTATCTTTCCAGTAATTCACTCTGTAGTTCAGATGAACTGCAGACCGAGAGTTGCTTTTTAGCAGATTTCATCCTGCTGCCAAGCTAAACAGGTTTTTAAACTGAGATCCGAAACAAAGACTTCTTGGTACAACCCAGAACGTTGACCACTGGGTCAGACCTAGCTCTCAAAACTTCAGCTGATGATTTCATCTGAAACTAATAGATTTTTTTTTACCCCTGCACAGACACACCTATGATTATGGTCTATGTTTAGATTTGTAAGAATTCACCAACATACAGTGTCATCATTTTCTCCAGCACACAGCTTCACTGGGAGGAGGGGTGGAGACATCTTCCACACTATAAACATTTGCCTGCTTTCAAAAGGAAGATATGAATCAAAACAAGCTTACCCTGTACTTTTAGCAGGCACTACTCTTAACATGTTAGGTCAACCAATCCTTGTGGAGTTCATTCCTTCTGCCTTCCTTTTTGTCTACCACTGAATATATTTAATTTTGATGGTAATATCTCATTAACAACATCAGCAAGCCTTTACAGATGGCAGGCACTCCCTTTTGTATGCATCACTTACTCAAAAAAATGCAACCTCCTTAGTATTCTGCATCAGAAAAAGTACCACATAAAATCTTAAAGACTACCATAAATGCACAGTTCAGTAGTAGATAAGCACGCATGATCTAGGTCTATTGCATAGCTGTACAGCATCTAGAAAGCAGCAATACACTGGGCTTTTGTTTAAACAGGGTAAACTAAGATTTCTGCTTTTATGTTTTAATGCTGTCAAGTCAGTCCATTTGCATTATTTGCAAGATGTCAGTTTGGGCATGGAAAGGAAGAAGTACTTAGTTTATCTAGTGAATCCTCACACTCAAAATCTCATTTTATTCAAATGACCACCCTTGCCCAGTTCTGTCAGTAGGTGGAACTGAAGCCAAAATATTCCTGAACAGGATGGTAATATTCCCTATAGTCTTCCCAAACAGAGGTGAGATAGCTCTCAAGTCTGTTTTGTTCTTTTTTGGAATGAGTCCAAGTTTGCATCAGTGAAGATGCTCACCCCATACAGCTGGAAAAAAAGTATTCAAGAGAAGGGAAGGTCCCCCCCAAAAATGCAATGGAGGACAGCAGCAGCAAGAGTTAATACTAAGTTTCTTGTAGGGAGTTTTATCTGTGGCATTTTATCCAATTTGATGCCACAAAGCATAGAACAAAGACACAGACATGGCTTTTTAAATTCAGTAGACTCAAATAGACATTAAAAAGAAACTGGTTCTCATTCAACTTTTAAGGATTTCACCTTAAGGGAAGGTCTTTCAAGGATGCACAGGGTATTCTTTGGCCTTCTGAAAGCAAAAATCAATTAAGAACAAGACTCAGCCCTTGTAATGAAAATTTATTTAGAACAGCCATGAGAAAAAGCAAGCTAAATCATAAAACTTAAATTAATAAATATTTGTCAATACCACTGACAAACCCACTACAAACAAGTCGGAGCTTTTGCTAGAGGTCTGAGTTTTCACTGGTGGTTCTGCAGTGTCTCAGATCCAGGCTGCTAGGGAAAAACAAAATGGGAACTCTAAAGGGACCTTGTTTTCATATGCTATTAATTCAAGAGCTTGGGCAAGAGGATTATTGATATTTTGAAACACTTAAAGACCACCATAGCTTCCAACACAATTATATTCTGTAGGGCTAGGAAACAGTATGTATGCTAAGTTATGTACCTCTGACCGCACAATATTGTTATGCTTTATGGAATAATTTCAGTTCTCTATTATGTTTAAGACAATTTAATGCTGCTTTACTATGTGTGTCCTTAAAGTACTCAAAAGAAAGTCCACTGGGCTTGCTTGCAGTATCTACCAAAACTAGAGAATTCAACAGAAAATACCTTCAATCTTTCAAGGAGCTTACTTTTTCCATGATGACAGTGCACCTAGAGAAATACTATCAAAAAACAAAATCCAAAAACCAATTATCCGGAAGAAAACGCCTACATATTCCTCCCAACAGGAAGAGGTATAAAAAGTTACCAGCAGGAAGAGGTACAAGTTAAATCACAGCTGAGGAAGGTGGAATCCTTCGTTCCTCTGCTTTTAGCTAACCCTCACCGGCATGACATGTGACCACTGGACCTGAAGCAAGGCACTTTCAAAGCATTTATAACCTACTTGAATCTTCAAGCTTAAGGAATGCAATCATGCAAGTCCAAGACAAAGTAAATCCCTTAGCAATGGTTTGTTAGAAATATGTTGTCCCATATTCAGTATTAAAGCTGCACTCTGTTCCTTATATCCAACCTAGGATGTTTTTATTAACCTGGGCCCATAGCTGCAGCACAAGAAGAGTCCCGCTACTGCATGCTAAATGGTATCATGCAACAAACAGGAGACGATGAGCAAGCCATCTCACTCTTTCTGCTCAGCGCAAGACCTCAAAAACCCCTTAAACAATAAACCAACATCACGCTTTCAGCAACAAACCAGCAGAGAAAATGGTATTAAACTTTATTAGGATTTGGCATGAGATTATATTCCATTAAAGAGACTATCCGCTTTGTAACGTCGTCTTGATAGAGGATTTATGTATGCCACTCTTCCCTGCATATCATCTCCCAAATGGTGACCTGTTAAGTCTGTAGAAGGCATGTAACTGACACATTAGCTTTTAAGCACAGATGATACCACGCAATTCTGACAATATCAGAGCATTGCCAAAATTTACATTTGTAGCCTTTCTTAAAGATTAAGTACCTGAGTATCAGAGGGCTATTTTCAGGTTTCATCTAAAAATTAACCTTTAGTCATCATGGCAGCAGAAAACTGAAACATAGCAGTCAAAAAAAACCCAAACAAAACACTTCAAAAATTATGGTCAATTAAAAAAAAAAATCCAACTGCTTTTGAATTTCTCAGTCTTCTTACACTGATATGCAGACACAATGACGGAGCATTCCAAATTCTGCAGTCGGTTACATCTCAGTTACAAATCAAGTCTCTTCAAATAGTTTGATAACATCTTATTTAATTAACAGAACTCTGAAAACGCTGAAATTGTATCTTTTGAGAATTTCACTGTTTTATTCACTTGCATAAGATCACATGGTTACTAGACACATGCACGCTAAATATATTTCATGCTATCCCGGCAGCAGGTCAGTTCTGTACAAGCTGCTTGTATTAAATTTCTCCTATAAGTGACACTAGACTTTAGCTGTGCTACAGCAAATATAGGAAGAGGCCTCACATTCCAAACAACCATGCCAACAGAGTAGGCCAGTGCTACTTTAACCCATTTACTATTTTAAAACGTACATGTAAACCTTGCATTTATGTTATCTATATTATGAATTTTTAAGATTCAAAACTCCAAAGCTAATTGGTTTGTCTTACCCTCCTGCTATGAAAATTTAAGGGAAAGGTCACAAGACTGTAGTCTATAATATGTGATATGTAAGACTGATAAAATTCAAAACAGCACATTATTAACTAGATAGGATATTTAACTACATTTGAAGTGTTTTACTGGTTTATTAAACCAACTGTGTACAGAGTAACTACTAGAACACATTTTAAATTAGCATCATTGCATACTGTTCCAACAATTTCATAGTAGATGTTCTCTACAGAGCATATTGACATATAAAAAAACCCACACATTATCTCCACATATATTGACATATATAGAAATACACACACTGTCACATAAAAAGTACAAACAGATCTGAGTTGTCAAAATTAATGGAGCACATACTAGAAATATTTTATCAACCTCTGTCACAATGCTTTCCTACGTCATACTACAAAAGAGGATACACCACTACAGAGAATGCCAGCGTAATGGGGAAAGGAGGGCAATCTTTTCTAAAAGCTGCCTATAGACTAATACAGGGGGACATTCCAGATAACGTGTTTCATGGTTTCAGACTGCTGCCTTGGAGAATGCTAAAATAAAAGGGGAATAGTCTTGATCGCAGAAGTCAAGAGAGATTAGAAAAGTATCTGTATTCTTGCTGGAAGAATAAACATTAATTCTTTTCTTTTCATAAGCCTAACTGAAACTCAAATACGTATCAGTAAGAATGTAATCACACTAAGCTTCAGCATTGAAGTTGGAGGCAGGGGGAATCATACAGACCTTTGGCAAATACTTAGGCAGCTAGTCCACATAAAAATCTCAGACTGTTGCTACTCTAGTTAAACCATATCCACAGTCGCTAGTTTAAAGTTATCTCATATACCTACTTAAGCTGAAATTGCATGTTTGCTGCATACGATAAGCACATCCTGACACTGTTCCTCTTAAATAGAAACTTTGCAAGATTGTTCATACATCACTGGTCCTACCTTTCCACTGGATGGAGGACACCTGGAAACCAGACAGAACTATCAACGGGTAACTGAGCGTATCTTTATTGTGAATAACTATGGGCATATCAAGAGAATAAAGAGAGGCAAAGGTACAAGTGTGCTGTAATAAATAGTTGGATTTTGAGTAGATGATACTTATTATTCACAGTCGTTCCTTAATTAGTCTACAGTGAACACTAGTATTTATCAAATAATACACTGACATAAAGATATAGAATACAACATTTTTACAGATTAAGAGTATTTTAACGCTTGCAATTTTATTCACTCAAAGGTTAAGCACCAAACTGTCCGAAGTCTACAGTATGGTCCTGATACATTGACCAGATTTCATTTTGACATCAGAACTTCTGCACTAAGGGACCATGTTGAAGGCATCAAATCATCTCTATTATAGGACAGAGATTTTTTTTAATGAACCAGGAGAAACACTTATATTGGCTCCACACAGAATACGTATCCATATAGTGTCACATATAAGCACATGACTGACATAGTTAATATGATGCTATTTGACCAGATAAAGTGCTAATATGCAGCAGTGCTCTGCCCAATAGCTTTAACATCAAATCTGGGCCATCTTTGCACTTACAGATTTCTATGCAGCTGCTGGTAAGAATTCCCCAGCCCCCAACCCAGGGGAGCACAGAAGCTGTTTCTGCAAAGGAAAGAAAAAAATAAAAAAAAACAACCAAACACCTCCTGAAGAACCATGCTTCACCTCTGCACAACTGTCAAAAACGTGAGCCTAGCTGAATTATAATGTTCCATTTGTTTACTTCTGCTAAACTTTGCACCTGACTTGTTACTGCTCAAATATTTAAGCCATCACTTCCTCACCTGCATCAGACGAACACATTTTTTCATTACATCTTATTCGAAATTTTTTTCCATCCTGATGACTTAAGAGTTACATACCATTCTGACCTGTTATTAGCAAAGTCACAGCAAAAAACAAACAAACAAACAAAAAGTACTAGCACGTTAGAAGTATACAACAGTTAATGCATTTAGAGCAGTCATACTGGATTCCTTTCACAAAGAAAAACAAACACATAACTAGAAACAAGAGCTACACTGATAAACACAGAAAAGTAATGAAATAGCTGAACCAGTAAACTTCAATATGAAGACAAAACTAGGAAATGGGACCAACAAATACAACTTGTCTACAGAAACCATGTTTTTCATCCATCTAAATAACATGTTTCTGACTGCACCATTAAAAATGTAGCTTCCAAATTCCACCAATACAGTAAAAACTAGGAAAAAAAAAAAAAGTGTTTCCACTGCAAACAGATAATATTAGGGTCCTACAGAGAAAAGCTACAGCCTTACAGATTATATGGAACATGTTTTGACTAAGAACAATAAATGCTCAATGGTATACCAAGCACTTAAAAAAAAAAACCCGCTGAGCTTGGTGGAGGACTTGGAATTAAATTATCTGCCACTGTTTGATGTGTTACAGGTTACTCTTATTTCAGAAGCAAACAAAAAAAAAAAAAACAAACAACAAATCAAAACCCACCTAACATTATTATCAATAAAAGCATATCTTACAAAATGTAAAACTATGCAGATGGTCTGTTTTTAAGATCAGACAGTAATTGTTTTGTTTCTCCAAAAGTGTTGGCACATAACTGGTCAGTTTTGGAGCATCTACTTTTCAAGACCCCAGGTGGAAAAAAGGAACAAAAATCTGTTCATGCGACATACCCAGATGACTGATCTGGAACTTTAGTCGTGCCAGCATTTGACAAACCAAAAATGGAAGGAAAGATATTAAGAAAGTAAAAATGAGATACTTACTGAGAGTAGAATTTACAAGACTTTCTCTCTCTTCTTTGGGAGAAAAACACTAGCACTTTAACAGATAAATCTGACAGAAAAGTCATCATCCACCCACTGGGAAGCAAAATGCATGAAAGCGCAAAAAATGGCAGAGAAAGACCCAGGGGCAGGGGAGGATACTTTTTGGTTTACTTGCAACTGTCTCTCAAAAAAACAACTTAATAAACAGCTGAAGTCTGACATATTCACTCTTCCAGATCCTAACACCAAAACTAATATGCAACATCACTTCAATTGTTTACATCACTTCATTTTAGCCAAGTCACATGGCATGCCATATCTCCTCTTCAAAATACTGTTCTGCCCTGTCACACTGACAAAGAACAGGACAAGAGAGTTTTAAATTGTACCTAGGCAGGGAGACAAGGATTAAGGCATTTGCACCAGGGTCAGAAAGCAATCAACCAACTTCAAAGGCAATGCCCCAATCTTAAATTTCCTCAACAGAAAACACTCAAAGCAGGGTAAGGTTTGCCAATAAAAGTAACATTTGCTGCTAAAGCAACAGATTAGCAGATAAACTTTGAGGCACAAAAGTCCTCCAGATCACAATTTAACCAAGAGGTATCAACTGCAGAACTGAAAACAAATGCAAAAATGCATCACTCTCACTAGAAAATTATTCCTCATTTTTTATCTTCCACATTTGTAAATAGCAAGAGCTGACTGAAGTTATATTTGGCAGAATAAAGTCCTTAATTAAAGCTCAAGGCTTGTCAGAGTAAAGCATCCATTTGGTGAGGTCAAATTACAACAGAACAGAAACTACTACCACCATCATCATCCAACCATTATCAACACAAGATCTGTTGTATGCTGGACAGTTCAGAAGCCTCTGTCATACATACAGATCAAAATGAAACAAAAAGGTTTATCTGCCTAGTTTTCCTGATTTGCTAAAGGCCACCTGAGCCAAAATTTTCCTCTTAGAACAGAGGCATCAATCTGGACCACAGGCAAATTTTGGAACACGAATTTTACTGAAAGCCACAAACTTCATTGTAGTAAAATATGTGAACAAAAATCAGATTTTTTTTTAAGGATGACTCATTTAAGTTTGTCACACAATAATTATGAAGAATTTCAAGCCTACTTTTGTAGTCATTTCATGCAGCAAGGCTTGCTAAATCAAAGAATCTTAATGTTTTCACAATACATAAAAAGTGACCAAACCACATTTAATAAAGAAACAAATGGAAAAAGAATAAAAGTTGGTGGGTGCTGACTGTCATTTGGTTTTACTGGAACATATCAAATATCTTTAGTAGAAGAGTACTGAAACTATGAAGAAAAGCTGAAACAGGAATTCACAGCTACAAACCACACGAGACCATGTGATAAGACATGCCCACCTCAAAAATGCAGGTGCATTGCCACCACATCTTGCTAGTGAATAGTCAAAACTGAACATATTAACTCAGTTTCTCAAAGACTTAACAGATGACAAATATGACTCTTAAGACGTGTTCCCCATTAAGAAACAGGTTTGCCCCACATAGGTACTACAATTAAAGAGCATTTTGTGACATGATGGATTTTCAAGTGGTAGGGGTAAAAAAAATAAGTGCTTTCCTCTGTGTGGGTATCCTAACATGCCATTGACTTGCACTACTATATTAAACTAGTTTAAATGTAGCCTGCATACATCTATCACAATATAGCTTTACCTTTGAGCTAAGAGGGGATCTGAGGAATTCTAGCTAAACAGACTAAAAGACAATTTTCCTGAATTTGGTCTCTAATCTGGAAGACAGATCTAATTAGTAATATTTTTCCCATCACGTCTTGTTTAGTATGCTAACTCAGCAAGTCTTTCCAATGTGAGGGTTAAGATAAGCTGAGGAAATTGCTCTATAGGAAATACAGGCAAGGCCCATAAGCTTGTAACATGTCTAACCACACTGCACAGACCTATTGGATGCACAGGTCTAAGGTCTGGGAGAAGAACATTAGGGGATTTCTGGGATTAATTGCCTGAGACTCGCAAAAGAGCACTTTAACCCAGAAACACCTTTCTAAGAAAAACTGAGAAAGAGATATGAACATTATCTTCCCTCATTATCCAAATGACACTGAGCATCTCTAGATCCATAGCATCTTCCTGTAAGCAGAGTACAAAGCCCCCCAGGCAGTACGAGGGCTGAAACCTCCTATGACAGGCACAGCAGACAAAGCAGGAGAGATGGGCTGGCGATGCGCTGACTGGGTTGGGCGGGCAAATGGTGTGTGCCCTTCTCTGTCACTAAACTACAGCCAGAGCTCCCTTCACCTTCACTGAAGTCCTGAAATTCCAGAAGAGCATCTCAGCCCACTGATGCATTCTGGAAATTAAGAGCAGTAATGAAAGTACAGATCTAGAGCTAGATTTCATTAGATTGAACAGTGAGACTTCAATATTTATTGTAACTCTCAAACAGAAATATACAGTTTCACAACAAATGATTGTAGATGTGTTCTCTAAACAATCCAATTAGGTATCACTCATTTAGACAGATACATTACTTAATTATGCTCAAATTGTCTCCTATTGCTAAAATAAAAGTTAAATAATTCAATTTAGTACGGGAACACAGCAGAGGAGAAAGAGACAAAGACTTGGATTAAAAAGCTTATGTGAATGCCAAAAAGAGAAAAAGACAGTTCCCTACACACTCAGGAACCATTAGAACGCTTCAGCATTTTTTGCCAAACATGGTTTTATGTAATTTTTATAGTGTTTCAGAAAGTTTTGCTAAGGCAACTTGTATATTGACTACAATACAGCCAACATACAGTATTATAAAGAAGACAATAGCAAGATCTGACTTACGTGTATTAAAGAAAACCCATTTACTACCATGGGAACCCCGTTAGAATTCACCACTATTTCAAGCAGTCTACAGGAAGCTTTTCTGTGCTAGGCTTCCTTTACTAATACTTCTAAGACATAAACATTAATAGTATAATGGGGAACAAGTACACAGGCAATGTCATCGGCTTATAGCATTTTCATCTAAATAGGTCTAACAGACACAAAGAAACAGGGTAGAAAGAATACCAGAGTAAGATCTCCACCACTTCGCCATCACTACAGCCAAGGATTTAGCTGGAACATTGAAACTAATTCACTGAAAACTCATTGTAAACACAGTTAATGAATGTGGGAGAAACAAGGAAAAAAAATCCACACACAGCACAAACAACAAGCGTTACAAGAAACGTACCAAATTCAGTTGAAAGCTGACATCATCTAATCTGGTGTAGAAGTTTCCACAGAAAAATTTTATTGTAAAAAACTGAACCAAACTAAAACAGTGCCTATACCAAGCTTTTAGGATGCATAGATCTAACAGGAAGAAAAGCAAGTTCCACCTCCCAATATTCGGTTTTACTGCAACTCTATCTGTATACATAAGAGGACCAGCAATATAAAACTAGAGTTAGTTTAAACCTTAAACTACACATAGGACTTGCCAAGTTACTGCCATTTGCAGGAAAAGCTCAAGAAATCTTGCAAGACATTAACATACAGTTGAAACTACTTTTCTCACTTCCTGCGTGGAGGTAGTATATGAAATCCACCTGGAAGCAGAACTCACACGTTATCAGGAGAATTTGGTTTTAGCTACATCTTACAGAGTCCAAGTTAGTCTTTCAATGATGGTCTTCAAACTTAAACACTATATAATAAAAGCATTTCTTACAAGTTTTGGGTTTTTTTTTTTTTTGCAGAGTTTCAAAGATCAAAAAACAGGACCTAAAAATGTCAATATAAAAGTCTTATTAGACTCCAGAATGAATAGTTATCAATCCAAAAATAGAACAAGCTTCTCCCAAATAGCATTTTAACAAGTTGAAACAACAGAACCAGATTTTCTATTTAATGTCAAGAGCAGACAGTATTTGTATACATAGCATTAGCTACTGAGGATCTGAACATTTCACCAAATGGCTAGTTGTATCACACCGAAATCCACTTTTAATCAACAAAAAGCATGGCAACTTGGCACATAATTTGGGGGTTTGGGTTTTTTGGTTTTGGTTTTTTTGTTTGTTTGTTTTATGAACTTCAGAAAGAGGTACTCTTCTACAGAAATCCAAGCAAATAATGTCTTCCTGAAAATATGGAATAAATCACATCAAAAGCAGCATCCTGAATGTATTGTATATCAAGTTCCTACTCTTTTGTAGTAGCAAGAAAGAAGTAGTATTCTAATCCCTTGAATATTGGGGCAATCACGATAAAAACTGCAGCACAAGATCATCTTCCAAAAATATGCATTTTAAAATACAGAGCTTACCCTTCAGAATTAATACACCTACAACAATCTTTTTCATTAATATACGCAATTATTTCCTTCCTCAAATTTGTGTCTGTATCTAAAGAGATGGAAATGGAAAAAGACAACAAGACAATCATGGAAAGTGGTCAAACCCAGGTACACTGTCTCAAGTAGATACATTAATGGTAGAACACTTCAAAGTTTAAAGGTCTGAGACCAGAAATACTCGTAAGTTTGAAACAAGGAGTTTGAGGTAAGATGTGAGGCTCACACTCTCTCAAGTGTAACAGTTGATAAACCAAGCCAGACACACTCAAGCTACGACTATACAAAACAACCTATGAAAAGGAACACCCATGGAACTGAATTTTGTATCTTCATTCCACTTTACTCGTATCTTGGTTGAAACAAAACAAAAACTGCTTTCTAGTTACTTTAATTGGCCACTGTCAAAATCCTGAAGGAAAATATCTGTAAATCCTAACATGGGTGGGCTGAAGTATTCATGCTCAAGATACAGTTATATCTTCGAAAAATTCTCACCTACTCCTTCCTTCCTCCCCTGTGGCCGAAACATTGACACTTCTGTGTGGGTGCACTACATGAAACACAATGACTGCTGGGCTGCCTGTCCCTTTACTGTTCCAATATTGCTAACAGATCAGACTATTTTAAGATAAGCTAATTATGCCAGTGAAGTATCTTATAAGCCATTAAGATTAAGCAGAAGAGACCATGAAGAATTAAAAGCAGTGAAGTACAGATAAGACAGAAGCAAGAATTGTGATCTCAACTATTCAAGATAAGAAGCCTGGAGGATTCCTCACCAGATTGCAAGTACAAATTTTAGTCTGTACTTACTTTCTCCTGTTTCTAATAGTTGTAACAAGCACAAAAAAAACACTTCACGTGAAGGGCTGCTTTTCCTTACATGTTGAGAAAATTAGTCATTTGAGTTTTAGAAGAACACCACACAAAAATCTGTGGCTTTCTTGGAGGCATTATCTACATGCACGCAAGACAGACAGCTACAGAAACAAACATAGATGCCTTGAAACATAGATTTGAAGAAAAATCCCCAGACTGAGTTTGTTGCACAGAAAGTTTCAAGAAGTTTATCAGATCTTCTCATTAACATTTCATTAAAGGCATACATGTTGGAAAACCAGGCTGAAACCTCTTTTGAGAACTACTCAGCCAGTATCTTCGGGGATATTGTGGTAGGCTTTATTACCGAACAACTCAGCCTTAAAAATACCATGTTTAAAAAAACAGGATCCAGAAAGTTGTCAATAAAACACAAAGATAAGCCTCACATGCAGGGGTGGGGAGAGGGCTTTTAAAGAAATTTATTAGTATCTCTTAGGAACAAAAGAAGATATTCCCTCCACTCTTTTGTTCCTTGGGGGGGGGGGGGGGGGGGAAGGGGAGATCAGACACAAGGTGTTAAAACAGAAAAATCTAAATGGTTTCTAGACAAACAGGTCTTATGACTTTCTTTGATGCAAATAAGCTCCTGCTCCCCCACCTCCAGAAGATATGCGTAAAAGCAAACTGCTGTCCGAAACTATATACAATTATGGTCCAAAGTCTGGCAAGGGAAAAGCAGAAGACATGCAGTTGCTATCACAACCCACTGAGCTTCTATTCTAGATCACAAGAATTAAATCCTGAGTAGAAACGCTGCAGAGTCAATTCCCTGCACAAAATCCCCAAACCATTACAGAGTTTTGCAAACAGCATCCTGACCAGATTCTCTGGGTAGGAAGAAATCACAAATGTTCTACACAACTATCTTCCCATATACTTACAAATAGGCATCATTAAAATGAAGATATATTTAAGATTTAACTTTATTCTGCTGAACAAATGAATCATAGCCTAATATGACATTTAGATCAAATCAAATACATTAAAAGAAAGCAAATTAAGAAACTGAAAATAGTTTTAAATCAAACTTTAAGAGTTTGTTTGCATAAAATTAAATAAACACACTTAAGAAAACAACACTGTTTGCTGATACAAGATGAGAGCATTACCAATGATGGCATTAAAATCTTGAAGACAGAACAGTATTACCCACAGCTTTCTAAACCTGCTTTTCTAATAAAATGAGGTTTACGTGATCACAGTCTATTCTCCCTCATTAACAGTTTCTGCTTCAATTGTCCAGTTCCAACCAAGTGAAACAGTAAAACTATCAATTCTTTTTAAGACTTATAAAGTGCTGCCGAATTTTTGATCTGGCAGTTGCACACAGCCCCCAAGCGAAGCACCTGACCTCCAGTGAGTGACCAGCGAGGCAGCAGGTTCTGTTGGGTAACTCAGGCAGTCAACAGGCACCTGTGCTCAGACTATCCACAGCTAGCAGGGCATTTAAGATATTTACAGAACTTAACAAAATATACTGTATAGAGGGGATACTCTGAAAGATCAGGGAATAACAGAAGACTCGAAAAATAACTCCATTAAGTTTTCTTACATGCAAAACTACTACTTAACTATTACTGTTCTGTCTATGTTTAAATATCTCCACCACTTCTCCAAGCCATATTTTAATATCATAAATAAAATGGGCTATAGTATACAGAGTAAAAATTTTCATATACATATTGTCTTTGTTCTTCCCTCTTCCCCATACCACGCTTGTTTGCTCCTAAGCAACCCAGCCATAAAGCTGGAATCCTTTTATCTCACACAATCACACTGGTTGTGCTTGCCTAGAGCCAACATTAACAGGACGGCCTGCAGATCCTTTAATGACTTCCTTCTCCTCTTAGACAAAAATTAGAAGGTGAAAAGAAAAAACAACATGGCAGCAAAACCCAATAGCACCCATTAGTAACATCAAATCGGTTGTAGCCTAACCTTGTTCTGAAGTATTAGTTCAGTCCTATACCAAGACGTGATGGTTATGCTCATTCAGAAGCTCAGCCAGGACCCCAACTGCTGCACAAGCATGCCTGGATCACCAGAGGGTGCTGCAGGGGCTCATAATATGACTACAAAGTAGATTTGGGCTTGGATCATAACCTTCTAACATGGAAAAAGTCCTTTTTGCAGCTTTTAAAAAAAAAAAAAAAAAAAAAAAGTTTTTACTTGGGTCTCTTCCTAGTCATAACATTTCTATCCCCTCTCCATTCACCTCTTCTGAAATGAATGACTCCATTACTTTTTTTATAGACTGGTGCAAATTTTATATAAGCACCTTGTGCTAACACACTATTGATTGGAAACATGCATGTACTTGACAACAACAGGATTCATTGACTAATTCTACGGCACCTTCAAAAGATAACTATAAAAACAGACATGTCAGCATCAGGCTTAACTTGACAGTACTGGAGTCCATCTCCTCAGCAAAAACATATGGGGAACCTACAAATAGAGAAAAAAAAGCCTGCAACCCACTGAACTAGAGAAGTCTCATATATAGGGCATGCTAAAAGTATCTGCAGGAAGATCCACTGAAAAACAGCTAGTGGGATAACTGTGGGCTATCACGTTACATTTCATCTTACTGTGAATCCAGGCCTCCTATGCAGATAAGCATGTTAAAAAAAAAAAAAAAAATCACCTAGAAGTCACTAGGAGCATCCTTCAGAATACTAATAGAGTTGAAAATTTCAACTACTATTACTATCCCATAACCCTATTACATTTCCTACGCAAATCATTAGGCTTTTAAAGTACTGTCCTCCTATTTTGCAGGAAGCATCTAAATTACTCCAGTGTTGGGGAACATTAATCACTTATGTTTTAAAATCCAGAACTTTCAATCAGCTGAACACCATATTTTACTAGTTTCTTGAAGTTACTGAATTACGAGCGATAAACAGAAAAATTGGCCAATGGCTTTTTTTTAAGAAGAAAAAAATCATTTGACAATCTATCTTATGATAACTCCTGTTGTTTCCCCCCTCCCTTCAAATTTCAACTCATATTAAACCCATGACAAAGTCTGGGGGACTTTTTGAACTTCTGTATGTCTATCACTGAGAACAAGTGTGCTGTATTTCTATCTGACTTTGTAATATAGGTTTGGTAAAATAAAATATTTTTTAAATTTCAGTTAATTTAATTTGTAAGTTTCCCATTACTTTTTTGATGGCTATTCAGGTTATCTATTTTCATATTTGTGACAAAGAAAACAACAAGCAGCTACCTAAAACTGAAAATTATTCTTTGATATTCAACAATGGTATTACATGTTCTACATACTCCTTGTGAATTTTTAGAGTATTTCTGTTAATAACCAGAACTTCTGCAAATATTCCCATATTCTGTATCTCCAATATCCAATTAATACCCGCCTCCACCTACTGCTCATATCTCTCTTCAGCCATGCAGTACTGTCTCCTTCCCCTGAAGGAGTTCTTCTAATTTAGTGCTTCCTAATGGAAACCATTAATACTTCTACTGCTGGCAGGTTTTTCATAGTCGAGCCAAACACCTCTCAAAGCAAAGATCTTTATATTTGTTTCAGTGACAAAATGTAAAGACACCAACATTTGGAATGCTATGAACAAAGATAAGGAGAATAACAAGACGACAAAACAAAAAAAAAAAACAAAACACAACACCACACAAACCACAAAAATCCTAATGCTCCAAAAGAAACACAGGAGGATATTAAGCAAGTCTCTCAGAGGAAATCCTTCTTCTGCACTCAAAAGCTTCAAATCCCAAAAGCCAACTAGCCAAGCTCATACGTGTATTATCAAACTTAGACCAACAAACATAATTCCACATCCTACAGGGCTATCTCTTGCCATACCTTTTACTTTGCCCTTTTTTAACCTGAAACCAATGGGTTCTGACCATAAATTTAAGACACCCGAATTGCAGTTAAAACTTCATATCATTACACAATAATTTTAACAGCTTCAAGATAAAATAAGAATATTTAGTTACTGAAAAATTTAGTTTATTACCCTCACTGCATGACAACATAATACAAGCACAGTGATGATGAAACATCCCATTTTCTCAAATATTCTAAGACAGCTCGGTGCTTTGAAAACTCATACTGGAAAAAGCAACATTTTTTAATTGTTATATACACCAACTTATTAGCAGTCATTCTTGTCAGCTTACAGTTTTTAAAACAGGATGCATGCAGTCATATCAGGAAGAGGGCAGCTGCTGTGAAAGAATGATACCAAAAACAAGATGTCCTTAATGTTGATAACCTCACACAATGTTTCTGAGCTATACTATACAAGTTTTCCACAACAGTAAGATGGTCAATTAAATACAATTCAAAGCATCTGGAGAAAGATGCTGGCTTAAAAACACTGTCACTTTTTTTTATATCTGAGGAAAAATAAAAAACCTATTTCAACTTCTTTCTCAGCCTCCTGGACTCAAGTATTGCAGATTTTGCATGATATGGGGGGGAAAGTCACCTTATCCTAACACCTTTACGCAGTTTCTTTAATGGACATTGCCAAGGCAAGTCCATTCTGCCCTTTATGACCCCTCATCTTTTTGTATGTGTGTGTATATCTGTGAATCTCCCAAGGTTCAACTACTTGCTTACTCTCTTCTCTTACAACTGTAATTCTTCCATATCCCATCTTTTACACTTACAATACCTTCCCACGCATCATAAGGGCTACTAAAATCACCTTCTCTGAATTCTTTTTCTCAACTCTGTATGCCAATATCTTCAAGAAAGACACATTTAACAGCATAGCCAAAGACCAGCTCAGTTATAGATGTGCTTAGATAATGACATAGCTAAAAGTTTAATAATGTATTCCCCTTGACCTTCCAAACATTATAAGTGATAACAAAGTTACAAGATCAGGCCTGTGTATATTGGTACGGCACTCAATACTGACACTGACCACAGCTTGCAAGTATTACTGCAGGTATCAAAATGACATATCCGCTTTACATATTCTCACAGGTCTATGGTTAGCTTTCAAACAATAAAAATAACATTAGTCCAATCCATGAAATCCTAAATGACAATGTTGGAAGCAATCTGGTTTTTATATGAAGCTGAGTTCAAAAACACCTGAAAGGATTTGAAGTAAATGGAAAAAAAATCCTTCTTCCCCTCTATTATCATCATAAAAATATCATGAGCACAAACCCATCCATTCCACACCCCACTCTTTTAGGTGATCTCCGACCACCATAGTAAAGGCAAACACACTTTTCTCCTAGTTATTTAGCTCATTATTAAAAAAAAAAAAAAGTAAAAAAACACAGTAAAAGATGCTCTGTCATCAATGCCTGGTACACAGATACTTAAAGCAAGCACCTTTCCACAACTATGCTTGGCTGATAATTCCTAACATTTTTTATCCTGGTATACTTAAAATAGTTAGGCAACAATACTTTGTAACTACTAGTGAAATCCAGCTGAGCACAAAGCATTACAGAATGTGCTTTCAAGTCTTTAAGTTGGCCTATAAGGACTTCGGCAGAATTCAAAAACTCTTCAGGGACAGAGACAAACAAAACTGGGAGACCTACCTAATTAAGCATCACTAACATTCTGAATATAGAGTAGTTAATTCCTTGAAAAATAATTTGATTAATCACACTCTTAAGAAGGATGCGTTTTCTTCTCATTATATAGGCACGCTTGTACTGTTACAATACATGGGGAACAAAAAGCATAGTGCTTTCTGTAAAAAAGGTTCTATGCTGCCTTGCATCAAAATTTTGAAGAAAGACTGGCCACAAAATTTAGCTGTCTTTACCCAAATCATTCCTACCTAATTCTTCACTGCAGCCTCGGATTAAGGAGAAAAGAAGAAAGGAAGATTACCACATATACCACTTAAAATATTCCATCTCAGCGACTGTTTTGGCAGGGGGGGATTGAAATCTCAGGAACAGAGTTGTCTTGCAAGATACTAATTCCTCTTCAGTGTCAAAGGGAAATGACAGTATACAGTAGGAGGGTTTATGTTCCTAAAGAAAAACATTTGAGTTAAGGATTAAGAAATCTAGAAAAATTCTAATAGAACCATTAAACATAAGTTTAAACAATACAGTTGATAAACAAAAATAAAAGTCCCTTAACGTGGAAGAAAAAAAAACTCCCTTTCAATCCCATAAGTAATAACTTAAAAAAAAAAAAAAAAAATCAAGTGTTAAAACAACTACACTACCGCAGGTTACAAACTTAACCCTCTATGGCATTATTTATTAGCTGGTACTCTACCACAGATGCATGCTGGGGGAAGGTAACTGTTATATTACACAGCTGAAGTCTGTTTGTAACTCTTAGCAATACTACTTTGGTCATTCATTAGATACTGTATCAATGACCTAAAATGTATTTTGATTAGCTGCCCCAAAAAAGTTCCTGAAGTCTTTTTACTGGATGGTCAACAAAACTAACTTGGGGGGGGGGGGGGAAGCAGGGAGTGTGGAAATCAAAATAATGTCTTACTGTAATCTTACAACCTTCATAAGACACCAAAACCATGTTCTAAACATTCAGGGAAAATCAGCTATATTCAGTTATTTCAGGGTCTGACTGCACCTTCAGAGACTTTATTTATTTCACATGAAGGAGAAAAAGTTAATCACGAACAGAGATTTTGACTTTTGTTCCATTTGATCAACTGAAGAACACATTATTACACATGCAAAATAGTATTTCAAATACAAGAAATGTGAAAACTTAAATAAAGCCACTTTGTGCATTAAGAAGTTATGCAGCATATACATCGCCACATGATGTTCAAATTAATTCAATGTAAGTTTTGTTTTAATGTAAGTTTTTGTTTAATCCTGTGGCCTTTAAAAATAAAAATTAAGGATTTGGTAAGGTGAATAAAATATGCTAATGTTAATTTTTAGAAAACATATTTTTTAAAAATTAAGCTTAACACAGACATCTCTCATGCAATGCAAAAGAAACTACAGCTACTACAACTTCAAGATATTTCTTATTTAGGCAAAAAACTTAGTTCCCAAACTAATACAGATTTGCACATTACATAGGATTATACTACACTACTTTTACTACTGTTAGAGAATTAATCAGCTGTGTTTTGTTATGCACAGCATGACTGAGAGCAGGCAAGGTAGCATGGCATTGTTCACAGACGTGCATGGTGCTGCTAGTCTCTCTGAAGCAGCACATAGGCCCAGAATACACAGAATGACATCAACAAGTTATCCGAGAAACTTGGCTAACATTCCAAAATAAACCCAGTAAAAGCTTTGCTGCCCACATTAACCAGTTTAAGGTAAACCACACGCACTTCAGCTCAAATACATTTTCTAAATAAGATAGGTCTTCTGCCATAGTAAACCATTTTATTCTCCAGAATTCAAGTTTTAATTCAGCCAATTCTTCTTTATCTTACTAGTCCAACATGACTCAACTCTGTAGGTCAATTTACCTAACTTCATGAAATCCAATGTTCACTTATTTCTTCACCCCTTGTTTCACAGAGAAAGAAACTAATGTTATGTGAAGTTACAGGAATCTAAATCCAGATATCTACACAGCATTCTATGGGCCCACTTGCAGAGGTGAGGTATAACCACACTGGCTTACAGACACACTTAAAAAAATGGAGCAAATCAGGCAAACATAGGAGCTAAAATCTAATATATTTCTACCATAGTTTAGAATCTTTAAACACCTTCTCACAAATAAATCATGAGAAATGCTAGAATATTAAAACTGGTTTAGATGAGCTGCACTGGCAGAAAAAGAGCCTACCATCTACACTAAAATTGTTCTGAAGTAGAGATGCTGTCCCTCTCATTGAAGGATTCTTCTTGTTTACTGATGATACTCCTCTACTACTCCTGGTGGACTATGTCAACTACAGATTTAGAAAAGAATTATGGAGGAGAAAGATAACTAACTGGGGCACTAGGTTATTTTCCTTCCTAAATTCCAAACTGAATGCCCTTAGTCAAACAAGGCTCATCTCCAAGTGGCCAGCACTATTATAATCCCTTAACATCAAAATAAATTGTTCCATTCTCTCATTTTTGTTTTGCTAGCTAAACAAGCATAGAATTTTAAAATATCATTTTTTAATTATCCCCCTTAGTGACCAAGTGTCAAAATTGCATCCTTTATTACAATTCTTCAAAATTATAGAATTGAAAGACGTGTCATTTTGCACATAATCTAGCACCTAAATAAAAAAATAGTTTAAAAGAGGAACCTCACACTTCTCCCCCGAATGCAAATAGCTTGTTAGAAAGAAGGAAAAAAAACCCAAAGATTATATTCTTACACATAACAGGTAAACGTTTGAAATAATTTTTAAAAAGACAACATAAGTTATAGGAACGTTGCTCTAACACCTTTCGCGCAAGTTGTTTAAACACTAGCTAGCAATAACAGGACAACAGAAATATCTATGAAAATAGATACCTAGTTCTTACAGATGAAAAAAGACTTGTATAAGGAACAGTTATATGTATACAGTTAACATAAATAAGTTTGAAAGTTTATATAGCCTTCCTTATGCTACATAAAAATTTACCAGAGTGTAGAAGAGGTTTAAAATAAATATTGTCTACATTACCAATTCCAAACCAAACCGCATATATTTCCTTACTACTACTGTTTCTGTTGCTCCTTTGTACTTCCCAGAACCCCTTTTCCCCACTGTTCATAATAAATTTAGTCTTTGTATGACTATGGGACACTATGGTTTTACACTAAGTGCTAAAAGAAACTCTCTTCTTAAATTGTGTTTTTTCCCCTATAGAGCTTCAGTTTCTCAACTCTGAAATTAATCACTTGTCAAACATGTCACTATGGCTTAGTTAGTTTCTAAGCAATTCCATTCTCTTCGCCACCCAGCATCTCGAAAGCAGGTAAAAATTTATTAGAACACATAGCTCTGCAAACGCAAAGAATTTACTGCCCTTCCAGTCAGAAACAGAAGAGTCGCTTTTCTTATCCTCATGACTTCTGCACAGAGCTGCTGGACACAAAAACCCACTTGGAGCACAACACAGCTGTACGTTCAATCTTTTCCTCCTCCGGACAAAAACATCCTCTAGTTTACACATTAGCGAACAGTTTCTCCTCCCATTCGCAATACACCTTTATGCGGCGTACAACTACTTAAACAATTCCTACCTTCGCCACCCCCCTCCCCGACCCCCGATCGTTTTCGCTCCCATATACCACGGAGAGACTCCTAGGAGGAGTGGAGGAGGGGGGTTCGGTTTGTTTTTAAACGTGATGTTGCTTACCCAACGTGGCTGAAGAGAAGCAGGACAAAAGGTACTTTTCCTCCCCGCCTTTCCAGCCGCACACACACCCGAGCAGAGTCGGCCACTCAGCCGAAGACGATCTTACCACAGCGTTCCCCGAACGCCAGGGCCTCGTACCCCACCCTCTCTCCCCGGTGCACCAGCCCTCGAGCAGACTCAGCTGGCCTGGTCCATAAATGTCCATCCTCTCCTCCAGCCAGCGGTGCGGCAAGTTCTGGAGAGGCCCCGGGCCGCGGAGAACTCGCCCACCGCCGGACCCCACGCCCGCGGGACCCCGCCGCCCCCGCGCCCCTCCCCCGCCCGCCCCCCGCACCAACTTCCCCGACAGCACCCCCCGCTCCGCTCCGCCGCGCTCAGTACGGCACAGCGAGAAGGGGATGGCGGCGGCAGCGGCGGGGACCCTCCTTGTCCCCGTCTCCCCCCCCCCGACTCAAGCCGCCCCCCTCGGAGACTGCCCCCGCCCGTCACCCCCTGCCCCTGCCTCCGACCCCGCTCGCTCGCCTTCCGCTCCTCTCCTCCCACCCTCGCCACCTTCCGGAGCCGCCGGGCTGAGGGAACGCTCCTCCGGCCTCCCGCTCGCCCCCAAAAGCAGTAACCCCCTCACCGCTCACTCACCCGCCCGCGTCCCCTCGCTCCCCGCCGCCGCCGCCGCTCCTGCCTCCTCCCCGCTGAGGCTCCTCAGGAGACACTGACACCGGCGCACGGATACCCGCTGGGCGCTATTTTTGGGAAACAAGGCCCAATCGGGGCCGGAACTACTTCCTCTGTCACACTCTCTCCTCAGGCGGCGCAGCCGTCTCCCAAGGATATCCTTCCGCTCTTTTCTCCTGGCCGCTCGGACGTCGCTGCGGGCGCTTACCCGAGCCAGGCAGGGGCGGGACGAGGAGGAAAGCGTGGGGAAATACGAGGGGAACCCGCGCCCGGCGGCGGGGCTGGTGGCGCACCGGTCTGAACATACAGCATCTCCGGATTATTTTGTTTTACCATGGGGAGCGGCCGGGTCTACATTCTTCACCGCCGACCCAATCCTGCGGTATTGCCAGCCGATAGGGCAGCGCGCCGGAGTGAAGGGGCGGCAGCGCCAATCAGCGCCCGCGGAGAGCAGAAAGCGTCGACCAACCATAGAGCAGTTGGTGGGCGGGGCGTAATGAAACGTGGAGGCCTTGAGTGACAGGAGGGCGCTCAATCAGGGAGACGGCGAGGGAAGCGGCGGCCAATCAAAGCCGAGCTTCCTGCGAAGGAAGCCCTTGGCCGTGCCCCCTCCTCCCCAACCTTGGCGACAGCGCATGCGCACAGAGGCCCGATCGTTCTCGGGGCGGGCCCGTCCCTCGCTTCGCCGCCAGTGACGCACGTATAGCTAGGCCCGCCCCAGCGAGAAGCGGCGCATGCGCCAACTCGTCGGCCCCCACTAGGGTAGGGCCGCGCGCGCTGAGGGGTTGCCGGGGGCAACGGCTGTGGCGGGGCCTGCGGGCGGCCCCAGCCCTGGCCCGCTATCGCAGGGCCCTCGGTCCCCTGCCACAACCCGGCTGCCTCCTCAGGAGGAGACGCCACCGCAGGAGAGCCTCGCAGGCAGCAGAGCTGCTTCCCGTTCCCCCCTCCCCCTCATCTCTCCAGCAAGGAAAAGCTTTGCTCTTAGGGTCCAAAATCACGTCCTCGAGTTAATTAAAACCAGTCTTAATTAAGTGTTGCCTCATCCTCTTGCAAGACCTGATGACTGGAGGATGCAGCAGGAGACCCAACAGCGGTTACCACCCACAAACAGCCCAGCTGCCTCTGTCACCTGCACAGAAATCACCACCACGTCCCCACTATGTGTATACATATTAATACATATTATTTTTTTGTTTTGTTTTCTGACTGGCTTTCTGCAAAAATCACTGCCCTTTGAGGACATGAGCTCTATCTTCGCTTTCAGGCTAAGGTGACAGTCCACCTTGGTTCCTCCTCCATCCATCTCCACCTCACATTATCTCTGTCGGAGTTCCCATTAATTTTGCTTGAAGTAGAAAAAACTACTTGGGAATACATAATAAGAGACATAAAACCGGCGTCTTTCTCCTTCACAGAAGGCAGCAGTTGAAGAATGACCCAAAAATAAAATTTTGATGATAAAAAGATACTTGCCAAAAATCATCTGCGCTCTACAGCTTCTCCAGATTTATCCTGCAAGATACTGGCAGCCTCGGAGTGAAACGATGGGAGCCATTTCGAAGCACTAAATCACCCATGGAGAGGGCACATCTCTGCTTCAGGACATGAGAATCAAAGGTGCTTTCTCTGGAAAACAGAAATCAAAGGGTGTTCTTTGTATTTGGAAGACAGTATCATTAACTGAGTACAAAAAGCAGCTCCACAAAGGGTTAGAAAACAGGATGCAAGAAATGATGACAGAAACACCCAACTTGCGGTGTGATAACCACACCATTGGAAGGAAAACAGTAGATCCTCCAAGATCACTCCCAAAAAATGAATGGAAATTTCTGTTGTCTGTTTCCAAACATGTAGCTTAAAGGGAAGCAGTAATTCACAGCTCACAGAAATTTTGAAGTTCAGGATTTATAATGTACAGTTTACTTGGGATTTAAATATATGGCCAGTAAGTAAGTTGAAAAACTTCTGAAACACCCACTTTTCATTCAAAACAGAAGTGCAAGAGTATGCACTTCTTACTGTGGATCTCAGAAAAAGCTAATAAGAGGTGTGAAAGACAAAGAAATAACAAAATACAGTATTTGCCATATACTGGGATATTTCCAAGCTGGTTGTTACTCACCTATAGTAATTGGGAAGAAATTTAAATGCATACAGTTTTCTTGCAGTTCTCAATGTGACCAGTCCAAATGTCATTAATTTTTATATGAATACAATTTATTCTCTTCTTTGTCATATACCTATCATCCATAATATCTGTAAGGTCTATGAATACCATGAAATCTTCTCATGACAGCAATATGCTGAAAAGATGTTAAATAAAATCCTGAATTCTTCATTTAATTTATAAAAGTCAGTGGGAATCTGAGTAAGACACTGAAGCAAGGCCTTAGCAAGGACTTCTGGATATACTCATGAATTATTTTCAGTATGTAATCATATTATTCTAAACTGGCAAAAACAGAGCAGGAAGCCAAAAAGATAAATAATTGGTTCTAATCTGTCTTTTTCAGTGGCACTACAAGAATAAGCATAGCACGAGTTGCTCAAGGGATTTCTATATATGCCTTGCAAACAATAGTTAAAGGGTATAGAGCAGCGTCTTTCCCACTGAAATGCATTCCTCCCTCAATTGAAACACTGCCCTATGTAACAATTGAGAAAAGGAAGTGCAAAATATGGCATCCAATTGAAATTACAGATGTTGTTTTCCATATGCGATGATGTGCTGTGACATCTGCTTCTGCAAGCCCCTCTCGGGACTGCTAGTGAAAAAGAATGGGTGGCGTGGAGGTCACAGATGTTCTCACATGTCACAACAGCATAAATGAAAAATATCACCCCTTAGGGTGACACAAAATAAAACCATAGAAGAATTTACGTATCAAAACGACTAAAAACACTGCATGACTTGATGGCCATATTCTGTGTTAGGTTTAATTTCCAGGACAACTGCAAAGGCCAAATGCACCTGGATAATCCAAAGGATGCAAAGCTGTAGGTGATTAAGAAAAATCCACACTACAGAGAAAAAAAAAAATGATCTTTACAAGACCGTAGAAGCAGCAACATGACAAAGCCCCAGAGAACATCACACTTGAGTGTCAATATGACAAGTGAAAAATTATCACAAGCATCTGCTAGGATCACTCTTGAGATATAAGAGAACAACCACTGAATGCATTTCTGCTCATCTTACATACAACCCAGAGACTAAAAAGAACCACCTGAAATCTATTCCCTTGGCCAAATAGCAGGCAGTGTAATTTCCATTGTATTCAAGGAGCAATAAACCCAGAGAAATAGCAAATATAAAGAAAAATGTAGGGAAAAAAAAGACACCAGTATTCTTAATTTTAACTAAATAGCCTCACAGTTGAATATAGTCATCATCCAGCAGTTGTTATGGCAATGAAGCTTTCCTTTGCTATTCCTTTCCTATTCCGGGTCATTTCCACCCACCCATTCAAGGTGTTTTGGAGGCACTACCATCAAAATCACATCTGCACTAACTTTTAACTTACATTTTAGGACCTTCTTACAAAACACTCCAGAGATGTACCATGGCTGTTCCTCAGGCCTCCTTTCCAATGTTCCTTATATTCCAGAAATCAGCTTTTTCATCTTGTGTCCTGGGGAAAAATTCTTAGTCTCATGCTTCTAAAGGTGAACTTTGTATTAAAATGCAGGACTTTTAAAATTCTAGATATGAGGAGTAGGGGATGTTATGTAGCTTTTGCATATTTGCCAAACAATTAAGTTATCCTTCATAGGGAAGGAGGGTCTAAGAACAAACTTGTAAGAACAAGGTTTCTTAAAATGGCAGGCCAGATTAATTCCTAACATTGTTTCACTTACAATGGTGGAAGTACTCTGTGAATGAAGATTTTGTGAAGGACTGGTTATTGCAACAAAACCAAATTGTACTCACAGCATTTCAGGATGGGAACTTGCATTAGAAACAAAGGATAGGAGAAGGGGGGACTCCCACCTAGGGAGCAGGAAATCAGAGAGGGCAGATAATGGTTCCTTTCCATTAACACTTCGGGTAACCCTGTTAACCCCATAATGACCACTTCAGTACAGAGACAGACTTTCGCTCTCAAAGCTGGCTTAGAACAAATTCCCCTGACCTCCCTGTCCCTGGTTGGGAGTAATGCTGTTACGCTCCTATTTGGCTCTGGTGTTCCACTAAATGCAGATATAATCAAGTAAAGATTTCCTTATTTTAGTTAAATCCAAATTGCCTGACAATGCATGAATTAAATTCACTCAATCCATTTCATAAACTGCCCTCTGTAAACCACTAATATTTCCACATCGTTATATGGTACATTCGGTAATCTGATTGCCTTGGGAATATTTGTTTTTCCAGAACTTGTGGCCAAGGTACATAAGATTAGATCAGACACAGCTTGTCGAAGAATGCTGTAATGTGGGTGTACAGTATATTTGCTAGTTTTGAGTTACAGGTGAAAGTTCTCTTTCAAACTTTTCCAGCCAGGGGTTCAAGCTAAGTTATCTGAAGTTGTCTGTTGCAGCATTTGGCACTTTTTGTTTTGCTTTGCTGTTGGTTTCCTAATACTGGAGAATCAACATGGGAAAGATTTGTATTTGTGTGCCTCACTGACTGCATGCCTGATCCATACCTCGGCAAAACTTGTGATATTTTATAGGTCTCCACAATGACAGAACACAAGTCTCTCTGGGATTCACGCTCTTCTGCTGGGATTTTCTCACCATTCTGCATGTTAACATGAACCAACAGCTGGGTTTAAGAGATCTGATATAAATAGTAACATCATGCTGCGAGCGAGCTTCTTGGAAAGTAAAGAAAATACGTTATTTAATGCACTCTGACATTTGCCTTTCCTCCCCTTATTCTTAAGCTGCATTTCTGTAAACACCCCTAATGACAAATGCAAAGAAGTTGACTTCTTCACAAAGACATAACAAGTGCTGCCTTGAGCCCAGGAGATGATATCCAGAACAGCTTACCTCTCCCCTTAGCCAGACAGCTGGCAAATTCTGCACCGTAGGAAAAGGAGTCAGAGCGTGGATGGAAATTCCTGCTTCCAACAGCGTTCAAGATTACAACCTTTGGTATTTTATTTTCATGGTTGCTCTATGTTGCTTCAGAAACTCCCTGCTTTTGCCATATCTTTCCATTCATTAAAATTGCAGCTTGCAATTAAACATTCTGACATAACATAGCTGAGATTTTTTGGCAGCAGCCTTAACCAGAGGTTTTCAGAGTTTCCTGCAGACAGCTTTAAATTTTCATATCCTCATGAATGTTTGCCACCTTCTTTTAATAACTTGAAAAAATAAGCTTCTCTTAGGAACTGCATTGTTTCTTTATTTCCCCAGCACTCATTTACTGCTTTTAGAAATGTGTCATGCACATGTATATTTATAGAGAGAGCAAAGTGTACATATGCACAGTATAGTTTGACATCTTATAGAGAACACACAGATTGCTTTGCAGATCTAAAGAAAAATAGTTATGTTCAATATTTTTGTTATTAAAATACACTTTTCTCTTCTGATGGTATTGTATTATTTCACCCCTCTAAAAAAACAGTCATATTTACTACATTATTCAAAAACTACAGGTCTTCATGTGTTAATAATTTTGTAGCTTTATTCATATTATGACTGTCATATATTGCAACACTAAACTATTTTTATTATTTTTATGGAAGAAAGTATTTCTTAGGATAAATCTTGCCCCTTTTCCAAAGACCTACAAATCACTTAAAAGGATTTTCAAATTATTTGCATTTTTAAGGTGTAGAATATATTGGGACATCTGTTCAAACACTGCTTGCTATTATCTCTAATATAGATTTGAAATTGATTTAAGAGCGGGTCTTTTTAATGTTCAAACTGACCTTAAAAGTCTTTTTTCTTCTAACATTACCTGGCAAATAAATTCTTAAAGGAATATTATCAATTTAAGAACTATGCTTTAGTCTGGAAAATTTTCCAAGAGATTAAAAAGAAAATGTCTTCTTTTTTCTGTAAGTTTAATTTCTATATTTGACAGCAGTATGTGTGGTCGGTATCCCATGCTGTTAGGAAACAAAAGGGACAGAAATAGATATAGGAGACCATAATACCTGAAAAGTCTTTGAACTACTTTTTAAAGTAGATTTGAAGTTGATGGGGCCTCTTCACGAGCTTTTTGTCACTTGGAACTCTTAAAAGCTAGATAAGTTGCTCCTGACTTGTGCAGAGCACCCTCAGCCCCCACTGCAATCAGCTAGCACTGCTCTTAAAATGTAAGTTTAAGCATTATTTTCCCTGCATTTTATCTGCTTCACTGTAAATACCGCTGATCAAACTGCATATATGAAAAGGCACATTTTATTGCCATGATCTGGTAAGCTTCCTGCACAGAGCCCACAACGGCTCTGCACGATTTATTATAATGTACGAGGCATAACAAAGAAACTTTTAAAGCAATTAAATTATGAAATAAAGTTTAATTCTTAAACTTGGGCAGTTTACTAGGTGCATTTTGGGTCTTCTATAATGGTGTCCAGACTCCTCAGTACGAATGTGTCATTGGTGTGTTTCCCATTGATTTCTTTGGGGGTACATGTAGGATGATTGGTCTGTGTCCCACAGGATAAATAACAGACATCAGCTTCCCTGCTCCCTCTGGGCCTTTTGGGTAGAGGCAAAAATGCCCTTCATTCTCTTGTAGGTTTGCTTTAGTTTGGAAAACAAGCTTTAAAAATTTAACCAGAGCGTCAACGTGGATCAGCTGGTCCGCAATTCTGAGTTCTGTATCTGAACAGGCATTTGTTAAGGGGTTTATGGTTTTCTTGGCTGTGATTTAGGATTATTGCATACTTTCTCAACCCTTTACTAAAAATATGCTCTGTTCTAACCATGAAATGCGGTAACACATTTGTTGCAATCTCTGAGGATGGTTTCTTATCTGTCAAACAGTTTAGAAGACAAACTGGCACTGAGACAGCTCACCTGTTTCCTATGGTTACTTGATGATAAACTACTTCACAGACCCTGCTGTTGCATCTAGGACACGCGTTTTGAGACAGAGCTCCGATGCACATGTAAACAGGTCACCTCACGCTAAAATGCCATTTCATTTCCAAGCCAAGCCAGCTGGCTTTGGACAGAAAGTTCTTTTCTACTTGCGTGGGCAAACTTTATCACCTTCCCATCCTTTTTCTCTTGCTGTCACATTACTGCAGAGGTGGCGGTGGCTGATAGCAGAGCGAGAAGCAGTGTTCAAAATGTGTCCATGTTAGCCGAGATAATAATGCCTGGTCCTGCCGCCATGTGTTCAACCACTCTGCGTGATCCCACATAACCTAATCAAATATCTTTCATTTCATTATATGAAAGTAGAGAAAGATTAACTGAGATTGAGTTCAAGTTATTGGATAAAAAGGAAAAGCAGCCAAAGTTTTTGTGTTTGATCCTGTATTTCCTTGGCCCCAGTCATAGTTTGAAAGGCTCCAGACTCGTCCTGGGTTTGGAACTTTTGTATCTCTAGTTGTTTTCCTTCTTGGAAAAAAGCAAATTTCTTCTTAGCTCTCCCACAGGCTGGAGTAAGAAAACTAGTGTTATCTGGGAGGAAAGCTGAAAGTTTGGGATTGTTGCATTTTGTTTATTGTTTGTCTTGGCGGTTGTTTTTTCAATGGTTTTTAAGAAAGATGCAAGTTCATCTTTCAATTAGACTCCAAACTGAAGGATCTTCAAACTTCTCCGTAAAATACTGCTCTATAAAGTCAATGGAAAGTCTCTTATTCATTCAAAGATTTGACCTGCAAAGCTGCACCACCTAAGCAAAGAGTAAAATGCGCAATAGGTATAGTTTAACTGGTGTAAAAGTGGTTTAAATCTGTTTTATTACACTTTAGCCAAGCTGAACTGTTCCAAATTAGATTAAAACTATCACTGCAATGGAAGTCAGGCTCTGAGTTTACTATGCCTTCCCCCTGGGTAAAAGAGGATGAGGCTACCTCAAGTCGTCTGGCATTTCATGCAGGTATGCAGATGGAAAAAGCTGACACATAAAGACTTGTTATCCCCACAGTAATTTGTCCATGTGTCCATATCCATAGTTATTCTTGTTTATGTAACACCAGTTTAAAACGATACTTGCAGGGTCTGAATACATGAATGAGTGATCTCATTCACGTACTGACATGCTTGACAACTTACCATGCATCATCTCAGCCGCGGTAATTGACCATGTGTGTTTGCTCTTAGCCTGTGGCGATCTCAGATGGAAGAAACCAGTTTAGACTTTTCTTTTTCTTGGCCCTAAGGTTAAGCTGACACATTGAACCTCACGTTTGCTGCAGGCTAAAGAAAGGCAAGCTGCAGTTACCGTGCCTCAACTGATGTGCGGTAACTCGTTAAGTTGCTGGAACTGGACAGCATGCCTGAGCTGTTGGTTAAAATAGGATAATTGAGAGCATAAATCAGGTGTTAGTTCAGCTCAGTGCAAGTCAATTAGGAATGGATTTAAGGTAAATTGACACAAATCACTCTTAGTCCAAAATAAAAGTGGCTACCCAGCACTAGCTTAACTAAATCCAATACAACTTAATCTAACATAAATGGAAAGACTTTCAACTAGACATAAAAAGCCAAAAATCTTCTGTGCATTGCCTAGGGCACATGCATTCACTTCAAGCAACAAATACAATTGGACATATAAACAAAGAAAGTAAGCCAAATTCACAGCTATCTCTGCAGACAATGTAGAGAGAGGGACAGGGGTAGCTGTGAAAGCAGCAATACCTTCTCTGGCTCTCCTGGCAGATTTGGTACACTATCATTTTCAGCTGTAAGCTGCTGAAGGCAAGAATGGGTATTCTGCGTTGTCTCAGAAACGTGCGCTCTGCCATCACTTAACAACAAGTATGTAACAATGCTAACACGATCCTGGTAAAAGTCAATTGTGAACAAACATGAAACAGCTGAGTTTGCTTTCATTTCTTGAACTTGATGAAAAGTATTAAGGATCAGAAGATGATATAGATACTGAAAAGTAAATCTGGGTTTCATAAATTTTAATAAATGAAGTGTTATTAGTAACTCAATCCAGCAGAAAAATCCCTAATGAATAATAAGGAAACAAAGCTTGAGCTTCTCAAATGGCTTCAACCCTTCATCTCTAGAAACCATTACTGAAATTAGGGAAGCATAGTTGGGATTAGTCATATAGGGACAATTTTTTTTAAATCCTTTACCAATGGGAGATTGACTTGGATGAAGGAATTTGGCCCCCTAGTTCCCATTTCCTGGCTCAGTTATCTCTTCTAAGAAATTCTTTTATGGAGAATGTCCGTGGGAAACTATTCTGAATTCTTTGTGTTGTGTGAGATTTTAGAAGACACTGTTGTGGATCAGCATCCCGCTAGGGAGGATGCAAGATGCATACGCACAATAAAATGATAGTCTTGCCCCTACAACATACTACGGAGTCCTAGCAGCAGGCTGTGCTTCAAATTTATTCCTATGTGGCTGTTGCGAACCTGTAAGGAGTCATCCTGCAGCCTGTGGGAAGAAATGCAGCCCTTTGTCATGGGGGATACTTGGCTTATCCACCCAAGGTAAAAATACATTGTCCTCCATGCTATGGGACTTATGCTGTAAGTGCCCTTTGCCACGGCACAAATTTTGTTCCCTGTTGTTTTTTCCCCTCACTCCAAACAGCACTGTACACACACTGCACAGTTGCAGAAGACCACACATTTTGAACACAGGAAGAAAATAAGCATATTATTATCAGGATAATTGAGTGTTGGGAAGAAAGTTGCCTCCAGCACTTTGTCCAGATTAAAATCTCAATCAGTACCATTATCTGGGAAGTATCTGCAGTGACACGTGCATGCTATGTATCTCAGTCAGCAATCTGGCCTATAGCTTTTGCAGAAGCTTTAGCAATTTCTTTAATGACCCTTACAAGTCCCCCATTTATTCAAAAACTGAAATGCTAGTCTATGCGGGACACAAACTTCTAAAACAGCAGATTGAAGTACTCCATGTAAATTGAGCAATTTCTGTTAACACATGTCGACTAAAGCAGAGCTGCCAATCAGCCAAGCTGCTGCTCTGTGACAACAAACATCTGAGGTACTGGAGCTTGAAGTTAATCGAAGTTTTTTATTTTATCATGCAGAACTAAGTCATCAGCCATTGCTCTCACAGACATGGTTTTCATCTTCCCCCTCAACCAGAGTGTACGTGCTTTCTTCAGAAAAAAATAAATGTTATGTACTTAGCCTTAATATTAACCTTAAAAATTCAGCTATTTAGTTGATGCTTATTCTGCCTCTAGTACAAAATTATGCACGCAAGCATAATTTGGGGATCACTGAAGGAAGAAAACCTAAACCACAGCTATTGTTAATTCAAGACCAAGCACTTTTGTTTGTATCAACATGAAGTAACCACAAATATAAGAACTGTAGCTAATATTGTTTTCCTCTCATCACGTTAGTGATCTGAAAGGTTCATTCAGAGGATTATTATTTAAGAAGTGGTTGAGTAACTAGTTTTAGAGTGTATACTACAAGAGTCAGATCTGATGGAACTAGCAATAGCAAGCAAAGCAAAGCCATTTCCCCAGCACCGTTTCTATACCCCACCACCAGTCATTTCTTTTTTCTGTTGCACGTTTTTGGTCCTCCACCATCAAGAGTGAATTTATCATTCGGTTACATTGCTATAAATTTGGACCAGTTCCACTGACTGTTGATAGTCTTTGCCTCCGAATGCCCTGCGGATGCATGTTATACTGCGTGCTCTGTGTGGCTCCTTCTAAACAATGTATAGCTGATCCCTTTCTTCATGCCAGCTTGCTCGTGAGCCATGCGGCAGTGTAACGGTTCCAACTTCCTTCTGTGTCCTGAAGATTTTGGCTCGAGTCTTGCTTGTTTGCCATGAGAAGGTTCCAAAATAAGAAACACATTCACTCATGCTCCCTTCTCTTCACATGGTTACATTTAGGCTTTCTTTTAGTGCTTTCCTCTCATCACAAGGCTGGGAGTATATGCTGCCTTATTGCTTATGGAAAACATAAATTATGTACTTACTGTCCCAAAGATTTGCTCATATTTGAGCTTTTCTCGACTGATATGACTTTATAGCCTATAGCTTTAGGTGCATCCGATGATTCCCTTTTTTCCCCCTCGCTGTTTTGGTTTGTTAGTTTTAGCACTGCTGACACAAACAGCGCATTTCAAAAGGCATCTTTCCTGTGGGCTGTGTTTACTCGTTAATGTGGCTGTCATCTGAAGGCCTGGGTGACAGCTCGCTTTGCTTTAGATTGTGGCATTCCCATATATGATTTATTGTATCTGAAGGAACGCGCAGTTACATCTGTAGGAAAGTGAAGAAGAGTCATGGGAAAAGGGGAGTTGTCGGAATTCTGGCTGTGAGGGGGGCTGAGGAACTTGACATTTAGGTTCCTGCACAAGATGTAATTTCCAGCTGAATAGCTCAGGCACTTACACAGCTTCACTTTGGCCCCAGCTGTGCACTAAGTGCAACCGACATCTCTCTTAAAAGCCGTTCACAGCAACCTGACTTGATGTGACTGTTTTGTTTTCAGTAAAAGGCAGGGGGAAAAGTTGCTTCAGTAAAGTATCTGATAGCCTCTATGAACCGGATTGGAATATTTCATCCAGGCCACGCAGAAGTGAACCAAAGTAGCTGAGAAAATGGCAGATGAATCTGACAGCTTGCAAATAAAGTTTTACTGGAAACATTGCATACTGAGTCAATGTCTGTGTAGCTTCTGGTACTGAATTATTGGTACAATCCCAGTTCTTTCCAATGAATCACATTTTCCTCCGTTCAGGATTAATCAACATGTCACTTAGATGTATTCGCAGACAATAAGCACTACGATATGGATGTCAAACTATTTTAGGTCAGACTGTTTTCTATTTTTAGCTTATCTATTCCGTTATAGGACTAGTGCCTCAAATTCAGAAAAGGCAAGTGTTACAAGATAGGAGCAAAATCCTGACTCCACAGAGGATCAGTGAGAGTTGTGCTGTTCACCCTAACAGGGCCAGGACTTCACCTGGTGGGTCTGGTTTAATTAAAGCTTCTTCCTGTTAAAATTGTGGTTCTGAGTAACTGAGACAGTTACTCAAATTCCTGCTTTTAAAATGCTTTAATGTTCCAGAAATCTTGCAGATGGGGAAACATAAGAGGAGGAGGGTTACATGTTTTGAGGCAAAGGTAAAAGAGGTCCCCAATTCACTGCACCATGATGTTGCCTTGTACACAGTATACTGCATTCTTAGCTTTTGCTGTGGATCCTTAATATCTATATGTATCATTCTAAGGTAAGCAAGACTGAACTTTGTGTATGTACTTACCTATAAACATACCTGCTTTCTTGTATTATATATAGCATGTCTACATATGCACATAGATGTACACGCACAGACCGCTTCCTTCATTAAAAATAAATAGTAATACATGGTGAAATTTCTTAAGCAAAGCAATCTTCAAAATTAAGACAATGAAACATTTTAGGAGGAAAAAAACAGCAAAGATATCCATCCAAAATAGAGACAGCCTTTCTTCTTAGTTAAGAGTTGGACTGCACAAACACACTACATGTGCACGTACAGCTTCACGGCGCAGAATTCAGTGTGGACAATCCGGTGTCACATTATACAGCTCCTGCAGAAACCCACAGAGCCAGTGAAGACTGAATTCAACCCCTCCCTGTCCATAACAAGTCAATGCCATCCAAAATAGAAGAGAAACTGGGTATGCCTACAACAGGGATAGCCAACTGGAGGCCCACAAAATTTGGATCAAGCCCACCAAGCAGTTTTCTTTGGCCACCGAGAAGCTGGCTGGCTCCGAGGCCAACCACGTGGTGTTGCTCTTCGTGCTTGGGGCAGGACGCACAGTAAGCTGTGTCCGCCTGATCTTCGTGGGGTCAGCTCACCTGCCCTAATAAAAACAGCTTTCCAAATCCTATGCAAGTTGGCTGTCCTTGTCTACATGCTTTGCTGCATGCAGACGAAAACTTGCTTTACTCATGATCTGAGCTGGCCAGAGCCCTGAGCCCAAGCTAATATCCTGCCTCTCAGCAGGCCGCAGTAATTTGGGCATGTAGCACATTAGCTGCAGCTACGTGGCTTCTGGTTCTCTTGGACAGCAGCCAGAGTAAGCTCATATCTGCCTTCAAAAGACCATGTAGACATCGCTTATGTAGCTGGTAGTCAGAAGACCTATGACAGGAGTGGAAAAATACTGCTCCTGCACTGTGGCAAGCAGGAGCGTAGCTCGTGCTTTACAATCTCAGTGCCTTTCCCAAGTCCTGGGGATCGTTAGTTCTGACCCAGGTTGCAGAGCCTTGACTAGTTAGGCCTAAAAGTCAGCGAGTTCTGCCTTTGCCAGTGGATGCCAAACACACAAGTGCCCACACAGCAGATCACAAAGTACCTGCCTGCTCGAGATTTGATCACTCTCAAAACCCTGCCTAATTTCTCATATTATGTTCCTAATCTCCAGGCTATCATTCCTTTTTAAACTGCCCCATTGATTTAGTAGCATCTTTAAAAAGGGCATTAACATTATTACCCCTCTGCAGCACTGCTCTGGTTCATTAATTACTTCACATCACCAACATAAAACTTGTAAAGCGAAAGAAAATTGCAGCACTGACTTGCAATTGCTATCACATTTTCTGATCCCGGAGCCGGGGACTGCCTGTACTGTGCAGTCACAGCCCCTGCCCTCAACGCTCGCAGTCGTTCGCTGCTTTGAAAATAATTACAACACCACATTGTGTATTAGGGCTCTTTACACTTGGCTCATAAGAAATCTCTTTCAAGCGGTAACAATCTGAGTGCAAAACAGCTTTTAGTGTCATTTTGGGCTCTTTTTAGACATTTTCTTTCCTCCTTTCTTAGAGGAGGAAGAAACCACGTGGCCCTCCGGTCCCTTTCCTCAGCCATGCAGAATTGCCCTCCTGTGTACACAAGTAATAAAAATATGTATTTTCTTTTAGAAATCTGCAGATGCTGCAGATTAAGTGATGGCTCTCCTCATCTGTTACAGTGTCAAGAGCTGGGCAGGAGATAATCAGCATCAGAACCACACTCCTATTGATTGTACTTAACTTTAATCCACAGTGGAGGTGGGTGGCATCTCTCCCAGACGGCGTGCTACGAAGTCTGGCTCCAAGGAGTTTCCATGCCTCGTTGGGAGCCACAGTGCTGAGAGGACGGGAGCCTTGACCCTGCTGGGGAGGGACCACAGACAGGTATTGAAGACTCCGGTGCAGAGCCTGGCTGTAGGAGCTGAACCGCTGCTCCACACCCAGCCCGTGCACCAGGGGATTCTCCCCTCGGCTGCTGCAGGGTCCCTCTGCAGAAACGCCAGCCGTGCAGGCTGCGCTTGCCGGGGTTCACAGAATCGCAGAATGGTCAGGGTTGGAAGGGACCTCTGGAGATCATCTAGTCCAAACCCCCCGCCAGAGCAGGGTCACCTCCAGCAGTTGCGCAGGACGGCGTCCAGGCGGGTTTTGAACGTCTCCAGAGTGGGAGACTCCCCCACCTTTCTGGGCAGCCTGTGCCAGTGCTCTGCCGCCCTCACAGGAAAGAAGTTCCTTCTCGTGTTTTAGATGGAGCTTCCTATGTTCAAGTTTGTGCCCATTACCCTTTGTCCCTCACCTTTGCCTCTCACTTTAGTTTCCCGTGGTCTCCAGCTTCTTCCCTTTTACATCTCACTCTCTAACCAGGGAGCTCGCGGAGTAAAGTTGAGTGTCAATCGACTATTCCTCCGTCTTAGTCTTAGCAGAAAGGGAACAGCAGAGTGATCATCTTCCCCATGAGTCAGTGCTTCTTGCTGGAGGATGCATGACTCACCAGTCCCCACTCGGGCTGCCTCCCTCCCCCATCCCCGTGCCTCACCTCCAGCCTCTCCTATCCCAGTCCCACCTTTACAAAAATCATGCTTATTCGTTAGTCCTTCCTGCCTTTACCTTCTTTGCTATAATAGGCCTGGGGACAGAGAAAACTTAACAGTATTCCTGTTTTCATATTAGACAAAAAGTGCTATTCGTTTTCATCACTCAGGTATGTCTCCTGACCCCTCTGGACATGCACACAAGCTGCGCAGCCACAAACCTGTCTGCAAAGTGACTTTCAAGTGAGGCCTGTTAGAAACAGCAATTCCCTGCTCTAATACATTTGTTCTGGGCCACAGGTAAGATCTCAGCGTTCTTCAGCTCCCTTCCACCCTGTTGTTACGATTTCTCAGGGGTATTTCTGTTATGAACCCACTCCACTAAGTAGTTATGAACCTGGATTAAGGAGAAGCAGTAACTGCTGATTGAAGCACGAGAAGAATCAATGAGCCGGTGTTAGAAATCAAGGAACAGAGTACTTTCCCCCCATCTGTTCCAGTGCAGTGGTGTTCACTTTTTGCTTCCTGACTTTTACAGAGGCCTAGTTATTCTCTTCTTATCCCACTGGGCTAATTTTCTTCCCAGAAACGAAGTACTGGCTGCTCCGGATCATACTGGGAAGCAGTCAGTAAGCAAGAAAGCACCTGGATTTTATGCCGTAGGAAGGACAACTGGCTGTAATGCGGATACGGGGACAGGAGAAGCTAGTGGCCTTTACAAAGGGAAGAAGGCGGGGGGCGTTTTTACCTTTTGGGACCTGCGGAAGATAATAGGATACAACTTTTGGAAATAAAAGCTCATGGATTAGTGCTGGGTGCCAGATTTGCAACACAAGCGTGCCGACCACAGGCTCCAACCCAAGCAGGGCGACAGTTAGCAGCCACCAGCAGCAAATGTCAGATACATCTGCTGGGTGGAGTGGGACCCTTCTGTGGTGGGGTCTTTAATGGATATGCTTATCTGGAAAGAGGTCCATCGAGAGTTCAAGCTCTGCTTGGGGCCCTCTAGGTGTGACTGCCATGCAGACAGTAACTGCAACATTCGCTCCGTAATGAAGGTGATTCCTCCACAGGGAGGGACGTGTCCTGCCTCAGCCCACGCTGCGTTTTCCAAAAAAGAGAGGCAGCTCAGCATCCCGCGCTCTTTGGAACATATTATCTTTTGCTGGGAATAATCACACGTTGCCATCATTAAGAGCAAATCTTGACATTAGCCAGCCAGGCCTGGTTTCTCCAGAAGATCATTAGAAAATAGCTAAAACCCCAAACCCCAGCACATTTATGCAACGTTGCAGTGAGTCTTTGCGACAGCCTGAGCTGGACTGCTCGTGCCAGTTCCAGCGCATACCCCAAGAGCAGACAGGACAGACCCTGCTGATGGGGGATCCGTAAGAGGACAAAAGCCACAATATCAGCTCGTCCAACCCCACAGCTGGACAGTGGTTGCAAGCGGAGGGCATGGATAGAGTGATTCAGAGGAAATTCCTCAGCTTTTAAAACTGTCCCTGACCAATGGAAATGCCAAATTGGTAGCAATTCTGCTTGCTTCTGTCTTGCAGTGAAATCTTTTGCCTGGAGCGGGTTGGGATTAGCTAGTTACAGGGCAGCATGCGTGACACATCTTTGCCACAGCTTGAGTGAACAGGGCGCACTCCGCGGGGCAGTCCCTGCCTCTCCCCCAGTCCTGTACACCACCACAAACACAATATAAGGCACAGTATAAAAAACAGCTTTGTCTCCCTCCAGCTTTAAAATGCAAGCAATTTAAAACAGAAGCCTTTCTTACAGAGAAGAGTGGAAAGCCAGTGTTTTGAAGCCACTTTCTTCTCACTTGTTAACATTAAGCCCAGCCTTCTGCTCATAAATAATGCATATGGCCTCTTTTTCCTCAATTACACAGTAGTGTCAGATTCCACACTCTGCCTTCCCAGAGTCACTTTCTGTCTCTTCTGGAGACAGCAAGGCCCACTTGGATGTCTGCAATAGCCACAGACTCATTAGACTCGAAGAGGATCCTTTCCATACACCAGTTAAAAGATACACAACACCTTTGTCTTTGAGTTTTGGTAATTATCTCTTGCTGGACTGAAATGCAAGGTGGCAGTGTGTTTACAGTAAATAGCTTTTGACTTATCCCAGCATTTGTGGCACAGGTTCTAAACACACTCCAGGAGGCAAAGATGAGCTGGGTAAGAGGGTCGCTGCATAGCTCAAGAGCTGGAGTGCACACAGAGCTGAGAAGAGAGGAATTAAGACAACGCTTCTGCAGGCCTAGCAGGGAGACGGACAGATCATGGGGAATTCAATTTGTCAGGTGAGTCAAAGATGTGAAAACAAAAGAAAATAACCCCTCTTCCTCTCCTGCCCACCATATTTTCTGATTAATTTAAACTTAACTTGTTGAGATGAGAAGCCAAGATTCCTTCTTTGCTATCAACAGCTTGCTGTCTATAGATACCGCCTCATTACAGAGGGGCTGCCTGCTTTTTTGCCTTAAATTAGGCAGCCAGAAAATGTTAGACTGAAGTATTGCATGTTTTAGATATTGACAACATTTAAAACCTAGATGGCCAAGCTACTGATCTAATTTCCATACTCATTAACCATGACATCTCCAGTTCTCCCCCACAGCATTCTGTCAGATTCAGCCGGACCAAGAACCTGTCTCAGCTGCCAGAAATCATTTCTTTACTCCTCCATGGATTGGCATCGCCTGAACCTACTCTTACCCCTCAGAGAAGAAGTTTATAGAAATCTCTCTCCCGTTTCCCAGCTGTGCATCTTGCCTTCCCTGCACACACACACACACACACACACACACACACACACACACACACACACACACACACACAGTCTATTAGCTGTCCACAGCTATGCCCGTCTAGCTGGCGAGCTGCCTGTTCACAAGCTGCTCCAACAATTGCCCTTGAGCGTAAGCCAGTGCCAAGTCCCGTCTCAGGAGTTCATGCTCCGTGCTCGCGCTAACACGATCGTACTGGATGGTTTTGCCCCGCACGCTGCTGACAACGACCTCTCGGGGACCCCAGGTTTGCTGATGGCAACAAGCTCCTGCGTATTTTCCAGGCTAATATTTGCCAGGTTGTATTGTCGCAGCCGTCTCCCAGACCAGCAATCCGTCAACAGCAGAGTCAGGCTCACAAACGCAGTGTGACACAGGAATCTAGGACTCTCGTAGTTCTTGGTATGAAAGACTGTTTCACACATGAGGTGACACTGGGGAATGAGCACAACCGCAGAGGCAGAAGGTGGGTGCTGGGCTGGGCATTTTGAAATGGAAAAAGTTTAACCGGGGTGTGTTAAAAGGGTGAGCAACAGCGTTTCCAAATAACGTTTCTTACAAGGAGAGTACCTTTACCCACTAACAAATCCCGTCTGCGAACGGGAAGCAGCTTCCCAGGCTCCTGCTCGCAGCCAGGGTGAGTGCCAAAGCGTCAGAGGGTGGGTCACCCTCAGTGCTTCACGGCTGAAGTACCATTTGCTTTGTAAAAACCCAACATACTGACTGAGAAAGAAAAGAAAGGAAGAAAAATAACTCTGTACCGCCAGCCTAGGGTATTCACCTGTAAAAGGGCACAACTAAATTCTGGTTCTGACACTGCGAGTGTATGATTATTGCTACCAAGTGCAACAGCGTCAACAGGAAAACAATGTTCTCACCCACCTTGTATCTCTCGGGAGAACAAATCACGTCAGCCTGTACAGTCAGCATCGCCACAACACATACGCCAGGCTATCAGGATGCCTGAGGTGAAGCTCTCTCTAGTGCTGTTTTGCCTCACAAGGCATGTTCCCTGGCGTAAGAGGAGCAATATATTAATGGCACATATCACGTACCATTGATAACTGCTGGCCATCCCACACACAGGCTCATCGTAGGTCAAATTACTTTTGCCGGTGTCAACGTACGCTGCTCATGTTCAACAGGAAAGAGTAAAAAGATGCTTTGCTTTACATTCTAAAGCTGGAAGAGAAAAAATACATGTGCATCTTGAAAATTTTGCGTAAAATATGAAAACAGTCCAAATGCTTCACATTGAAGCTGCTCAGAGGAACAAAGAAGAAGTCTTTCTGACAGACTCAGAACCCCGTCAGGAACAATGGGGCTTAGATTTAAAACAACCCAGAACTGAGTTCTTGCAGTTCCTGGAAAATATGAGTACTGGACTGGTGCATTTTTTTATTCACTATTATTATCTCCCATAGACATTCATCCTGATCTTAACATCTTTATTGTCCACATAGAGCAAGCTTCCTCTCAAACAGAAATGAATGTTCCAGTAAATTTCCTTAGACAAAACCACAAAAATCAAACAAAAAAAAAGACCCCTTTATAACTTTTTAAAAAACATACACTTCATGTTGTTATTCAAAGTGCTCTTTGTTTCAGTAAGTATAAATACTGAATTTTACAAAGAAAAAAAGCAAAAGTGAGAGAAAGAAGACTTCTGTCATACATGGGTTAAACAACAATTGCAGTCTTAGTTCCAGACTGATTACTCTGAGAGGCAAATACTAGGTAAAGTCAGGGTTGTTATTTTGCCTCAAGGACAACAGATCTTTGTCCTGAACCCTGCAGTCAATACCTATAAATATTCTGAATGTTGTCATAAAATTTTGAAAAACCTCTCTATCAGGGACACAAATATGAGAGCTGCTTTAAAATTATAGCAGAGTTAAGTAAGAAGCTACAATTCACTTCTTAGAGATGGAAGACAATCGTTTTGCACGCTATTCATCTGACGTAAAAGATCTTCTTGTCTGCATTCGTCTTAAATCCTTTTAGCCGAACTTGTTAGCAATGGGGACAGGGAGAGCAGTGTTACCTTAAAGCCCTCTGCATGCCAACCTCTACCAGGAAAGCTAGACCCACACCCAAAAAAGAGAGCAACGGCCAGAGCATGCAGCAGGGTAAGGGCTACTGGCCCTGGCTAAGCAGGGGGCTCGGGCACCTTCGAGCCCTCCATGCCCCGTCTTTAGATGAGGCTCAGTAAATCAGCCCTCCTGCAAAAAATGTTGAGTGACCTCTGGTGAGAGATGCAGTATAAATCCACATGAACATTTCCTTTTATTATCAGTAAATACTTGTGGATTGGTTGAAATTGTTCCTGCCACTGATATCGCTGATCTCTGAAGAGATAAACACGAGCTGATTGATGACTTGTCTGCAGGATCTATTTCAACCACCCCCGGGCGGGATATTTTCCATGTGGGTAATAATAAATCTTACTATTGAATGTCATCAAATGAAAGCAAATTATGGTAAAAATAGGCACAGTTATGTATTTCTTATTATATAATATTAAGGAAGATTTTTCAAAGATTGGAGGAGCTTCATTTGCACGCACAATTTTTTGTAATGCAATCCTTTTGCCTACTTTTAATATATATATTTTTAAAAGCCTTGTACAGTCAAGCAACGTAAAGAGACTTATCTCAAAATAGCCTGTCGTGTGGTCGGGTCTGGAAGGTAAGTTTCTCATCATGACTGAGACTGAGCAAGAACAACGTCCACTCTCAACAGATACCAGGGCTGCCTTTTACTACCACTTTTTACCTGATATTTTCAGGTATCACTAGCACTATTTTATATATTCATTTGCAAAGGGAGCAAATGACATCCTTTCTTGTCAGTTAATAGAAAAGGTTTGAGGGGAGAGCTGTCACTCACTCTTACTGCTCCCAATTCTTTTCTAAAAATGATTGTAGAGTTCCAGGGAAAAGTTCTACCTTCATAATGAGAACAGCACTGAAAATGCTCGTGCCACGTTATTTGTGCCAAGCTCAGAAATAAAGATCTAAGCAACTTTCTGGGACCTGTTACATACAATAAAGCCGAGGCTTTGTACCAGGGTGGCTGTGCTGCCGAGGAAGGAAAATGTGCAAATCCAAATCCCACATTCAAGATGCAAGCATAAGAAAAAGAGCTGCGAAGACAAGATTACAGGTGGCCCGCTTACCAAATGTTGTATTTCACCATTTTATTATCTGCACAGCATCAAAAAATCTTTGTCCCCAAATGCAATAAACCAGACAGAGTAAATGTGAAGATACAGAAAAAAAACTGGAGAGAAAAACTAATCTGAGGCAGCATTTTCCCGCTGTCTCTGTCCTCAGACTATGGAGGCCAGGGAGAGTTTGGGCTGCAGAGCCTGGGGAGAAAAGTGACAGAGAAGGCAACTTGAGGGAGAAGCGACAACTTGGTAGATATGCCCTGTATGCAAAACCTACCGCTCCATTCTGGGTGTAATTTGTGCAGAGCAGAGACGCTGAGGAGGAAAAGAGAAGGAGAACAGAACAGAGATGGGAGAGCTGGGTAACTTGAAGGGAACATACCGGCTCCCTTAGGGACCAGATAAGCTGCCGCGTGTGGCCAGCAGGACAAGTAGATGATTTTTAGAAAGACTGGAGAAAGCCAGGCCACAGAAGAAGAGACTGGTACTGCCCAAATGCCGCACAACCATGGATCGATCTCATGAATAGAACACCAATTTATTGCGTAGTCAATTTGGCATTAATTTGGGGGTGTAGAGCACATGATTAATACAATAAACAACAAGAACAAATCAGCCTGGAGAAAAGGCAAGTAATTCTTGTGATTTTTCATGGCAGCCTGAAGGCCAACAAAGTCGTCTTTTCCATAGTTGAAATGGGGTATCTTGATCTTGGTATGAACCTGAATACCCAGATCAAAATTTCTAGACTTTCTTGTTATAATGCAAGCACTGCTTTAGCACCCAGGTGATTTCTAGCACCATGAATATATGTCCAGCTCCCTTGGAAGGCGACATTTTACTCCTTTGGTTTGAACCCACAGACTATCATCAGAAGGAGCAAAAACTACACTAGGTGAGTTTGGAATCCTCTTACTAAAGAAGAACATCACGTGCTGTAGCTTGAAAGAAGGCACTAAATTAACCCCCTAAGGCCGATTCTCCTCTGCCATTTATTCATTAGCTTTGTGCACCTGGATCTTAAGAGAGAATCTTCATGTTTGTAACAGAGGTGAGAGAAGATTCACAAAATTCTCCATGGACCGCAAAAAAAAGCTCTTGAGTTAACAGCTTTACCTCCAAAACTGGCAGAAAAGCTAAAAAGACACCGTCTGAAAGGGCAGAGAACAGAGCTGCTAAGTTCTCTTGGACAGCAAGACCACCTTCTATTTATATATATATTGTATCAACAAAGCATGGGTGTTTTCCAGGACTGGGCTCATTGTACACACTCCGTGTGGGAGAGGAGTGAGGAAAGCGATCTTTCACCTTGAGCTCACTGGGAAACTTGCAGTGTGAACAAGATCTGGCCACGCTCAGTTCTTTCCGGGCAGCGCAGCCAGAGATGAAAGCAGCTTTCAGATCTCTCAGACTTTGCTTGGACTTCCACACCTTGGGAAGCAAACCCAGGTCCTCCAGACAAGCCTGTTCCCTCTCTGCTCATCACCGTTCACTCAGCTCATACAAGTCCAGACAAAAACATGCAAGTACAGTACACACAGCCCAGTCACAGCTGCTGTCTGTAGCCACGGGGGCATGGCAGTAGCTCTGCGATCTTACATGGTGCTAAATATCCAGGGATAACTACAGACCAGAAAGCCTTCACGAGACTGGAGAGCCTCAGTAGGGTGGTCAGAGGCATCCTGGTCTAGACAGTCCTATTCGAGGCAAGGGAAAGCTACTGAAGAACTTTGGCCCTGCCCAATTAGGTTTAACACCTACCCCGGCTGTGAGCTTCCAGGCAAACCCAGCAAATATTTCTTCTTCAGCACATCTGACTAATGCAAGCTGTAAGGTTGTCTCTGCGACCAGCTTGCGGCTGAGAGACAGAGGCACTTTTCAGAAGCCTTCAGCATGCAATCTACAAGAAGGGAAGAAATAAAAGACTTTGGTTTATTAGTTTGTTATTCTCCAATCCCAGCTATTACAGGACAGGCGCGATGTTTATGATGGATTCATTCAGAGAACATTTTCTCCCTGCCTGCGTAACTGTGCTTCAGGCTGAAGCCAAAGCTGTATGGGGGGTTATAAAAGCTGCAGACATTTTTCGGTACCATGTACAACTCACTGCTTCAAAAGTGCACGCGAGGAGATGAGCCAGCGATGAGGAGCTGGTTTGACCTGTAGGAAACTACATCAAATTCCTCATTGCACCACAATGTCCTCCTATAGCTTGGGCAAGCCCCACATTGCCAGGTACAACTATGGGAAGGGGGCAGAAAATTCAGAAGCATTCACACAGTCTGCCATTTACTCTTCCAACAAGCAACTTCTGTGTTCTTGGAAGGGTTTACTTAAGCCTCAGCCTGAATAAAACGCGGCATTACACCCTGACCGTTTCTGAGCAGCTCTTCAGCATCACTGACGCATACCAGGTTTCCATGTACCACTGTTGCCATTTCACCTGTAGTTCATAGCACATCGGCCTCATCGCTAATACGCACATATAGTCAAAATCACTGCACCCGCAGGGACCAATTTATTTTTCCGTCACCTGTAGCTTCCTTCATTTTACGCAGGAAGAAGCTGGCAGCTCCTAACAAGGAGTGTTATGAATAGTGTGGTAACGCCTTTCTTCATCCCTGTTAAATTTCTCATTTAATCTTGTGAAGTCAAACCCTGGTTTCTGCAGTCCCTAAACCAACCTACATTGATTATAATTGGATCTGCGGTTGGACTGCATGTATTCTATCTCCAGTTTTGCAGATTCATTGCCTACTACTGCTGTCTTCCTACGTTTAGATATTTATCCCACCGCACTAAGGTTGTTGTGGCACAATACACAGGAGAGGTCCCTTCAGTACAAAAGTTTCCTTTCATTCCTATTCATACATGAATGATGGCTTTTGCCTTGTCCCTATATGTTTTATCATCCCCCCTCTCCCATTAGGAACTGAGCATTCAGACAACAGCCAAACTGCCAGAGAAAAGCCTGGTGCACAGAATAGGATCCAATGTCTCCGGGTGGGTTGTGATTTGTGTTCTGTGTTCCTAGGAGTCAGCAAAAACAAGCCAAAATACCAATTTATGACTTAGGTCAGGCCATTTGCATATAATTTGTAAGCACAGTGATTGTGAAGTCATGTCTGACTCCTTATGCTGTTGGTATGTAAGGAACAATATCTCAGAATAAAACTCAATGAAAAATGGTGAGGCATCACCTCAACAGACAAAACTGCAAATTCCACTAAGATGGATCAAATCGTGGCTGTTGAGGATCTCTTAAGTATTCAGACACCTTTGAGAACTCTATGTCAAATTCAGTCTGTTTTCTTCAACTAAAAACAAGAGCCAAGCCAGTTTCATTGGTATGAATACTTCTCACATTTCTGTTACTTACATTTGTAGTGACCAATGTGTGCGTTTCACACTGGGCTCCAGAAGGGCAGATGCTGCTGCCCAGCTTTGCACCCTTGGCACTCTGCTGTCCTTAAGTCACTGAGGTCACTTTACAGGTTAAACAATGCCATTATGGACCAAAACACCCTCTACACGTTGCTTCACCATGCTGTATTGAAATCACAACTTTCTAGAGGACCACGAATTTGTTCCCATGTATTTTATACTGCTTTTTCACAAACGTATCGCAACAGTGCTTCATACAGGTTTCTTATTGCTAATGCATCCCCTCACGGGATTATCTAAGTGCTCTTGGTACAAACCCTCTGATAAGCCTTGGAAGCAGCCAGCAGCACATCTAGTGCTATCAGCAACGCGTTATGAAAGGAATGTCATGGCAAAGCGCTGCCCCAGTCACAAGACAAAACCCACCCTGGTGTTTACAGCAGGGTAGGAAATACCACATTAAAATAAAAGCATGACAAGGGAAGAGTGCACACTTCGGGGCGGAAAAAAAAATCCAAACCACCTCTAAGCTCCTGGTTCCTTTGTCATCGAGTCAGTAAATTACAGAGAAGATTTGTTTGGAGCGAAAGACTTTTTGTGGAGCTTTATCTTGGCCTTTAGCAGACAGAACTGACAACCCTGAAGTGGCAAAAACCACTTGCCAAGTGCCACGTTCAGCGAACAAAGGAACACAACACCATGCACTGAACAGCAAACTATCAGCTTCCAGGGGGAAGTGTCATTTTCACATCCAGTTCGCTATACCAGAGTGGGAGAGAAGCTCCAACTGTTTTGAATTCATGTGTCAAGTCAATCACAGGAACAGATAATATTGGAGTTATATAAAATTTCGGAAGGAACCCCCACCCACCACCTGTAACACTCACTCGCCACTGTCAGAACAGCTCCGTAACTGAAGACAGCACTAAAGAGGAGTCGTCCTCACAGCTTTCTGCGAAGCAGATGATGGGATCGTTACAATTTCATTTTACATACGAGCTGAGGCAGAGAATAAGTGTTTATTTTTATTCCTATCAGAACAGTATCTAAAAGTCTCCACTGGACTCTGACTGCTAGTTGCTTGGTTTAAGTTTTAAAAAATTTGCATCCGATCCTAGAAACTTGAATTTTCGACAGACTCAGCAGGATCTGCATGGAAGGAAAGAAGGAAGGAAGGAAATACGAGCGGTCTGCCCCACAGATTGCTTCAGCCTTTTTTGCTGCAGGGCCTTGCTGCCCCCCCTTGGGAAATCACACCAGGTCTTTCTAGTTTCCTCCCAAGTACCTTAACCAAGACCCTCCAAATGGAGCGATTTTTGTTCAGGTAAACAGATGGCATCAGCGTCAGAGCTGGGAAGCAGTCAGAAGTCAAAAGCTGCGTTCCAGAGGAGAGTGGGTCTGAGGACCCGCAGGCTCCACACCAGCAGCCAGGGATGGTCTCAGGCTTTCTGCTGGGTGCTGCGACGTCACGAGCGGTTTCCTGCCCACACCTAATCCAGCCAAACAGCATTAACAAGATCTCGGGCACAGACTGAGGAGCTGTATCTCTCCAACTTTTCTCCCACAGAGAATTAGGAGCTTGCACTAGGGTAATTTCTGAGCCTAGGCGGGAGAGCTTAACGTCAATGGTACCCAAGAGCGTTGATACCAAACTCAGACCCATGGTCCGTGCAGAAACTCAGGGCTTCCTGGTGCCGTAGCCTCACCCCCCGATCTTCCCAACAGCCCTCCTATCTCCCTTTGCATGCAATCAGCGCTAAAATCCACGGACTTGAGTTTTACGCTCTGCTGTGCCACAGCACACCAAGGAGGAATCGCACCTGCCCTGATTTCCCCATCCACCATTACCCAAATTAAAGCTACGCCGGCCCCGTCCTCTTTCACAACCACTGTGTGAGAGCAAAGGGAGAAAGCCACAAGGGGAACAGATGCTGTGGTTTGAAGAAAAAGAGAGAGAGAGAGAGAAAGAAAAAGCTATCGTTGCTCTCTGAAAGCATCCAGAAATGTTTCTATTCAATTCATTCAGTCCTACACAAGATCAGGGAGAGCACAGGACTACTGTGAGGAAAATCTAGGTCACATATGATCACAGCAGCACAGCTGCCATCATCTCAGTGGCCATGTGAAGCAAGGACTGCAGCAAGGACCTCTCTTTGCTGAAGAGGCCTTTTTTTTTTCCTTTTTTTTTTTTCAGTCCAGTTTTACAATTTCCCCTCATTAAGGTGTATTTTCCGGCAGGGCTGTGAGTACATTGGGTCTTCAATTGGGGTGAAGGATTTAGCTATAAATCCCAAAGATGATTCAGTAAGTGGAATTTCTGTAGGATCGTTTAAATAGTTTATAGGCTGCCAGGCAGGATTTTAACCTTCTAACAGTGACAGGAACAGTGTTACTTTCCTGCTCTTTTGAATGCCAACACATTTCTTAGTTCTCTTTGTTTCATATCTGTTATGGAAAGATACGCATTGCTCCCATTTTCATTAAGGAAACAGGAATCTTATGCTATTTTAATACACCTGTGAAAACTTCTTGAAATTCTCTCATTCGGTACTCTCTTTTTGTTAAATACACAGGTCAGACCCTGTGGTCCCTTCCCTCCCTTCAAACAGGAAAGTTAAAATAAATGCACGCGCGCACACACACACAAAAGAAAAAAAAAAAAGAGAAAAAAAAAGAAAGAACTAGGACAAGGTAGCCCCAAACCATTATCTTTTTTCTTTATATTTAAACAGACCCTCCATCATCCTCCTTTCTCCCCTTTTCTGCACCTGAATAAAACCAGGAAGGATCTAAAGCCCAAATACTGAATACTCCTGCAATTCAGAAGATTAGAGAGAAAGGACGAATGTTGATGGGTGCCATGAAGTTAAGCCAAGCATCTTGGAGCAGCACTCGTTAAGGAGCTCTGCCAAAACTCCTGGCGCAGGCAGCTGCAGCAGGAGCAGCTGGGGAGCAGGAGGAAGCCATACACAGCACCAGGCAGGAAAATAATGCACAGAGGGATCCCTTTGGTGGAAGCGAGGATGTTATAGACAAAGCGTTAAGAAGGATTTGTTCCCCAAAACAAGCAGCCCAGACAGCAGGGCAACAGGAAACCAAATCACCTAACTGCAAAGCGACTGACTCACGCCTATTGTTGGAGCTGGCCATTTGTCTCCCAAGGTTGGCTAAGCCTGATGGTGCTGCAGCCCTTCCCGAGCCCTGGGACCAGTACTGCTGCTTCCAAGCTTAGGGGAGGAGCGGTGACACTTGGGGCTTAGGGCAAGGACTCCTTTGAGTCATGACTGTTAATTATATGCCTTCGTATGTGTTGAAAAGACTAAAGACAGGCATTTTAATGCATAGCAGTTGCAAGAGCAAAGACTTATCTTAGTACCTTAGGTAATGTGTCTATTATCAGGGACTAGAAGTAGTAATGTCCCTGCTATAATATTAAAAAAATCTCACACGACGTTGATCCTGGGTGGCGATCTTGTGTGCTAGCTAACCCTGGCAGCACGGCCCCTCTGCCCTGGGTCAGTCTCCCCCCAAGGAAATTCGGGGGGATTCCAGTGAGGTGGCGTTTGCCTTTCTGAGATCTGGGGGGGACTGGGTGAAACGGACTGTTAATCTGTTCCAGTGACTCTTACACTCGGATTTCGCAAGCAGCTGAGGAGTGCTGCGCCGGTGCGTTAGCTGGTTTGAATTCAGAATTCTAATCAGATGAACTAAGTAACTTTCAATCTAATTAGGAGAACAGTAGGGTTTGTTCTTAATCCACAACCATTTAATCTTCCGACTCATTAGTTGTGCACAGGCTCTATGAATATGTATATCTGGAAGGAAAAAAAAAATGCTTTGACCTTGATGAGAATGATAACACACATAGAAAGTAGGTGTGCACTCACCTTTCATCACACTCGCTTTATTATGTAGATTCAACAATTCCTATCGCTCAGAATCAGGCTATCGAGAGTTATAGGCAATCCCACAGCCAATTAGGCACCAGAGTCCTGATGAACCATGGAACCTGTAATGATTAGCACAGTATTTACGGGCAAGCTGCCTCCCAGCAATTTGCATGCAAATAAATACTGGGCGATATACCTACAGCACCAACAACTGGGTTGAGGAAGAGAGGAAATACATTCAAAGACAAAAGATTCAGAGCACTAAACAGGATTTTTGTTTAGGAACTCGAATATTCTGTTTCAAAACATTGGTGTCGTTCCTGCAGTCGCTTATGAAAAACTATTCATACAATTTTTTGAAGAATTTGATTTCACATGCAGAAATACTTCGTCATACTATTTCTAGTGCAGAATGAAGATCTCAACTATCACAAATATTTCCTCAGTTTATGAAATTATTCCATACCCCTAAGAAAAATAAATGCATGGGCAAGTTCTCTGATTTGCCTCTGATTTCCTAATTTATACCGGATTTATCCTTTTATTGACATTAATGGGAGACCTTCCTTTGACTGCAATAGAAGTAGGATTGCAGAAACCATGTCTCCTTTAGGTCGGTTTTGCTCCTCTTGCATTCAATTACAAAATCTCCCAAAATTGACCGTAACACCGGTCCACACTTTCTGCAATGGGTCAGCTGCACTTAGGCCCAAGTACCTGATGCATTTTGGGCACTACACCTGGAAAACATTTCAATATGAAACATTTGTGAAACACAGACAAGGGGGTAAAGAAATATCCGACTCGAGTATCTAAGTAGGACTTAGTTGTGTAGCTGTTGCTGAAAACCTCCCTCTGGGAGGCGTAACAAAGCTGGGGAGGGATCAGAGAAAAGCTGGCTCCCGCCCCCTTGCTCACTTGGGTTTTCATCCCAGATGAGACCAAGCTGCCCCATCGGAGAGGTCCAGAGGCAGGAAACGGGGCAAACAGGAACACAGCAAGGGAAGGGACCCTAAACCCCCGTCAGACAAGAAAGATCTCAAGAAGGATCACGTCAGGGGACTGCAACCTCCTGTTGCTTGCAGCAGCTGTGAGGATGAGACAAAAAAATGTGTATCTCTGTTATGTGAATAACCCAGGCAAAATCCAGCTAAAATGTGGAGCGCAAGGCAAAGAAGTCAGACGATGCTGTAGACTGACTGGTAGAAGAAAAACAAAGGCTATATTTACTTTAGTTTTCTTCTCCTGTTCAGCCATTCTGTTTCTAGCCGTTTGCTGGCTCCGTCGTTGTTTATTTAAAAAGCCTCCGTGGACCAAAAATTCAACACATCCCCAGCTTGTGACGCGAGACGCTGCAGAAGTGACTTCTTCCCTCGGCAATAAAGCAAATGCCAATGGAGAAGAGGGCTCTTTCACTGCAGAGACAGCGCTGCCCTTAAGTGAACCACCATCTACACGTGCAAAGCCTTCACCCCAAGTGGGGAAGACCTTTTAACTTGACTCTTCCAGAATCAAGGGGATTAAGGGTACCATTTAACTCAGTCCAGCTTCTCAGCTGACAGTATCCTTGCACGCATCTCCACTGCTCTTTTGCAGCACCGGGCAAGTTCACTTGAGACAGCTCTTAAGGCTTTTATCTTCAAAGCCAATACAGATGAAAAGTTTAACAGGCCACGGAGATGCAACCAAAGCTGTCCCTCTAAAACAACAAGGGAACAGTAATAGCCAGTGCCCAGCGAGGTCCAGTGCTTTCACTGAGAGGTCATAGCCAGCACTGGCCCCGTGGAGCTCGACCTGCCACGTCCACAGCGGAGCGGGATTTGTTCACCTAGCAGCATCCCAAAACCCCAGCTTCTGTAGAGAAGTCGCTCACAAACACCATCTGTTTCCAAAGGATGGTTTGTGCTGGGGTGAAATGAAACAACTCCAGTTGTTGCGTTTCTTTTTCCCTGTGGAGCAGGTTCAGGCCAAAGAAATTTAACCGCTACTCAGCTGTTTTCTGCTGACATCGCTTGCATTCCTCTCTCTTCTCAAATAACATTCGGAACTCCCTGCCAGATAGTGCAATTTGATATATGCCCTGATGATAGAGGGTGGAGGGGAGGAAAGTACATTGGCTAATATTTTTCCATTACAAATCTAAATGGCCCAATCTACAGTTTAATCTGCAATAAAAACAGCAATTTCTGAAGGTTGGGTTACTGACTATGGGGCCAACACTTGTATCCAAAACCTTTATATGCAGATTACTTTTAAGAGGTTGTGATAAAATTACTATCAATAGTATTTCCAGGCTACAGCTTTTGAAGCCACCCAACGAATTTTAAGCCCCAGACTCTCGGATCTCAAGGCCGGATTTATTCTGCTCAGAGCCATTCAGCTGGCACTCAATCACAGCACCAAAATCCTTATTCAACCCCGATGAGATTTTCCTGCCCGGGTACCTCTGAGATCCTTCAGTATTGAAGCGGATGGTTTGCCTTTCATGAACCCAAGTCTCCGTGGCTGCCACCAATGCAGGAAAAAGCCAGCATTTACCACACAAGGGTTTTCCTATACTAATGGCAGGAAATACCACAAATACCAGGATGAAATAAAAATCCACAGCCCCTCCAAATGCCACATGAATTAGCAAGGTAAGGGCTTAGAATTTCTGGTATTTAGAAGTCAATGCTCCTCTATGTGTTTGGGAATTCAGGGGTTTATTACTGCCTCTTAGCCACAAATATAAATTTGCTTATTTTTGCCTCCCGATCACAACAGCAGTGCTCTCAGAATGATTACATTTCAAATATACACAACAGGGATGATCACATCAGGAAAAGAAGAAAACACTGTTTTGGCTGTGCCCCTACTCTGCAAAAAAAGGAAAAAAAAAAAAAAAAACCAAAACCCAAACATCTAAAAGACTCTTCCTTTCTGCTGGGACTGAACCATGCTGGGATACTTGGCTCCATTCACTTTACCATCTCCCTGCGCTTCTCTCCCAGGGCTGAGAGAACTAAAACATGATGAGAAATTTTACTCCGCCGTCAGCTGGCCCGAGGACGGGGAGGACAGATCTCTCCGAGGAAAGACAGTTCCCAAGGGGCTCACAACTGAGAAGTATTTCAGCTGCCCGGCTGGAAAAGCCTTGCTCTCCCCATAAGCACGGCCGCGGCTACTGGACGTGCAGCTGGAGCACAGCCCCTGCGAGCTGCACGGACAAGGCAGGGACAGAGTGAGGACGGGCTCCTGGATGGACAGACGGCCCCTTTCATTCCTCACGCCCATGTATTAGTGACTATTTGTCTAGTTGCGTGTCCTAAGAGATAGAGTCTGAAGCCTGGTGCAGCCACCGAAAGCATAAATATCCCCAGGCGAAACAAAACCGAGTAAATCCCAGACCACAGCAAGTTTCCCCCTTTTATATTACTTGAAGAGTTATCACCTAATCTAAATTATACTATCACCGATCTAATTTATTCTGCGATTGCCTCTCACTCGGGGTGTCCAGGGGCCAAATACCACTGGAGCGTGACAGAATGTGCCAGCAGCGAGTCCTGGGTCCACCCTGTCCCTTTACAGGTCTCTCAGGGCTCCTACTCACACTGCCAGCGACTGCTGGGCTAACCTGATACAGACATTGCTTCATTCCAGGCAGTCACTAAAACATCTCTTTGTAAGGGATTTCCAAAGTATATTTATCCCGAGGTGTTCTCCAGTCCTTCACCCCTATGGGGACATTCTTTGGGACAGCCAATATTCAGTTCTCTCTATGCCTTACAGACAGGAGGCGAGTTAGTTGGCTTAGGGCTCCTATGAATAAATCAGCTTTTGGAGAAGATAAAAGAAAAACATGACAGAATTTGGTCCTTCTCATTCAAAAGACCTTATCTAGCAGCAGAGGGAGCGAGTAGGGCAGATTCACCTTCAACATGATAATCTCTTGCTAGCTCTCCTTACAGCATTCCCAGCTTCTGCCCTTCACTGGATGCTGAGCATGAATGTGGGAATGAATCACTGCTGATCTTGGCAAAATACCAGTCTCCCTCCCTTTGCTCCATCTTGGAATAATCCCAATTTTCCAAATGGCTTCAGTGAATCCAGAATTTGAGTTCAGCTATTAAAAAGTAGCGGGAACCCATAAATCACAGGCTTTATATCAGCAAGCTCTTTGATGCATTTAAAACAATTACTGGGAAATATATGATCTACCTAAAAATAACTATTTACGTGAATACCAGGAGAGAAGCTACTGTCAAAACATAATACATGGACAATCTAATCACCACTCTCAACCCCAAAGGCAGGCACGGAGACTCTCTTTTGCTGCTCACAGCTGTATTAGAATTGATAATATGCTGAAATGACACATGCTTATGATGATGTTGGAGCAGTATAAAAATTATGCAGTAAATTAATGTATGCCTGCATTCAAGTCCAAGAGGGTGGAGATCACCTGCCCATAGGAGGCCATTTTTTCACCCATATTACTCGGAAAACGGCTTGCAATTATAAACTTTTACACCAGGCTTGTATCAATGGTGACATTTCGTTCCTTCCACTGATATGGGCTCAGGGGTGCTAGGAGCAGACAGAAAGAGCTAATCTAGAAACAGGTCAAAGGACAAAGCAGATTAATTCATTCTGCAGTCCACACCTTGCTAGAAATTTTCACCAGCAAAACTTTTCCAGCCTGCAGCTGACAATGGTGCTCTCTCATGGAAATACACAGTCTTCGGCTTTTGCTGATGTTGTTTTCAGGTTTCCACTATTGCTATTGGTGTCTCACTAGAGCATGACAGAGTTTGTGTAGCACACGGATGTGGTTCCCGTAACAGCATACATGGGAGTTACCATCTCTGCTGCACATGTGGTGACTAAATATGACTTGTATTAATCAAGCTTTAGAGGAGAGAACAGGCTTTAAACCAGTGTATTGCAGATGCCGTACTGAATAGGTTAGAGCACACCTGCCACCTGACCTGAGTTTTGACAGCTCAGGAAACAACACCCCAACACACCAGAAGTACGTGAGCTCCAGGTCACGGGAAGCACCTGTGCTGCTGTGGCACCAGATGCCCACTCAATAAAGCATCTGCAACGGCAACAGAACACATAACCTCTCTGCTGTCACCAATTCTTTTGCAATGAGACAGGACCACGACACAACTTCCACCATTGAGGCAATTTCTGTCGTTAAACCCAAAAAACCTGCAACTCGGCCATGAATGCTCGGAGGACTAACCCTTTAGTGGCGGTGTATGATGCAGCAGAGGTGTTCTGGTGAACCTACAGCGAAAATCCACACTGTACTGTGGATTCTCCAGTATGCAAATCCACACTAGAAGAAAGAGGCTGCCTTGAGGGTGCTGGGACCACTGAGCCCCTCCAGCCTGTTGGGAAGGCTCTTTTTCTGCAATGGTTAGAGCAGGTTGAAACAGGAAGAGGGAGCTCTTCCCCTGTCCCCTGAACAAACCCAAAGATAAGGGCGGTCCTGAGTTTTGTCCTCTCCTTTCCAACCTCTTGTCTTTCCTCTTGATCCCTTCACCTTCTTCGGTTGCTACCTCCATCACCGCTTCCCCAAGAAAGGGCACGTGGCTCACGAGCCCGAAGCGCTGGAATCCCGCAGTTTGCACTTCCGAGCCCCTCTCATCGCACCTTCCCAAGGCTACACTGCTCCATGGCCCTGCTGGCAGGAAGCTCCCCGGGAGAACGAACACAGATTTACCCTGGTGGGGGACATCCAGGTCCAAATAAATACAAAGCGGGGAAGTGGGATTTACTGCATGGAGCACGGAAAACCTTTGGTTTTGGCTTCTTTATGCATCTGACTTTTGACTGTACACTCTGCCTGCACAAGATTAGCGTTATTGGTACAACCCACTTAGAAATCTCTGAAAAAAAGATTCAGCCACTGCAGCATGATGAGGGAAGATGTCTTGATTTAAGAACACAGACATTACTAGAAAGGGAAAAAAATAAAAGGGTCCCTTACTGTTCTAACATATCAAAAGGAGACTAATGAACCACCAGTTCATAGAACGACCCTGCTCTTCATTTCAGAGCCAGGCTGGCCTTTTGTGTTAAGGACACTGAATAACAAGAGCAAGAACAAACAGAAAGAACCCTTTCCCCCTGCCCAAAGTAAATTTTGAAATGAAATAATTTAAAAACTACACCCTTCTGCCCTACTTTAAGGTCCACATAAGAACAGATGAAAAGTTTTCTTCCATTGGCAAAACGGAATCAAGGCTTTTGATCCTCAAAGATCTCTTAATCGCTTTGCACATCAGTCCTTTTCATTATTTCAAACATACTTGAAGACAGCTACTTTTTTTTCTCTCTCTCTTTTTTTTTCTTAAAAAAAAAAAAAAAGAAAAACACTTTTCTGTGTTTGGGCCATTTCCCAGCCCACTGTGCCGGTATGGCAGACGGCTATTGGTTCTTTACTCACTGTAAGTTTCAACATTTATACACATTGATCTGCATTAGTAAAGTCTAAAAAAGCATGATCTTTGCCCCCAGTTCTTCTAGTTCACAATATCCACCTCTTTGCCCTTCTGGTGCTTAAGAAGAGTTCCAAGGAAGATTATATGCTTCTGGTTAAAAAAAGAAAGTAGTTGTTGGCGGGATGATTGTTGGGTTTTTTAAAAAGCTTGACTCAGATTTGAAACCTCTGTCGCATCAAACTGAACTTAAATCAAGGTTTCTCCAACATTTCACGTCTCTGCAATTTCACTAAGTCAAATCCAGCACAAAATCACCAATTCTTAAACAAAATAGGGGTAGAATTTGCAACAAACCCAACTATCTTAGCATCTCTGTGAGACGAGTGCTTAACTGAACTGAGTTTTCCAACAAATATGCACAGTGTCCTTTGGTTTTTTATTAAAGTCTTGCTCCTGGTTTTTGGCCCACTGACCAATTGAAAGGGCAAAGACACTCTCTGAAACAAAGACCGTTCTTTATCCGTGCAGGACTTTGCAACAAGCAGGCTCCCAAAAATTATAATACGAATTGTAGACAGGAGAGATGGGAGGTGGAGTCAGAGTTAGCTGGCTCACAAGCCATCGAGGGGGATGGATAACATCAAAAACAAACTCCACCTGGAAAGCTGCATGTAGGCAGCAGAGCAGAGCAACAGTTTAATGCGTTCAGAGCCCGAGGCATTGTTTAACAAGTGGGTGGATGCTTTTTGAGCCAGCTTCATCTACCCAAATGGTGTCAAAGCCATTGTAAACTGCCGTTAAATTCTGGTCACAAAGCAATCCCGAGCCAAGGAGGGCCAGCAAGAGAGGGCTTCTGGCAGCACCAACACAGAGCAGGTCACGGCACGCTACGAGATGCAGGTGAGAACTGCCCAGTGCTCTGCAGACAACCTTTCTCATTCAGCCCAGTCAATACAACCAGCCTGAGACCATCGGGCAGTTTGAGAGGACACTGACTCCATCTGATCTGGGCTATCAGTCAGACATGTTTCCTTGTCATTAACAAGAGGAAAGACAGTCTTTCTGGTAGGCGTCAAAAGATCTGAACTTCTGCGCCCTGCGTGTAGCTGTCAAACAGCACAGCCTCTCTGAGCATCCTCTGCCTTACCTACTCTCTTTTTCCTGTGTTTATTCCCTAAAGGCAGAGGAAGTCTCTGTCTGTAAATAAATAAGGTACCTAGCACCACACTGTTTGGATTCAGCCACAGTAAAACAACATTTAGACCCCGGTCATTTATTCCACTGCACCAGATGAGTCAGCTGAAACACAGCTGAGACCACACCGGCCATCACTGCCCCACAAACCACTTCATCGGCATTGAACAGAGATGATAAAAACCAGATCTTCGTCTGACAACTGTCCTCCCTGCAGGCTTGTGGGTATCTCGCCGGCAAAGAGCAGCCCCCAACACCGAGCCCACACAGGCCTCACAGAGACTGTACCCATCCACACAGCAACAGGGAAGATGAGCTTTCTCCTCATCGATTTCTAGGCGCAAACCACTGCCCAACATAACAAGCATGTTTTCCAGTGTTCACCAGAGCGCAAAGCCTGACAAGAGAGGGCTAAAAGGAACCCGGGGATTGTAGCCACCTCCCGACTAGCTTTGCATAATGGGAATGCCAGACACGGGTTGGCAGCTAGCGGGCGGCAAGAGAGAATTCCTCCTAAGAGCCTCCCCGAGGACACAGCGTCCCCACCTACGCAGTCACGGCGGCTACTCGCTGTAGGTGACTGCCATTTTGCGACACCTTCCTGCAGCTTGGTCCCGCATCTGCCACAAGCCCCAGCCCAGTTCTGCGCTTCACACGGATTTCTGTGTATTGTACCTACTAGTGTCCTGCTGCTTGCGGAGTAATTACCAGCTCTGCCCTTCCCAGTGCACACTGTAACTTTAAACCCTGGTTTACTTGGCAGCTAGAGCTCGCTTTTCAAGCAGCTGTGAGAAAAAGACCCCTCAACCGATGCAAATAAACATGGTTTTATTTTTAATTTGTAAATTAAAACAAACCACTTGTGTCCCAGGCTGTTCGGTCCACATCCATCTCAACAAAACCCCGCACAGAGCAAAGGAGACCTTCTGGCCTCTCTGATGCTCCAAGAGATGCCTGGTTTTACCCTTAGTGTTGCATATTGGTAAGGATAGAGCCTTCAGAAGCGTCTCTGACCCCTGTTTGCATACCCTCCAAGAAATCAGACCGCCGTTTCCACTGCAATTTAAGTCTAGCTGGAGGTGGGAATTAAACCTAGAGCATAGGTTTAGCCTGCAGAGAACTGAAACTAGGGAACAGATCTGACTAGGTTTTGTCCATGGTCTCATCCCTCATGGTGAGGGCAGGCTTGTAAAGACCACATTTGGCAACTAAACTCCCAGCAACAGCAGTCTGCTGTTCTCCCAAGAACAGCGGGTCTGAATGCCCCGTGAATTTTTATCCCAGCTAGCCTAATTGCCGATGGCAGCGGTCTTACTCCCAACAATCTTAAACCACTGAAGCCCAGCACTGACATGCAAGTTTGTGATGACCTCACCTAGCACGGGTTATTGGAAATGCACAAGCAATGACAGATAGAGTGATGAAGTGTCTGCAAGCCTGGCGTCACCGAGTTGCCACTTCACACACAGCTACAGTAAGAGGAGCAGTAGCAGCAGATGGAGGAGGATTGTTCAAATGGCAGAGCTGGTCCTTCCTTTGGAGACATACGGCTCTAGCAACAGATGAAAACAACCAGTGAGGAGGTTTGAGGAGAACGGTCCTGGAACACACGTGAGAAACAAATGCAAGGCTGAGCAGTGGCTCTGTATCTTTTGTTGTTCCTGGCATGGCAGTATGTTGGATATACAGGTTCTTTTTCAAGTTGAACCAAGTTTAAATGAAACACCTGATGAGCGAATATTTCAAACTACATCCTCAAGATAGGGGAGATAGCCAAAAGCCTGGGTCCTACAGTCTCTAGCATGTCACAGGTCTCTGCCACAAAGTGGAGCCCAAAAGGTGAAGATGCATCAAGTACGCACAAAGCTGCCAACCGAGATGTGCCCACACATGCTGCTGTACTACAGAAAGATGCCAAGAGCAGAGCTTTTTGAGTTAGACAGGCATGCAATGAAAGAGCTTTAGATCTGTGCTAAGTTCCTTTAGCATATAAACTATATATACACACACGCTGTTTATTTATATATAGTAAAGGCACAAGGACTCAGGAGCACTTGGCTCAGTTGATGAGTTCATGTCCCTCCCGTAGCCTTCATGTAAAGGTTTAGGAAACCTACTGCCCATGTCTTCCTTTGGGTTGGGTTGTTACATTTATAAACCAAAAAACGTTAATTCTGCACCTGTTTCTGATTAGGATCCACTTGCATCAGCATCTCTATCGGTGGAGCAGTTCAGACCACTAATTTCTCTGTAAGTTAAATATTGCTACTAGCGCCGCCAGAGAATGGTGAGGGTTGCCGCTCTGCAGTTGCTCTTCAGTATCGTATTGGATTACTGTGACTGGGGGAAAGAAGAGAAAAATCCCACTGCAAATTCACAAACTCAGGATATTGTTGTATTCTGAAGCCGATCAGTGCAACTGGATGGATTGGAAAGCTTTGCTGCAGAGTTTGGAGATATGAGGCCAGAGTTTTCATTAGCCCCTCCTGCAGATGCTTTAACACAGCAGAAGATTGTTTCCAGTACCTCTGCCCACCAGTTTTTCCCAATTCAGCCCATTGCTTGTGGGAGATTTGTGCAAGGAGCCAATCTGCTATTCTACTGCGACTCAAAGCCAACTCCTTCAGCGGACAAAATGCAGTCAGAGCAAATTTCGTATCTGCTTTCCCAAGGTCCCTTCTCTCAAACAAGTAAACAACAAAAAAAAAAAACCCAGTTTGTTTTTATAGAGCTTGGGTTAAAAAGCCAGTCTTGGAAATGTACTGAGTGGAGCAATCCTCCAGCACCACCCAAAACTCGCCAACCAAATGAAAGCTCGCCAAGGCTGTTAATTTGACGGCTGGGGGGGAAACGAAACCTATTGCTACCATCTGCACAAAAGAAACGGAGGCAAAGAAAACCCCTGCTGTGTGAGCAGAAAGAAAGGTTCAGCATCGTAGAGACAACACAAACCATATGAGACACTTGTTAAACCCCCTTCCTGCTTTTTTTCTCCACCACTAAATGCTGCAGGACAACGATCAATCTATTCAATAGCAGCTTAAAACGAGACCCTCAGGACTGTCAGTGGTGCAGGTCTCTGTTTTCTTACAGATTCTGGCATATTAAGGCCTTGCTCCCTGGTAAATCTTTAAGACAACATGAATAGTTTGCATACTCTGAGGCCCCACAGATGGTTTGGACCTAAAAGACCTTGTGCAGACTGCAGTGGTCATGAAACCCATCCTCACAGCTAGAATTTGGGATGCATCACAGTTTTACTGCTGTTTGTACTGCTCAGTTTGTGAACCAGAATAAACAAATGAGCTTTCAAAAAAGAAAGGCAGTTTGAAGAGAGCTTGATCCACTGTGAGCTCTTTATTCTGCTCCCTTTACCCCAAAGGCAACCGTGGCTATAGCGTGGGCTATTTCATAGGCGAAGAAAACATCCCTCTCAGTAATCCCCCTGCTGCGGTGGGGGTTAATGTGCAATCAGCTCTATCTGCAGAGCTGGCCCCTACAGCTGCACCAACATCTCGGGCTGGAAAGCTGGCAAGAATACCTTGGTAGTGCACCAGGAGGCTCTGGGAATTTCATTACATTTTCCACTCACCCAGCGTGTCTCCGGAAGGCCATCTACGGAAGAGAACAGAGCTAGCGTGTTGCCGCCCAACCCTCTGGAGTTTCTCCTTTCACACCCTCTGCCAAAGCACAAACACCCTCACCCGAGGCCAGATTCTGATCTTCTTTATACCAGCAAAAAACCAAAACCCAGTGCTACCAGCTACAGACTCTTGCTGCAACATCTACTGACCAACAATTCAGCGGGGGCAAGCCCTGCCTCCCGCCTCCAGCAGTCCCGAGCACCGATTCTCCCATGCCTCAAACTGAAGTTACAAGAAAAAAAGAAACATCCCAGTGCTGTCCATGGAGCGGTGTGGCTGGCATCCCCCCTCCCAGACTGGGCAGCGACTCAGGTACATGCCTAGGCTTGTCGCAGCCCGTCTCTCAGCTGACGCTTGCAACGGTGCTGTGGCAGTCCAGCACTTTTCACTCCAGCTTTGAAAGAAGCTGCAGTTCAGGGAGCTGCCGGGGGCAAGGGGTAAAGAAGTTATCAGCTCCGCAGTTCGTTTTAGAGGGGGCACACACAAAATGCAGCCCAGCTGGATTCACTCATCTGAGCAGATGTGAGGATACCCGGTGACCTTGTTGAGAACAGACTCACCTGGAGAGACTCAGAGGTTTGTACCAAAACCCGAGTTCTTCCAAAGAGCAGTTTTCACCTGGTGATTGCAAAAATTCTCCTTACAAACAAAAAATCCTTCCGCAAATGTCAGACCACCAGCGGGGTCTCACGCACAGAGAGGCATCTCCGTGCTGAAAGGAGACACAGAATTTCTGTAGGTGCCCGAAACAAGCAGAAAAGGTGTAAGACCCAGGAGTCCCGACTCCAATGCCTGATAAAGACCGTTCCCTCATTACAGGAGGACGTACGTCACCTTTTCAATATGTTCACAAGACCTACGGGAGTCGGGGGACAACCAGGCAGACATCCTGCCCCAGACATCAACACACCGCTTTGCACAGTAACGCGGCGTCAGGGTTTGGTGTAATACCGTACCCTACTTTAGAGCTATTGTCCAGGAGAGCAGTGGCACGGAACCCCCCGGGGCTGCCATTGCACCAGTACTCACAGTGGTGTGCCCTGAGCTGACGGACAGCTGTGGTCTAAGCAAACTTCTCTCGGCAGGACTGTCTAACTCCAACTTAAAATTGAGCTTCTGTTTCAAGTCAGATTTTCCCCTGATGTGCCTCATCCTGCCCAGAGACAAAAATAGAGAAAGTGAGAAAACAGACCTTTATTACCAACTGCAATCCCCACTGCCCGGCAACCAGCTCTACGCTCCATGTTAGCCTTGCATAGAGAGAAAATAATAAAACCCAACAACCCGCACTACCCACAAAATAAAATATAGACAGCATAAGCCCTTTATGCAGCTAGTGCAGAAATCGCCATGTGTCTGCAAGCTGAGCAGAGGAGAGCTGCAGTCCTTGTCCTACACACCGTCTAACCTCTGCTCCTGCTCCGAATGTGCATCCACGGTGCTTTTGGAGGAGGTAAGCACACCACGGTCCGAATGGTGTCATTAGGTAAGCGGGGGCTCCAGGGGCAGGTCTCCTGTCTGTCCTGCTGAATAGGATGATCCCTTTCCAGGATTCCTCATTTCTTACCTATAAATAGCGGACCGCATTTGTAATATTTTTTTTTTTCCCCTACTGGAAAAGAAAACAAAAGGTAGCGGATACAGCAATGACTATAATGAAATAGTTACATGAGGGTTAAATTGCCAGCCTGTGTGCTGTTGTGGTGGGGAACATGAGGAGTGCAGCCTGCTGTTGGCATTGCCTACCATAATTACCCCTAACCAAATCATGGTTACACCCTGTTCCGTGCAACGCTTTGGATTTCCATCAGATTCAAACGCATTTCGGACAGATACGGGGCCTGTCTCTACCCCTCCTGATGTCTATAGGGAGACTTCAAGGGTCCAAAGTCCACACGGGACAGCTTATGCAAACTTGGTATTTAACAAATGATTTGGATGAGCCAAGGTAAATAGGCAATGCAGACACCATGGAAAGCAAAGGAGCAGTTTTAACTGAAGGAGCACATTATGCCTTCACATTACTTTAGGAGGAACACATTAGCCCTGAGGGAAAAGCGTGAGGAGACAATCTTGAGTCATTATAAAAAGGCCTGGTCTCCAGTAGGAGATAGACCAATACCTCCCCAGTCCAGAGATACCCACGTTCTCCCCCCATCCACCGACTTCAGTGAGGAAGGGTGGAAATGTCTTTAACTGTCTCCCACCCCTTATCTCCTGTTTCTCTCTGCCCTGCAGCAGCCCAGGGGGACTGTACCCGCTGCCCCCGCGGCTCCCTGGATGCGGCAGGGAAGCGAGCGAATAACCATGAAAGCAGCACTGCCCCCCTCTCGGCAAGTCCCTTCGGACACACCAGCGCCCCAGTGCCAGGCAGGCGCTGTCACGCCGGAGCCCGAGAGTCTGGGCTCCGAGGAGCACGTTCAACCTCTGGCATATAAGCCTGCAACACGATCTCCATCACCTCCACGTGGGACATCCCTTTCCGCCTCCTGCGCTGCCGAGCCCGGGCACGAGCTGAACCCACCTGCTGCGGGCTGTTAGTTGGTCGAGCGTACTCCGCTAACATGAAATTTATACGCGGTTTTTGGGATGCTGAGAGGCCATCACAGCCCTGCCCGGCCTAGCGTTTCTGGGAAGAAAGCCTTCAGAGCTGCTGCGATGACAGGCTGCAGTCTAGTCGAGCATTAACCCCCACAACCACTCCCAAAACTGGCAGTAACAATCCGGTTAGGAATTTGAAAGCCAGTGAGGATCTTCCCAGAAACAGGCCATCCGTCTGGCAGAGGGGGGCAGGAGGGCCAGGGCGGCACACAAACACAACTCTCATAGGGCCATAAAGAGCTTCTGTTTCCCGCCGCGCTGCGGCAGAGGGGAGGCGGAGGCAGAGGGCGAAGCGGCAGTCTCGGGCCACGTGGCAGGTCAAACCACCGCCCAGTTTGTTGGCACCCTCTAAAGTTTAAATACGCTTTTTGAGCCAGCAGTGAATCATCCCTGGCAGGTAAGAATGATGTTAATTTATGACATGCCAAGTGCAAGCAGATCTTTTGGTGTCAGTCCAACGGTTTTAGTCTTATTAACACACGGCGACGGCTCAGGTTGCAGCTGTGCGCATTAAACTCTGGCAAGTGGCATTTCAGACAATGACAAACTTCAGAACAATCACTCCACACATGGAGCCAGGCCAGGCAAAACCGAAGGGTGGCAGAATAATGGTCAGGAGGGTAACCTGTTTGTCTGGGAGAGGAACAGGTGGCCCGCTTGGGTTGCTGCAGGGTCTTTAAACTGTCTGAAGGACACAGCCGTGGATCATTTTAACCCATTAAGCTGCTTAAGCCTTCCCTTACACTGGTTTGAACTTCAAGAGAGCATTAAATCTTAAAGAGCTTAGTGATACATCTTCAGGAAAGCTCTCCCCTGCGCTGAGGCATTCACGGTGCGCAATCTGCGCCATGGGAGCGCACATCCTCCCTTCGACAGCGAGACCCCTCCGGCAGCTCAACCAGATCCACGCCGCTAAAAAGCAGTAAAGCTTTATAAACCAAAGCGTTGCACCAGAACAGCAAGTCACACTGGGAAGCAGACAAGGGGAACGAACACGTTACCGTCACCGCCATGCTACTCAACAGCCCTGAGGACACTGTGCTTTGCAGAGCCAGAGGAGGGGGACGGGTCAGAGAGGAAAACAGCCCCAAAGCAGTTCCTCCCCTACCAACCTCACAAGGGACTCGGAGCTAACAGCGGTTGCTGAGACCCCACGGCAGCCTTGGGTTGTGTCTAAGGAACTCGAACCACATCCAGCACAGAGGGCTGCGTACGAGGGTGACTTCTGAGAGCCGCTTGCAGCTTCCTGCCATGGCACCTGGGCAGAGCAAAGCCAGTCCAAAGCATTCCTGCCGGTCGTGTTTTCATCAGAAAGTGTGACGGTGGAGATGTAAAAGACATTTTCACTGCAGAAAACTTAAATATTCCAAGCCATGTTTCAAAGCCATATTTCTTGTTTTGAAACATTATATCAAAATAAATTTTTTTGAAGTGTCAAGAGACAGATGTTTTAGAATAAAACAGTAGAATACAATCTGACATGTAATGATGTTTTCCAAACCAATTAGGATTTTTAATTCTTCTCTCCTCCACCCCAAATCTTCTCCTTGCACGCAGATTATTTTTTTTTTTTTTTCTTCGAACCAGGTACTTCCCAAAAGAAAGAATTTTAAGCAATAAATCAGGTCTTGTTAAATGAATACAAGGATTCAGCTACACGAGCTCTGATCCAGAACAGAGCAGGGTGCAAATACATAAAGAAATAGTTGTCTGATTTAAACACCAGGTGTGTGGATGTATTTATTCCCAAATGAAATTAAAGGAATTAAATTCTTTCATAACAAGGCACTTTTATTCTGGAATAGGAGCATCCACATATGAAATTAATCAAGAATAGCTAAAGCCACAGCAAGGTCTCAGGCTACTGACTGTAAATGAAAACAGTAAATTCATTCTCCCTCTTGCAGCTTCTTGCTACATAACACGCTAGATCCCCCCGGATAAGTGTTCCTGTAAGGACGGACTAGTCCCAGCACGTCTGTGAACACCTCATGGTAATACTTCAATGAGATGGACTGGAATCAATATTTTCATCTTTGCAGCTCGGGGCCAGAGAGCAGGGAGCTGGGCAGGGGTGTTGGACCGCGTGCCCCCGGCAAGGCGGGCAGGGGAGCCGGCTCGGCACTGACCTGGAAACAAATGTCTAGCTAGCAGGTACCAGTTCCTGCACCATTTGAGCCTCCTTGAGGGAGAAGGTAAAAAGGAGATCATTAAAGAGACGTTTTCCAGTCAAACTTTCCCCCCAAATATCCTTATAGGAATCAGACATAAGCGTGGCCACAGTTTAGATACAGCTCCTGGAGAAATTCAAGCCCGTGTTTCACAATGGAGGGTTCAGAGCCAGCATTAGATACTCCCAGATCTAAAAATCTGATATGAAGTACTGATTTAGTAGAAATGAATCTATTAATTTAAGTTGGATATCCTCTATTCATCTGCAGCCAGAACAGAATGCGTATTTGTAATGTAGATAATTTTACAGAAATGTGTTCAGGTGAAGAACAAACCGGTATCGCTGTGAGGGAACGCACTGCTTCAATATTAGTGAAAATGGGCCCACGCAAGAGTTTGTGTACTGAGTAGGGAATGGAGCATCGTTTTCTAGTCAGGAGTGAGAACTGAGAGGAAAGAAGGGCTTTTATTTGCAACTATACAGGAAGAGAAACAAAAGAGGTAAACTGAGAGAGTAATGAGTGTATCAGTAGAAGTATAAAATCAATCTTAATTCTACAAAGATGTAAGATACAAACTAACTCCCTGTTGTGGCAGTTAACTCAGTTTTTATAGAAACAAAGATATAGAACAGTGTGGTGTGAAAATACAGAATAATTAATCCTAGTACTTTCAGACATGGGGTTCGCTACTGCCTGGACAACTCGCTGTTTTTCATCCCACTTCAAAAGGAGCACTTACCTAGAATTCATATAGGGGCCCTTGCCAGCCCTGTTCCAGGCTGGGCTTTCTGAAGAAAGTTAAAGCTGTTTTTCTTGGTAATTCTTCTCTGCGTGTATCATCTACATTGATTTGGCTTTTCGCAAAATGAAATTAGAGAGCCAGCAGAGACAGGGCAGAAGCAAAGGCAGCCAAATTCAAGCCCATGCTCAGAGACTGTTTCAAAACTGGAGTGCCAGCGAAGCAATCACAGTTATCACAAACTGACCCAAGAATATTCAACTTGATTCTTCTAATTGCTTCAACAATAAAATATCAATGCTTAGAACTCTAAAGTATAGAGGAAACATAACAGATGTATATAATAGCTACAACGGCAGAACTGTAGGACCCAGAAAGTGGATCAACAAAAGCAGAATGGGGCATATTTCATACCACCATTAGTTAATATTTGTCCCGAGAAGGAACACTGGTTATCTTTTTAAACATATTTTTTCATAAGATCTAGGCAATGTCATCAGTATCTTCAGACTGTATCTCCATTTTACCATGGATTACGTGCCGTAATTTTTCCCTCATTCTTAAACAAAAGGTTAGCCTTCCAGTGGACCTTGCCTGCACCAGATCAGAACTTTACAATGCATTTTTTGCTTTCTTAGTAGAATAGCTCAATTCGCTGCTATAAAAGTGCACTTAGAGAACATTCACAGCAGCAATCAATAAACAAACTCAGTATTGCATTTTACATTACAAGAAAGCTTTCTCAATTGATCTGAAGAAAAAAATTTAAACCTCCTAACTTCATGAAGTTCACCGAAAACGACAGCAAAACACCTTCAAGGCACTGGTCCTCATACTGCGGTTGTAGTCATATTTAGCAACAGAACAGCCATCCATGACTGACAGCTTTCTCTGACAGAAAGAGCCAGTCAATATTTACATTCCTCATGAACATAAAAAAAGAGCATCAGGGTACTTGAGAAATTAGCCCTTGATTGCCACTTGGAAGGCATCATCAGAAAGTCAAATCACTTCAGCACCTCCAACAACAGAACTGCTTTCATTCTTGAGACTCGAGATCTCTCACAGATGTGTCAAGGTCTTTTGCCGGGGAGCAGGAGATGTCTGAAGGGCATAACGGGTGCTGAAAAAGCAGGCAATGAGGGGTTTATTATTTAAAATGTCAGAAGATGAAGAAAGCGTTCGGTCAACTCTTGCTCTCTTCCTTGCTGAAGTAGCAGACAGAAATCTGATAGTTTATAAATGGTCACTCCCAGGCTCCTGAGCCAGCTACGGGGAATACTGGTAGGATTCCTCAATGCAGAATAGAGGGCTCTACTGTAATATTAAAGTGATCACTGAAGTTGGGGGATGCAGATGCAGTAGTTCAATTCAGCTCTCAAGTTCCCAAAATGTCACCACGTAGAACAGCCCTAAATCTTGGCTTAGAAGTCACAAAACATCCAGTGCCTTTCCAAGTGAGATCTCAGCTCCTCTCATTTCCTGCATACAATAGCATTATTCAGCCACTGAAGTTTCCACTTAGCTTGCATTTATGCCAAGTACTTTTAATTGCAAAGGAAAAGGATGTTAAGCTCTCCCATTTGTTTTTTTTCTATTTCATAAGGGACACAGCAGTGGCTGGTAAAAAGTTATAGGTTAAGGGTTGTTCTCCCCCCATCTCGCTTATTAAGGGACTTGCATCCTCCTCCTGCTGTCCCACAAACAGAGGTTACCTACATTGCAAGGGTAGGAAAATGTATGTTGTCATTTGTAAAATACTAAAAAGGCAAGTCATTGTAAACTTACTAGCAAACAAGCATCAGGGAAGGCTGAATGGTATCTAAACCCTTCAAGGCATCCGTTGTAACTGATGTTCAGAGTCACCTTGACCACCATAGGTCTCATTTAGGAATGGATATGCTAGTGTTCACCCAGCACACGTACAATAATTCAGACAGCATCCAATTCAAAGAACTCATCAGAACAGATACAGAGCAGCAGCTTTGACTGAAGCAAAATGCTGCACAGCCATGGAGAGAAATAACTGGAAAAACAGATGCTTAATTTCTACTTATTTTTGGCAATCTTGTTCCTATGATATCTGTTAGATAAGGGGGAAAAAAGCTGCTGAATGCTGCTTAGTAAATAATACATGAACCACAGCCACATCTACGGACTATCATGGTGCCACTTAATAAAGCCCTATTGAAAGTTATTTTTATTTTGATCAATCCATAGAAGGGTCTAAAGTTATGTTTCCATATGGGTTTTGTTCCTATTACGCAAGATCTGGTGAACTACATTGTCTGAGACAAAGGGATTAAGTGAATTGAAGTGGTGGTTTTGGGCTTGGTAGTGTTTTAAGAAGTGTTTTCACCCTACCTCTTCAGCCTTGGGACAAGAAAATTATTAGCTAATTACTATGCAAATGAACTGAAATGTAAATTAAATGCTACATCCTAACATAGCTTAATAGCCCCAAGAGCAAGAATTTAGTTAACTTTAATGGACTCTAATTCTATCCAAAAATATAGTTTATTAACAAGCACATACAATAAATTGCACCACTAACTTTAAATAAAACATCTAGCAAGCTCACCTTCACACTAAGTGACATGTGGCTAATACAGAGCAAAAAAGCAATACACAGATGCTTTCAACAGACATAGAACGAACTCGGTTGCAATCCAAGTTCAAGTCGTAATCCACAGAAGGACACCTAAAAGCAAAAGCAATGAAGACTTCACATGAACCTTGCCATTTCTTTCCACCAGACCTTTGGTCTCTTACAAAATAGGTCTGTAATACAAAAAGTAATAAAAACTCTGCATTCAATTTACTCAGCCTCTTCCATGACAAGTTAACTATAACATTTTGCAACAACGTGAGTAGTATTAAGAGGGAGGTAAGAGGCAAAGACAGGTAAATCTTGGAATTACATTAAGTTCAGCTGCAGATAGAAAGGCTGCCTGGCAGCAGGCATGGACTTCAGTGTCACTGTCCCAGTTTTTGCAACAAACACAAAGACCGTAAAACACATTCTTCTCTCTCAATTAAAACTTGATCCAAGCTCCACTGACATCAAGGCAAAAGTTCTTCTGTTATCAGTGGTACTCTGATGGGGCCACAGTGGCCTTCAAAAAGAAAGTCATCCTCTCCAGTGAAAGGTTTGTCACTCTCCAGTCTTCAACTTGGCTGTGATGTCAGTAAAACCTGACACGCTGTTACCACACGGGTGTTCCCTTCATGCCAGAAAAAGGGATTCAGCAGAATTTGATATATAAGAATTGAAGCCAACTTGGCAATAAACAGCTCCGCTCTGCTCCATGCAAGATCTTAACCTCACCGCAATGAAGTAAATAGAAGGTTTGCAGTGAACTTCATGAGAGCCCAAGAGAAGCATCAGGCCAAAACAGAAAAAAACAGCAATTCTTGATATCAGACCTTGTTCTTTGCAGAGGAAAGGACATTTGTATTTCTGATCCTCCAGGGGAGTAACAGGAAGGTTCCCAAGAAAAGTGCTCCAAACGTAACAGTGTCCACAGTAAAACCGCTCAAGTAGTATTTTTAAGCAAAGCCAGAGATTCCTCTGTTTCCTTTGTGGCAGAACAAAAAGTTATCTCTATAAGCAGTAGGGTCCCAGTTTTATTAACATATTAACAACATAACCAAAAGTTACGTCTGTGCTCCCTAATTCCATTAGGACTCAATCTTTACTCAGAAAAATTTCATAGCAATATCAATGGGTTAAAGACTTATTTTCTTTCATTTATCTCCTGCACCTTTCTCTTTATAATGCCTAGAAGAAACTCCGGAAACTTCTCCTGCTCCCACCCTCAGCGAAGAGTTAAGATCTACTTTTGTGACAGAAAACCCTTTAAAAATGGTAATTTTTCTCAACTGCTGGAACCAGACTTTTTTTTGCAGTACAAGGAAAAAATTATCTCAATGTGAACTAACCTGCTGAACAAGAGTAAGTAATCAAAAATTACCTACAAATATACGCATTAAAGAGAAGTCCAAGTATTGTGACACCTCGTATTGAAAAATAAGCGATGCACAGTTCAATCAGCAACAAGCTCCCTCTCCCCTCTGCAACGTGCATAGTTGGCTCCCATGTTAGCTGGTTATGAAACACTCTTACAGTAGAACAACTTTAGAAAAATTTGGACAAGTGAGAATGGAGTTATTTTAATCTAGAACAATATCACCCAAAGATACAGATGAATACAAACACTGTTCATATAAAAAAACATCAGAGAAACATGAATTTAAGCTGTGTTTTCAGTCCATATATCGGCTTTCCTCTTCCTTGTTTTATAAAAATAGGGTATGACATTTCAGCTTCAATTGCGTGTTTAAGTCAGTTATTCATTGAACATTCCATTCTTGAAATATCATCTATTAAAATGTTAGTTAAGATTCACCCTGCTTATAGAACAGACTAAATTTCTTCTGAACTGCACTTGTAGGCAATAATAAAGAGACTGATATGAACTCAATAAAAATAATTAGATTATGGGATGAAAAAAGAAAATTAAAAAAAAATACAAAAATCAAGCTCCACTCTTACCATCTGACTCCTAATAAAACAAACATCAATGCCTTTTAGCTGATCAAGTTATTTAACTCCAAAATAACTTTTACAGCTTGAATAAAACACAGAAATAAACTGTGTTTTAAAGTCTATACGTTGTTATAAAAAGAGGGCAAAAACTTCCAACAAAACATCTGCTTCAAAGACAACAGAGGATGCCACAATAAAACTAATACTGCAAAATCGTGATCGGAGTATTGTATTAAAAATTAATATCTGTAACACTACCATAATTTTCTTATCCATTAAAAAAATGGATTCTGTACTGCACTTGCACATTTCTAATACAGGTATAATTGTACCTAGGCAATATACATCTCAACCGCCTGGTACTGAAGAAAAAGAAAAAAGCTGAAGATTGATTATGCTGCTTCGGCAGTAAACCCCGCTGGGTGGGAAGGCCTGTTGGGGATACCAACATTGAGAAAAATTAGTGAAATGACAGAGTCAGAAATCCAATAGTACAAAGTCTGCTTCGACATGGCTCTTTCCCCTACTGCAAAGCAGATTTAATAAATGGGATTTATTTCAGAAAGTTTCACAATTCTTAAACAGTAGATGATACTTGCATTCCTGAAGGATTAAGTTTTACATTTCTTGATGCTAATTCAACTCTTTAAAACCAACCCAATAAAACCAGCAAAGCTTTTACGAGTAACATGCACAACCTAAAAATTCTACTCTCAAAAACTGCCTTTTTGGTACTGTCTTAAGCTCTTAAGATACTCTATTTATTGAGGAGATGCCAGGAAGCCTGCAGCGGGAACAAATGCTTCTTTGGCAAAAGGAAAACGTTTTAATGCCTCCTCCCTTCAAAGTATGCACACCTCACCACAACATATGCTAATATACTACCAAATAAGTCTCTTTATCTTGCCATTTTTATAACAAACTGTTTCATTCATATCTATTTCAGCTGGTAACTACCTACTGCACAGAGCAGCACACTGTGCTAAATCAACAAGTAGTTTATACTTAAGAAATAGAAAGTAAAGGAAAAAAGAACACACTGTATTAAAAAAAATATTCCAAAACAAGTCAAGAGGGGCTAATTTTGTATAAACTGTTTCAGTGCAAAATTAAAATTTCACGTCATACAGACATTTAGGGCCTTTTGTCCATCCTTTGTCTTTTATTCAAAATGAACAAGATCTAACAAAAAAGGATTGCCACAAATATGATAGTGAGTGGAAATTTGCACTAAATCTGCCCTTAATATATGAAAACAAATGTTACAGCCCTTCTGTGAAGATATCTATGTATGCATATATACCTATGACATGGAGATACGCACACCTCCCCCCCGGATTTCCAGCCTTCTCCGAGGTTAACACAGTTCACTGACACACTTTCAAATCAGCCAAATGCGGAATCTAGAAAAAGGTGAAAACCAACTCTTTGCAGACCTACAGTCTGCAATTGTAAAAATATAATAAATATAGATAAATATTTACTATGATATTACTAGGGTGGGTTTTTTCAAGTGAAATTTGTAGTTGAAGTCATCTTCTTCCTGAAGAACTCAAAGAAGCAAAAGGGGAAGTGCTTTTAAAAATAAAAAACTCGAGCAATGAAAATAAAGAAAACACACCCTCAAACATACTGGAGCAAGACCACTCGTTGCAGACATCAGTACCGGCCTTCGTTACTGAAATAGGATCTTTAGTCTCCAGACATATCCTAGGTTACCCCCATTAAATCGGTGTGGCTTCTAATGACACCAGAAAGAAAGATCTGCTTTTAATATGTAGATTTAAATAGCACAGTTAACTGTCAAAGACCTGATAAACAACTGTGATAACTCTCCTAGGGAAAGTACTATGAGAGGGAGAAAATAAAACTAAATTCCATGGGAAAGTCACTGGGATCCTTCAAAGGTTTCTGTAGACTTACATCTATATACCTGAATCCAGCTGTAACGGTGATGAGGACGACGGGGGGAGTAAATGAAAACTGGTTTGCCATAACTGGACCTTTTCTTTTTATCCTCTGTTAAAGGAATGAAAACTGCTTCAAATGACGCAATGGGTCAACCTGAAGACAGCCACATCTGAAAAATACTGGAAATCCTGAAGTCAGAGCTTGTGAATTTGTTTGGTTTGTATGCTGTCTTGGAGGAGAGAGAAGTTAATACTTTTAAAAGCTTGGTATTTACACTTCTGAAAAGTTTCTGCAGTTCATCCAAATTTGATAGGGCAGGATTTAAGTGCCTCTTAGTGTTCCCAACTGGGCACCTCTGCTGCTTTGGCACACATGCACACACACGGTATTCCAGTACCAATGGGATACGACGTCTAATGCAGCTTTAAACTGGCAGCACTCCTGAGTAGTTTTAAATGTTTATCAACTCAGTAGGTCAAAAGTCTGCAGACACTGGGTGGAGCAGCAGTATGCCACAAAACTAACAGTTGTCCTCCTAGAAAAAAAAAAGAAAAAAAAAAAAAGAGGAGGGGGAACAGTTGTCAGTAAAGATTAAAGCTCCTGGCCCAGTTCCACAGCAGACAATATGCTGGTTTGTAACATACAGGATTAGCCGATCTCAACACTTAAGAAAAAAGGTTTATTTGCTGTGTATGAGTGCCTGACACAAAGGCAAGGAAACACTGCAGGGGTTCTCAAAACCCTTCCTGGTTTCTTATGTACCCAGTTTAAATAAGCAGCATGTGGTTTTTCTTTCTGCGGAGGGTGTGGCTGGGTGTTATAGCCAGTAGGTTTAACAACCAAAAGGAAAATAGCTGGGTAATTCTTTGCTTCACCTTCACTCGTGTGTTTCTTAAATTACTGCTTGTAGGCAGCAATAACTGAAGTGCAGCGTCCTCCTTTGGTTCAGCCGAGTGAACAAACTGGGCCCCAATCTTCAGAAAGGACGACGGACAGGCAGCGCTGTCGCGCTGTGCCGGCACTACAGCAGGGCTGGCGACATGAAAGCGTGACACTGGCCTCGCTGTGCTCACCGTGACCCTCCTCCCGCCCCCATCCTGGCAGGGACCTAGATATCTGCTTTAAAAGATGTTAAGATCTGTTTTTTACTAACCCAGAAATCACACTTTACCCAGCGCTCATGTCCTCTGTGCTCTTTCAGATACAGAAATCCAGTTCAACACTCCACTATCCTTTCCTCTAAGAGGATACAGAATGCGATACGGAAATCCAGACGGAAGTTACTGGCATGGATGTGGCGTGTGCTAATCGGTGCTGTTCAAATGTTCAGGATCCCTACCCTGTGTGCTTTCATGGTCACTGTAAGCTCTTTAGAACAGAAACTCTGTCCTTCACATCTTTCTAAACCAGCTATCACACCTCGACAATTCCACATAATCTTACCATGTCAAGTGCACGAGCTACAGAGATAAGGATGACAGGCTACCCTGTTTAGATCTCATTTTCTGTGGATTTGCATCAAATGTCAGCTACTTAAGACTGTATTCATTATGGCATTTTGCAGAACACAGTACATTCTTGTCTAACCATTTTTTAAACAAGTGAAAACCACGCAGAAATAAATATTTTCAATTAATGTATTTTACAATGTTAATATAGCATTCTTGCAAAATAGCCTTCAAGTGTGTTTTTGTTGAGTCGTAACTTTAATTATTCCTAAAGGTGTCTACTTATATGTGTATCATCTCATGACTTTGAGTTCTACAATGAGCAACGCTTAGCAATTAATTAGAAAGTAGAGGTCTCTAGTCCAAACTCTCCCATTGCTCGATTATTTCGGATAATGTAAGAATTTAGTGACCAGCAAGTAGTTTTCCATCCCTTTCTTAGAAAATTATACTGTTCTAATGGAGCTCAGTGCTTGAAAGAAATACTTTATAGCATGATTATAGCATTTTATGCCACCCTGAATATAATGACTGTAATGTGGAAGCAATTTATTTAACTCAACATGAAATCCATTGAATTTCAACATAGGACTGAAGTGTAACAGAATGGCACGTTGAAGTATGCAATCTCTACAATCAGATCTTTCTAAGAAAGATGACTTTTCCAAAATACCATTTATGCAGCCTTCTGGCTGCTGTCCAGATTTGGCATACCTAAGTTGTTTTCATTTCATAATGTTGAATTGCTTACAAATCAGATACCTCTTGTGCCCCAAACTCGCAGTACTGTGGCACAGCTGTGGCAAATAGGCACCATCAACCTGAATCACCAATTAGTCTCCTCTTTTTTCTTAAAGATCTTCCTATTGAAAACCAGTTTCTTATTTTTATGGAGGATAACTATCAAGGAAATGGATTTCAGTAGGACAAGAACTAAGTGGCATTCTTGTGCAATATATATACCAAGAAGTAATTTCAAAACCATTTCTTTTTAAAGCACCTTTCTTTTCTGCTGCCCACCTTTAAGCAGATGCTTTGTAACTGATGACTTGACATGAATTCTCTACAAAGAACCTGAGCATCACATTTGCTTAATTCCAAGTGACTTTTCTTTGGAGTCACTTGGACTCCAAATAAATACAGTTTTAAACCTTATTTATTAGCTTTCAAATGGTACTGTAGTTTTGTCCAAGTAGAACCAGTTTAAATTTCTCTGATGATACTTTCGCTTTGCAAAAAGTGGATTTGTTGGTATTATGGCCCAGATTAATAGGGGTTAGGGAAAGAATCACTGAAAAATGATCAGTGCTCACCTTAAAGGTATTATAATTCTTTATCTACATAAGGCAAATATTCCCTGAACTGTATCCCAGTTTTAAGTCCCTTCTATGACTGTCTTGTCCAGCAAGTCAGGAAGTTTGTCTAGGCTTGTCTCCTTGACTTGTGAATCCTGCCGACACACTCGCATCTTCTACATCATAAAAATGGAAATATTTTTAAAAAGATGTATTGCTACGAAATGTATATTACAATGCAGAATGTTTCCACAGCATATCTCAATTTAATTAGCGTGGAAAGAAAAACAAGAATATTTTACTGCAGAACGTTTTAATTAAACTGTGGCTTTAGAACTTTTTTCTGCCTTTAACCCTACAGCACTTTTATTTGGTGGTGGCATTTTCCTGAAGTTGGGGTTGAGACCATCAGGGGAAGTACAGGTATTAGATAGCATTTCCTTCCCAAGGCACAGATGTGCCACGCATGTGCTGCACTACCACAAACACGTCAATCCCATCATATCAAAACCCTTCACTACTTTACAGCGGTCTGAAACAGGCAAGTGTGATACCCCTTGTTAAACACTAACAGCAGCATGCTGGTGTTCTTGCAAATAAAAGATTTGTCAACTTTTATATGCAATCATAGGACAGGGGCATTAGATCTGAAAGACTATCAAGTCCAAAAAAAAAAAAAAAAGGCCTTAAGAATATGCTTTGTTCCATAAGGTGTTTTTCTTCCTAAGTGAAAACCCAGTGTAATTTCCTGTATAATTACCCTTGATGCAATCCTGCCATTGGAGTTTCCCTCAAGGGAAAGAGCTTTGGGTAGACAATGGTAAACATAGGCTGGCTGCAGCGGTGACAGTGTCCCAGGGGACAGTGCAGCAATTCCAAGAGGCTTTTGGGTAGTGAGATTGGAGTCAGAAAGTTCAAATCTAGAGAAGAAAAAAAAAAAAAAAAAAAAGGCTTGTAATAAAACAATTGTATGATAAAGTCAAACACAACAAGCATGACCCATGAACAATTCAGAAAATCATCTGTCAAACATTCCTAAGACTTTGTCAGAACAGCAGCAAGGTTACACAAATTACCACAATTAGGGCGGAGCACATGGTGCTTTCCATGTATAAGCTCAAAAAGTTAAAGTTAAATGTATAAGTTTAGCATCTGTCAGCTTAACTGGGCCCAAATACCCAGGTGAAAAAATAATGTAGCTCAAGCAAATAATAAAAACCAGTAATAGAGCATTTTTAGACACAAAGATGATCTAGACAGGTGTTTAGTAATTAAGAACAATAAAAAAATTCTGAAAAAGACATCAGTAGTATTTTACTAGAACATTTCAGCAACCAACCCAGCAGGATAGCTAAGCTCACTAAAAAGCCCAAACCATCAGCAAAAAGGGATCTGAAATATTTAGAATTACTTGAAATAAGATCCAGCCCAGCATAATTCTCACAGGTCCAACTAAAGAGACCACTCTAAAAAGATCAATACATTCATAATCTCTTAAGTGTGCCCCCACAGTTTACAAGATGCCATCATTTTCACCAAAAGGGACTCCAGGGTCATTTCATGGGAAAGAGCAGTCATTTTCTCAGGCTGGGCCCAAGCCACGTAGTGTTTTATAAATTAAAACCAACATGCTAATCTCCATCCAGAAACTGAGAGACAGCCAAGACAGGTGAATGAGTTTAGGTGCTGAGTAATCAAGACAAGATGCAGTACCTGATAAATCAGTTTTGCGATATCACACTAGTTTCAGCTTTCAAACACTGTAAGGTTTAACCCCATACACAATGTGCCACCACAGCCTCAACGGAGACGACAAGCATGACGAATAGTACATTTGCGTCAGAAAGAAAAGGTCACATTCTGTAGCCAAGCAGAGATTGAGGTGCTTTTGTCATACTTACCTAGCAGCCGCCAAGTATTTAACAGCACCCTTGAAACTGCAAATTTAGGTAGCGATGGATCAAATCTGCTACTTTAATCATATGTGCCACCTGCTTCCTCAGCACACCATTATCGTACGCCTGTCTGAGCGACACATGGCTCCTGCCTCACTGAACTGTGGGTGTCGCCAGTGGTAATGCACATAGTCTTTAATAAGGTCACTCAGAATAAGAAAATATATATATGTGTATATATAAATATATTAAAAGACTACACAGTACAGTGTAGCAAACTAGAAGCAGGCAAGATATTTAAAATAAAATGTTTCATCACAATCTTTTACAGGTTCTGCACCTTGGCAGTAACAAGATATAATCCTCACAGCCTTGTATAAACCATCTACAAACCATTTCTGAAACTGATTTTGCAATGGTATCTTGCTGTTCCCAAACCAAAATTCACCAACATCTTCAGGAACCACATTCACACAGTCATATTCCAGAAATTATTGTGCAAGGCACAACTGGGTGAGAAAAGTAGTTACTGATGATCTTGTACCCGATGTTCTCAAACTCCTTTTCAGAGACTAGAATTTTGCAGATCAAAATGAAACAGCGTCAGTCACTGTGCAATTTTGGTGCAGCTGATATCCTGATACTAAACAACCGAAAACCTTCTCTCTCCCCTCCATATGCAGAAATATAAAAAATGCACAACCTTAAACTGGTCAATTAATATGTTTTCTGTATCAGTAAATACATTCTCCACAAAGCAGTGCCGTTTCCTGTGAACACAGGCTTGTACGTTTATCCCACCCCTCAACACAACGCTTCTTCCCTTCAGTGTACTTGCTGCAGACCTCCAGGTACACTGTTCCTGGCAAAGCAATAGTTCAGCAGTTGTGATTTCCTCCAGTGGCCGTGGTGCAAGTGACCCCTTACCATAACCCTCTAATCTTCCCATTGTAACTCTACCCTTCTGCTTTCTGCCTTCACCTCTAAAGCTGACAAATTCCCGAGATGCAGCGAATCGGGGAGAGTCACAATACATCTAAACCTGACAAAATCTGAATCTGCAGGTTATCATCAGATACTGCTAACTCATGTGACTGCATGGTGCATAACCAGATGAGCCAAGGGCCGCTTTACAGCAAAGAGTCTGAATTGGGGCAGAATTAAAACAGCTCAGCTGTCACGTTGTACTGAAATGGCCAAGGGCTGCTAGCATTTCTTCTGCCTTATGTATAACAAGTCTGCCAGTTTAGGAGTGTGCTGCCTGGCAAGAACTTGCATTGTTGGCTGATGCATCTCATCTTGCCTCAGGAACTGTATTTCTCATCTCCTATTTCCATTAAAGAGTTTCTCCTGCAAAAAGCGTCCTTCTCTACACAGTCCTCAAGAAAGAAGCCATTTGTAAGCACCACTCGACCTTGGAAATAATCTTTGGATCTCTGGTTTTTTATACTGGACATTTTTGTTCTAATACAACATTTCAAACATAATTTGATTAAATAAAACTTTTAAAATATTAATCCTTGCCCAGCTCTTTGAAGAGCTATTTGAAATGTTCCTATCGCTGCCAGAAAAGCACTTCTACTCTTCCTGTAATCTGAAGAATGCAGAAATTTCATACCTTTTAAAAAACTGTAGTAGGTGTTATAGAGGGTCCTCATGGCCAGTTCTTGCAAAGGCAGCACGTGATCTGTTTCTGTCCCTATAGATTTCACCTCTGCTGGCAGGAATACAGTTAACTGGCCCGATGAAAAAGAAAGCAGTTTCACCTCTGAAACTTGAATTGGAGAACCACACCTAGAAGGACACAAGACGTTTAGAAAGTTGTTAGAAGAAAAATGATAGAAACCCAGATGACCAACTCAAAGTATGCCTGATACCGTTCTTCAGTGCAGCACCCCTCAAGGATTCCCTGTGGAGTGCAATACATGTTGGGGTTGGACTAGATGACCTTTAAAGGTCCTCGCCAACCCAAACTATCCTACGGTTCTATGTTCACACATATTTTCTATAGATTGCCACCTTCTGTGACATGCTAGTCACGGAACATGACTATCATTACTTGATAAGATTTTACTTATCAAGTAACATTCAAAAGCTGGAGAAATGAGGACACAATCCCAAGGAGGTGAACCAAGCGCACTACGTTTCCCCTACTTTGCCAACACGCTAATCTCTTTTACGTTCTGGATGCTATTATTACTAAACATTTTACACAGAGGAGCAGTTTCATACCTAACAGTTGGCCTCCTATGTCTTGCATCAACCAGTGGAGAACAGTAATGGATTTCTCAACTATAATACTTGAGGCAAACTACAACCGGAAAAAAAAAAAAAAAATTTAAGTGCCACTGGGTGATTCCATACTATACCTTTCCCCACCCAGAGTTCCCTTGGAGGGTGCACAGGGGTGGGTGAAGGAAAAGTGAAAAAAGCAGCCTAAGCTGCAGTGGGAGGATACCTTAGTAAGTCTACTAGCCTTGTCCTTCCCAAATCATGTAAGGAAAAGGAAGGTTATTTGGATCCAAGGAGAGAAACTTAGTTTGTAGTAAAACTAACAACTCCTTACATGTTCCCTGTTGCAAGCTATCATACCAAAGAGACACTCATAGGAAAATTCTACTAAGAGGTTGGGGAAGTCAACAGGGAAATCGGAATTGTTTATGACAACTTAAATTTGAAGCCAAGAGCAACTTGTTAGGGCCAGTCCTAACAAATGGAACAGAAACACAAATTCGTCAGCCTTCCCAGATATTGGACCTAAAACTGAGGTAACTACACTCATCCTTATCAGATGTGAAAGAAGTCTCATACTACTTTTCTGATAACAAAGAATCTCATCTCTTCTGATTAAAGGAAAAATAGCCCAGAGAAACAAGCGAAAAAAAGAGCAGCATCAAACAGCAAGTCAATAAGCTGCTTGTTAAATATTTAATACTTTCCCACAAACCATTAATGGGATTAAAATATAATTGGGAATTCAGAGATCAAATATTCCAACAATCCATTCCCCAGCAATCCATACCCAATGAGTTAGCCATCACAACAAATAAGTCTATAACGCTGTATTTTCAAGCTGATTAACTGCTTAGTGGCCTAGCCAGAAGACACCCCCATAAACTCACTACAGTTTCTGCAGGTCAGAGTTGGGCCATTTGGTCTACTTTATGTAGAGGGTGAGGCTATTACTGCCTGACCACAACACTGAAAAACAAAGCAAACAAGAGAAACAGACCATCAAGAGGAGTCATCTAAGAGATAGACACCCTTAAATGAGGATGGATTAGGGAATGAATCTCAACCTATGAGTAGTACTGGGTGCAAGAACAAAGAATTAAAAAAAAAAAACACCACACAAAATCCATGTAGGTTAAAAAGTGGAATAGAGGATGGTCTACCTAGCTGGAAAAAACAGAGCTGCAGAAGAACCCTGGTGAATAATTAACTGGGGTGGGGGGAAGAAGCTGTGACCACCTATTGGCTGCCTTCAACAAGACTGACAGATATCTCACTGGAGACTATGAAATCCAATCTGCAAAAAATAAGATCAAAATTTATTTTGAGTGGTGAGATCATCACCTCTTACATAAAAGACTTTTTCAGTCAGTCTGACTGCAGGATTCCCAGACAGAGATTCATTACTTACACAATGCAATTTATATTCTATTTTCAGAAATCTAGCTTTATGTAGTAACAGCAGCATGTCAGATTTTATTTTCCTGTGGATGACCAGACAGAGCACTAAAGCCTGGATCTTCAACTCTCGCCTGACCCACGAAAACCTTGCATTGGTTACTAATGCTTTCTTGGAAAGAACACAGAAATTCTTCACATGACCATTATTACATGATTTTAAAGTCACTCGGCACATTAGCAAATAAAACCTTTGGTTTCTTGATAATATATTTAAGTGCTCCTCCTGTGTTGAGAACTTTCCTTAAAAATAATCTATGATGTTTCAAGATGGTTTCAGAACATAAAAGCAAATATCTGTTTGGTACACAAATACAAGTATTATTTTTCTTACTAGATTTTTTTTTTTATCTTTTATTATTAAGAACAAAATTATCATTTTTTTATTCCCCAGAAGCATTACAAGAATTAATTTTGTTGCAACACTTGAAACTTTTTGGCCTCTTCCGTACTAGATTTATAATACTCTCCATCAGACAAAGCAAGTAGCCTCACCAGCAGTGTACATGTACTAACAGTGAAAAGAACTGGTAATATCTCCATAAAAGGTCAGTGCAAAGATAAAATTATTTTGACTGAGTATAAAATAAGGACTTCAAGATTAAAAAACAAACAGATATGGTTGTTGAAAATCACCCGAAATAGGCAGAACAGTTGGACCAAACTTGTTGGAACATTTCCTGCATTGTCACTAGTGGTTTTGGTCACAATTAATACGGTTCTGTTATCTTTAGGGTCAATTTAATGTCTATCTTACAATTTACAATCAGTTCTGAAAGAACAAAAGCTAGAAATTATTTTTCCAGAAAAACAAAATTAGTAGGAGCTTGCACACAGTTCAGCAGAATTCTAATCCAACTACAAGTATTTAAATATCACGCAACCAGCTGACACAGGAATATTAGAAAAACCTTAAAATGCCAAGACTCAGCATCTCGCATATTGCAGTAGAGTGCAGGCTGTAGAGAGGGAATTTATATTTAATGCAAGATTTGCTGAGAGCGAGCATACCAGAAAATTATAATTAGATGGTAATGGGGACAATCCTCTTCTGATCAGTTTTACACCAGTAAGGCTGCATTCATCAGTGGTGCTGATCCTAATTTATGCTAGTGTCAGTGCAGAAAGAATTAAGCTAGTGTCCTAGACACACCACTTTTTCTCACATCCTAACCACAAACATGAGACAGCCTAGGATATTTTTAAAATCCACATGTAAAAATATACCTGTCAATTCATAATTCCTAAAAAGAATTTACTTATTTTAGTTAGTAGGTACCTACAAGAAGCTGGTACTAGGATATAAAATGAGCGAAGCAGCTGCACGTGACATTCCAAGATATGGCCCATAACTTACAGAAATGTGAGAACTTACGAACTAGATAGATGCTGCAACACATTAAAAAAATATTTTGTTCATTCTTTAGTTCTGGAAATTCTGTGAAGCCTGCATTTTTGGCCAGCTTTCAATGCCGCTAGGATTCAGCTTTAGGCCTTACATTATCATTACAAATTCCTTCAGAATAACTGCACTGTCTGTTACAGCTTAATACTAAAATATTGAAAGTCAGCAATTAAGTCAGACGACTTATTACAGAAATAAAACAGAACTGGAAGCTGCAGTAATCCCCTCAAAGTAACATCAGTTCTGAATCAATCACACACGCAGAAAAATCAGTTTTATCACACAGGAAGATATTTATGAGAAATTTTACAAGGAACAGGTATGCAAGATATCTAAATTAATTCATACCTACCCACTGCAACCAATGACTTTATTATACAGATAAGACGGAAGGCCTTTCAGATGAATATTGTTATCCACATAAACATATTGTAGCTCCCGAGAACGACCTAAATCTGGGTTTAGAAAACAAGAAAAGTCAGGGGGAGAAGGGATGACACAGTGACAATTATAAGCAAAGCAATTCTCTTTAATTATTAATAAGCTAATCAGACAAAACGTAAGTAAACATAAATTACTACTTCTCAGTTGTAAAATTTCAGTCAATGGTTTTATTATGGATAAGCTGAAAAGCTGTTTACAAAATAGCATTTAAAATTACTAAAACAAAAGAACCCTCCTTTTCAGTAGCCCTGAAAATCCCATTATAAATAATTAAATTTTAACACTGACAAACTCCGAAGTCAATATAAAGAAGCAAAGGGACAATTGATTTCAAGTCTACAGTGCATACTTCAAGTTCATAAGGTCAAACCCGCTTTCATTAACTGGCCTCACGTCACTGAAATCACAGCTTCACTATCTTTGGTAAAGTGATAAAGACATAAACAAGAATATCGTCTGTCCCACTCTTCCTTTTCTCCAAGAGATACCTGTTTGATTACATTAGCCATAACCAAATACAGCCAGTAATCATTCCGAAACAAGTCTGCGTAACGTGGTAAATTACAGACCACAAGAAAATACACAAGCATTAAACTGCAGAATATACAACAGAGGTTGTGGCTACAAGTAAGTGATCAATACATCTGAAGGTGTGCTTCTTACATTATTTCTCTTAAAATATTCATGGCTGGCAGTCAAAAGAAGCAACTACAGCATGTTTAAGCAATACCTTCATGGATTAGAAATACATTAACATACCTCCAGAAAGGAGCATATAGGTATGGAGTAATTTTATTTTGTTTAGAAAATTAAAGTGGGAAAATGGAGCAAAATTATAAGGGCAAATTTAGGCTTCTAGGAAGAATTCTCAGAAACCAGAATCTTGTTTATCAGCAAGATCTAGTCAGTGGTAAATCTGTGTGCTATCAAAAGTAGTGAAAAGCATACCAGTGTGAGATGTTTAAAAAGACAAACCAAACAGTGAACTATAAAGAATAGTCTAAAAGAGTTTTGAACTGGCAAGAAAGCTGACACGCAGGATCATCTGGGCAGCCTGTTTTATCTGTAGCTCCTATGCCGTTTGAGCTTCTGGGTTAGGAAAAGACAAATGCATTTAATACAAAGCACAAACCAAGCGAACAGTGTTTGAAAGCCTCTCTGCCTGGGAGGCGATAGCTGCAACCCAGACGAATTGCATTATGAAAAAAATAAATAAATAAAAAAATATCTTTATGCCTCTCAACTTCTTAAACTTTCATGAGTATGTTATAGAAACTAAGCAAGATAAACAAGCATTTGGCTGAATCAGCCACATTGCAAGACGATACTGATATCGACTAATTCTGACTTCCCATCTTTATCAACTGTCAATTACCTTGGTTGGCATGAAGATAAGGATAACCAGAGAAATCAGCATAGCTCCTGTCCCTTTTGTAATCGTAGCCAAGAACAGAATAAAAATTAAAACAATTTCCATTATATTTCTATTCAGAAATTCTGTTGGGAATAATGAACTCTTATAATTCCCTACTAAGACAATAGGCAATACAATCCCTTCTTTATTATTCTGAGAAATGCCACTCATCCAAGTGGAGAGCAGTGACGAGTGGCATTCCTCAGGGGTCGGTACTGGGACCTGTACTGTTCAACATCTTTGTCGGCGACATGGACAGTGGGGTTGAGAGCACCCTCAGCAAGTTTGCCGATGATACCAAGCTCTTTGGCGAGGTAGACACACTGGAAGGGAGGGATGCCATCCAGAGGGACCTGGACAGGCTGAAGACGTGGGCCCAAGCCAACCTCATGTTAGAGAAACTAAGCAAGATAAACAAACATTTGGCCGAATCAGCCACAACAGTCACAACAAAGCCACGTGCAAGGTCCTACATCTGGGTCGGGGCAATCCCAAGCACAAATACAGGCTCGGCGGGGAATGGCTGGAGAGCGGCCTTGAGGAGAAGGACCTGGGGGTGCTGATTGACGAGAAGCTCAACATGAGCCAGCAGTGTGCGATCGCAGCCCAGAAGGCCAACCGTATCCTGGGCTGCATCAGAAGTGTGGCCAGCAGGTCAGAGGAGGTGATTCTGCCCCTCTACTCCACTCTCGTGAGACCCCACCTGGAATACTGCATCCAGCTCTGGAGTCCCCAACATAAGAAGGACATGGACCTCCTGGAGCGGGTCCAGAGGAGAGCCACGAGGATGGAGGACCTGGTGCATGAGGATGGAGGTGCTGGAGCACCTCCCCTATGAGGAGAGGCTGAAAGAGTTGGGGCTGTTCAGCCTGGAGAAGAGAGGGCTCCAAGGAGATCTTATTGTGGCCTTCCAGTACCTAAAGGGGGCCTACAGGAGAGCTGGGGAAGGACTTTTTACTAGGGCATGTAGTGATAGGACGAGGGGGAATGGCTTTAAACTGGAAGAGGGCAGGTTTAGAGTAAACATTAGGAAGAAATTTTTTACTGTGAGGGTGGTGAGGCACTGGCACAGGTTGCCCAGAGAGGTTGTTGAGGCCCCATCCCTGGAGGTGTTCAAGGCCAGGCTGGACGTGGCCTTGGGCAACCTGGGCTGGTGAGAGGTGTCCCTGTCTATGGCAGGGGGGTTGGAACTTGATCTTCAAGGTCCTTTTCAACTCTAAACCATTTCAACTCTAAACCATTCTATTATTGAATAGTTTTATTGTACACAACAGCTCTGGACACCACTTCACGCAGATGAAGCAAACGATATTTTGAGTGATACCCCCAAACATTTGGCCATCTTAAAATATACTGAATGTCTTCAGCTGTCACCCACTTGAATGGCAGCTCTGAGCACCAGAAACCTGAAAAGCTTACGCTGAGGGGGAGCTTCAGAGGGTGTCACATTATCAATTCTTTGATATAAAGAACAAGTGATGATACCAACAGAAAATTAATAGATTCCTTCTCTGAAATAAAAATGTTAACATAGAAAAATTGAGTTTGGGGTTTTTTTTTCTTTTAATACAGGCCCTTGCCCTTCAACAACCTATGGAGATTTCAGGGACCGTAATCTGGGCTTTGTTCAAACCAGAGTCACTGGACATCAGGGGACACATTCAACCATCACATGCTGCTTTGACTCTGTCCCAAAGACATTCTAGTTCGCAGACCTATCTGCTGCATCCATCATCTGTCCTGCCCCAAGAAGCATGTACAAATATCTCTGCTGACTGATGGGCGCTGCTGTGAGATGCTACTGTGCATCGTTATGAGCTAACACCTCAAAAAGATGATTTATTTTGGCTCAGTATTGCAGGGCTGAAAATAGTTTAGTAAAGTTCTGGGATATTTTTAGATGAAACAAAAACATTGTTATCCTACAATGAATAAAAGTATTGCAATACTAAGGCACTGTAACACCATAAAATATTGTAAGGCTGGAAAAGAATTAGCCAATAAAATTTAAAGCAGATAGCATGTGCACGGCACACCTAACGCTTAGATATCGCCTGATGCTGCAGAAACCAATTATACTCAGAACAGCAGAAAACTATGGGTTGCTGGGGTAGCTTGAATGTGCTACTGTTTAACTTATTAATTTAGAGAATGGAAGAAAATTTTTTAAAGAGGCTCATCTTGCTCATTTCTACACAGATGTATGCAAATGGGCTGAAAATCAGGCAAGTCAAAAAAAGCCCTAAAGCTGTTCTTTTCATATGCATTGAGGGGGGAGTTATGCTGCATCTCATCTCTTCCCTCTGTCTTTATCTTATGCTATGTTTAGATTCTAAGTTCTGAGTTGACTGCATTTCCTAGGTAATTAAAGCAAATTTTTGGATGTTAGACAAAGTATCTCAGTAGGAAAAATTCAATTCCCAAAGCCAAATAGCCTGTAACTATAAATGTTCCTTTGATATAGTTTCTTTGCATTAAATAACCAAGAATCTTTTAGTCCCCAAAAGATTTTTTTCCAGTTCCAAACACTATCCATAAAGTTTAAATTTAAATAAATCATCACTTTAAAAAGCTCTTTGTATCCCATCCACATTAATTTTTATGTCTTATATCAGTCAACAAATATTGTTAAAAGTTCCCTAAAAAACATGCTGCTGAAGAACTCTGTAAAATAAAGAAGCTGTCCATCTATGAAAAGGCTAAAGCTACAAAGAAGGTTTTCATGTGGCTTGTGCAAGCACTGTACTGTGTCTAAAACATTTCCACTTTCCTCCTTCCAGGCTCCCAGATCAAAGACCTTTCTCCCAGAAATGACCAAATGCCATGAGTCCTGAACAAACCTCAATTCTTTTTTTTTTTTTTTCCCTTTTTTTTTTTCCTCCCCCCCCTTTTTTTTTTTTTTAACCTCAGGGCCCTGGCATATGCATTCCACATGGCTGAAGATGGAACAAAAGCTCTTGTGTGTCTGCACTGATGCTCTTTTAACCATACTGTGAGGGCAAGGACACAAAAGCAGCATATACTGAGGTAGAATAAGACCTTTGTTTACTGTGCACTGATAATTACTAGACCCATTTTCTAAACAAAAAGTGCACATAACCCCTCAATAAAGTGATATAACACTGAATATTTTCTGTCATAACATCCCCTGTACTGCCAGTACCCTTCACTTGAGAATTTATGGCCTATTTTAATTATAATTGTACTTTATTGCATAAATAATTTTTATTTTTGCAAGTCATCAGATTCAAATTTCTGTTTGCAATAGAATTTGTTTTCAGGCAGTGGAGCATTTGCTAATGGTAAAATTTAAAATTTAAATTTCTATCAAAAGATAATTTATATTGTAACTAGATTGATATAAAACGATTAGTAGTTCCATCTGCCATTCAAGAACAGAACTCCTAAGGTCATTTATTAGGGCAGCATGAAAGCTACCCTGACTATAATGGGACTGTCCAGGATGCAGTTGCCAGTTCAACTTACAGATACAATTTTGTTTTTTAAAACAAATACATTTATTAGGAAGGCCCAAAGGCTCAGATCCACGCAATCTTGTTTCTTTTCATATAAACTAGAATATTCATCAGCTGAAAAATATTTTTTTTTTAAATACTGGCATATGCAAGAATTAAGTGTATTCTACAGAACAAATGACTAATTCATTATTGTTTACCCATATGCTTGTTTATGTACCAGTTCTGAAAGTGAGAGAGTGATCAGGTATTTTTATTGTCTTTTGTAAAACTGATTAATAGTGTTATACTTTTTTTCTTAAGATGCATGTGCCTGCAAACTTAAAAGAACGTACAGGACAAAAAAACCCTACATAGCACCTATCCAGCAGTACTATGAAACTACTGTGCTACTGCTGGAATAAATCTTACATCTACCAATCTAGGAACAAGACAACGCAGATTTCCATGACACTTAACAAGAGGCTCTACTGGCAGCTGCAAGGGACATACTTAGATGAGGAAGAATGGATTCCTTGGCATAGTAGATGTCAACCACCATATGAAATAAAGTAAATCACACTTTAAAAAGCATTAAGCGATATGTTCCAAACATATTTCTTCTAACATGGCAACATCTAATAAAAAAAAAAAGAGGAAAAAACCCCACCCATTTTGTTGGAGATGAATAGAGGTGTCTGCTTTTCAACTTAAATCCCTAATTGCAAAAAAAAAAAAAAAAAAAAATTGTTTGACAATTCTTGCTTGAATATCACTTGTAGATATTTCCACAGCATCTTTCACTGTTAACGTCCTTATTCAGTCATTAACTAGTGAAGCTGGATGCAAGAATACACACCAAAAAAAAAAGCCAACATGTGCAGCTAGCAGAAATAATGCTACAATTATGCCTTAACCTCAGAAATACTCCAAGAAAAATATTTTCCCATACAAAAGGAGATAGATTTAATCTTTTTGGTTTTCAATGCACTAACTCTCTCTTCTACTTTATTTCATCACATCTTGACCGCTCTGAAGCCTTCTGATTCTTCAGAGGAAGGATTAAACATTTACATTTATACTGTGCTACTTTTCCTCTGAACTCTAGGATTTATGATTCAGTTTCATATCCACAGATAGCAAATTATCTCCAAATGTTCACGAGTGAGTCACCATTAAGAACTACTGAACAAGGTCAATTGACAGTCTTTGATGTTTCCCGTTATTTTAAAAGTTCCTTTTGAATGTTTTGAATTTGAGTCTAAAAATAAAGAAAAAAGAAGGTGTGTCATTATATTAGAGATTTATTTCCTCCTTTTGAACTTAAAACACTTCAACAGATCTATGGCTCATCCAGGTCATAGCTCACTCCCAGATAAGCTACTAGCACAAAAGTAGCAAAAACTTTTATTCTTTAATATTTCACATCTCATCTTACTGAACAGCATCTTATTTTTGCAAAATTGAAAAGATTCAACTTCCTGTCTCATGAAATGCAGTTAGAAATATTTGCCAAAATAAGGGAAATTACTTTGCTTGCTTTAGTTAGTACTGTGGAATCTGGATGATGCATCCTGGAACTCATTTTCTCATTTATATAATTACATACGTTGGGATATAACCAAAACACTTTGTCTGGAGACATTATTTCCACTTACTTTCCAGATATATAAACTAAGGTGCTAAGAAAATCAGAAAGATCATAAACTTCTTTAAAGACTGAATTGCTAGTACTGAAAAAATTGAGGTAAACCTATACAAATGTAATTAATTTAGAAATTATTATCTCATTTTCAGCCACCTCAATTTTCAGCTTCTTTTCAATGTGATTATCATAACTTCATCTCCACCTAATTAACACCAAACTCTGACTGCATTCTAGAAAAACTATTAATGGCTATTCAAATGACATGACGGATCTGCACGTGTGTCTATATTTCAGCAGCAATTAGCTCACGGCAGGGCTAAAAAGTAACAAACACAGGGAAGAGGACTTGCTTTTCACAAAGAGAATATACAGTCCACACTTACTGACAACACAACTACTTCCCACAACAAACCACCACACACTGACTGCACCTCCTACTCTTGAAGACCTGCTTTGACACTTCCAAACTTTCAAAGAGTTGAGAAAAAGGCAGATATATTCCTTCCTGTGCTACTACCGTGAAGTTTTGATGGATGCCTATGCACTGCACAAACTAAACCTTTGCTAGATTATGCAGTACTAACATTCCTAATGATGAAAAATAATTTATGTGGGGTTAACTGGGATTCCACAGCAATTTTTAAACCCTAACTGAAGAATCTTAGTTAAATCATCAGCTCCAGCAAACAGAAACAGATCATTACCCGAAGTGGTGCAACTCAGATTACATAGTACTATATTTAAACAAAACATTATTTATACTTTTTTACCCCTCAGTTAGCTAAAAATAAAGCAAATTTGATAGCTGACCTATTGCTTTAAAACAGACATGAAACCTTAACCTGCTTTTTTTTTTTTTTTTTATTAACATATTTTCCAACAATATGGTCACTGTGACAGCTCCATAAACAGAGTTTGTAACAACCACCAAAGAAAATCACTTGGGTTTGCTTTTTTTCTTTTTGGGATGGAAAACTTGTTTTCCTGTCTCTTCTCTGACCCACCCCCCAGCCCAATGACAGTGGTGACTCACCAAGTGGCAAAAATGCAAGGCGGTTTCCAGCCATGGAGAGCTCATTGAGGCTTGGTAGTTGGCACAGGTGGCGGGGAACATACCACAGGTGGTTTCGGTCTACAGTCAAGTACTGCAGCGAAAGGCACATATGCAGCCTTTCAGGTAACGTTATCAAACGATTGGTTGAAATATCCAGCGTTTGCAGCTCCCTCAGGTCTCCAACCTCTACAATCCAAACAGGCGGCATTGAGAATTATTAATGTAACTATTTCACAAAGACGACCGCAAAAATATCTCACATAAATCGAAAACAAAGGTCATCAGTTAGCTGTGCTGGTTTTGTCTTATGATACTCTTCTATCAATCTGGGTTCAGAAATGACACTAATAATCTCCATCATCTTTCTATTTCAAATCTTTTTTGAGGAACAGTTATCAGTTAGGCAGTATTTTTAAATATGAGATCTCTCAAGACAGAGCATTCCTTAATTGTGACAATTACTACTGTCAAAAATATCTAGCAGTTTCCTGGTCCCAAATTAGAACTAGGAATAAAACCAAACCCCAAAACAAAACAGATTACATAGTGTGCTGTTATTGAGGGTGTTTTGCATGACCCCAAACTCACGCAGACTCAAATGATTAAAAAAAATAAATAAATATGAGGATATAATGCTTATATCCACCTTACTTAAGATTTTCTTGCAATGAGACTTACAAATACATGCATAGCACTTCTTGCTCAGTGATAGTCTTTCACCAAGCATGCTTATTTAGGAACAACAGCTCTGTCTTCATAATACAATTCAAAAGACCTAGTTTAAATTAGAAAAGAAATTTCTTAATAATCTGTAAGTTATATTGTAGGGAGATATTACAGTACGTTCTAACCTATAGTTGCAATAATTACAGCTTCTAGAGATTTTCTTTTTTAACGTTTTAAGAATTTTAGAAGTACATTTTGTGTTTTAAATGGTATTGTCTAATTTTTTTTATGTAGGTAACAAATGAAGTTCTTCAAAGTCTGCAACACATGACCACACAAGTAGCCTCACTTGTGCAACCGAGTGATTCTCCTTGTGTCTGCCCTGTGGGACCAGGATGCACTTCTCTAAGGACTGACTGACAAATATATTAAGCAGGTTATCTCGTTGTTTATTTAGTTATGCTTTTACAGTTACTCTAAAAATTGGATAATTCTATAAATTATTTTCCCCAAACATGGGGAAACTGTAAACAGTTTTGCTTTGCTTTTAAATACGTTACAGCAGTGGAACCAACTCAGGAAGTGCTTGGTGCCTCTAATTCGTACTGCAGTTCTCAGCATCTTGCAGAACCAAATTTACTTTGCTCTCGACTGAATGCAACCAGCTCTTGCATCTGAGAGCTGCTAAAACAAGATTCTCTAGAATTTTCTACACTGAAAACACCAGACAATCTACCCAATCCACAATCTGCACAATTTACAGCTCTATCACCCAGCTGGTTTTTTTTTTTAAACATATAAATAGAATAACACTGTTTAAGTTAAAACTAAACAGAACCTGTTGTGCCCTTAAGCTCTCTCTGCAGCAAAAGCTAGAAAATTCACTATTCTCCGAGTTCTGAGGTAGCACCTGGAATACTACACCCAAAGAAGAAAACAAAACACTAGGTTAATCTCAAGCTGTCTTCTACACAATGGGAAAAAGAAACAGCAAATCTGAAGCTGACCTTGGGAAAACTCGGGAAGTTATAATTCAGTATCAGAGTTTTTCACAGAAGTACTAATTAACGAAAATACACGTGCACATCTAAAAGGAGTTTCTGCCCATTGCAAACAAACCCAGCATTAGCTACAATAAAGAATCAACAACATAGTATATGCATTCTGTTATAAAACATTACTGACAGAACCAGCTGCTATACACAGATGACTATATTCATCAAACCTCTTAGTTTTATGTCAACCAGAATCATAAGCTTTATTTTTAAAGTGTTGTTTTTGGTTTTTTTTACTATAAGATTGAAAATGAATGGCAAAAGCAAAATAATTACTACTAAATAGCAAAAGACTATGGTGCAAAAGAACTTCAGCAGAACTCATTTTTAAAGAGTTTTATATTCATCACAAACAAAGCCATATGCTTGAAAACAGTGACAGGAAAAGAGCCACCTACATTCAGCCAAACCACTGACCACATGCAGTCAGTAATAGGCCTAGCTATTTTCATGCACTAACCTTTTTCTCTGCCACTAAAAACAGTTTTCTAATTCAGTTTAGGTCCAAAATCCCATAAATGTTACGGTTGGCAAAGCTGGCAGAGTTTCAAAGGCATTTCTAGAATGATATGTTTCAAATCTAAAAGGAATTAAAAGTATTCTCACTTTATCCTTCATCCAAAAAACACATACTTGCTCAAAACTTCATCCTCTCTACCTTAATCTTCCAATGGATACCAGATGTAAACATCCACTTTCAACATACAGTGCCATATGTTACAGAAACACCCACCGACCCATGATGAAGTTAAAAAGTAAACCGAACAACTTAAAGTGCCATCAGATTAAAGATATAACCCCCAGACTCCCACCATAGTGTTGAAAGCTCACGTTGAAGAACACGCTCAGACATTTACTAATGACACCAAATTGGTTTCAATCTCATTAAAGCAAAGGAAAACAATAAAGAGGAATAACACAAAATATAAACAGTCCATTAATAAGTTTTTCAAGCTTTTACTTACTAAATACTATTATCCACGCTTTAAAAATCTTGCAACATAAACACTGAAGGATGCCTTGGCTAGCAAACACAGGGAAAGCCTTACAAATCTCTCTCTTGCTATCACCTCATCAAGCACTAGGACACGTGTGAGAGGCGGACTTTGGAAATTTCAGGCAGGCCCAGAAAAGAAAACAGCTATTCCCAAATAAAAAGAACTGAGAAAGAAGGGACTTTTATTCAGAGATTCCCCACCCTAACCCCTGCCTCCAATGATAAGAGACACAAGCATTATACATCACCATTAAACCACATTGAGGAGTTCCAATTGCCTTTAAATGAAATTCATAAATGTGTAATTTAAAATTTACATTAGCTCTAGGATTAACACTATCAAAATCAACATGGCAGAGCACTGAGCTCCATTTTGATATCAGAAGCTGGAAAAAAAGTCCTCAGTAGCTTTACTAAACCTCTAACTCAGAAAGACCCGAGTCCAAACGTGAAGTTCCTATGCACGTTCTTGGACCCAAGTGTTCCAGCCGTGTCCATCTGCATGGATTACTGCCTTCGCAGATAGCTGGGCAATTCTGTGGCTTGGCCATATGGTACAAATGTGCTCATGGTGGAGTACACACGAAGTGGCTGACAGACTGTAAATCCACACACTACCTTACTTCACAGAAACTTAAACACAGGCTTATACCCAGAGTCCTGCCTACAGCGGTCTGAAGGTGGTTTCAGTGACACAGAGGAACACATAAGTATTTCAGACTGTATTCGAAAACTGCCAGCAATTGAGTAATCAATCTTTTTCATCCTCGATAGTAAGAAGATTCAGAAGTGATTACTGCGGCTCCAAAAAGCCGCCTTTGCGCTCGTGGTAACAGCTTTCCCAACCACTTGGAGAAAGGGACAAGTGAACTGTCATCATACACATTTGGGTTTTCACAAGAAAAACTGCCAAATAGGTTTGTATCTCAACACAGAGAGAAAAGAAACACCAGCGTACCTTTTTTCTTTTAAAAAAAAGTGAAACCTTGAAAGAATTTCAGGAAATTTACAAAATTATTGACCTTCTAACAAAACTGATTGTATTGGTATAAACATACTTAGCATCAGGAAAAAAGAAAAAAAAAATCCATTTCTGATTCAGGCGTTTTAAATGCCAGTTTTTAAAATTAATTCCCATGGTTTTACATGAAGGAAGAAACCCCATCTGGAAGTAAGTAGCCTATACAACATATAATAACTGCCAAAGGCAATTCAAACTTCCTTAACCTTCTGGGGGTACAGGCCTCACCACCTGCGTAACTCAAAAATAACAAACAGTTTTCTTTACATTTCAAGAGCAATCCCACCTTTCCCTGTTGGGCCATAACCCAAAATTTCATCCAAAGATATATGAAACACATACACAATTGGATTTGAGCGTATGGAAGGCATGGATTTACTTTAAATCAAACACCGAGTCTTTCCATCCAAGTAAAGGAAAAAAGGGGACAGGAAAGGGCTACAGACCTACCTGCATGAGAATGCACCTCAAAGCAGGATATTAAGAGAAAGCAGAGAACCTACAAGGAACGGAAAAAGGGACTGATCAGCAAAGAGAGCTGCCACTTAGAGGTCAGGCCGCAGAACTTAATTAAAACTGCCAGGAGGCCAGGAAAATAGGAACTCACAGACAAACAAAAGGTTTCTCAACAAGAAATAAAGAGCAAGAAATGAAGAACTGGTGTCAACATGGGGTAGAAATTAGGAGGACAGACCAAATATTAAATTAGCTTTTTGCATCATTTTTTCCTGTAAGAATAATGCTGTGCATGAGGACAGAGACAGAATACCTCATGGGAACAAGGACAAAGCACTGAAAATTACCACATACATGAAATGAGGCTGCTTAAAAAATTGCCATCCCAGAATACTGAAAAATGGGTTATATATCAAAATCGCAAGCTCAGGCATGAAGATTTTCAATGAATAAGACATTTTCTGGGAGAGCAGCCTAGGGTTGGAGAAGAAACGTAGAACCTGTGTTCAAAAAAGCCCTGTTAACTTGAACTCAGTGCTCTTCAGTATCTTAGAACAACTGTTCTAAGGGGAAAGAGCAACCAAGAGTAACCAATGACTGGAACATAAATAGAAAGCAGAATGAAAACGCAACCCAGATCTTTCCAAATGTAAATCACGTTATACTGGCTTATCTTTCTTTGATGAAATTTCTTGGTCAATGGTAACACACAAGTATCACGTCTCATGGCAAATTATTGGTATGGGGAAAACATTACTAGTGGTGGTGTTCCTCAAGTGGCTACTTTATTTAGAACTTCCATATTCTACCTTGGTAAAAAAAAAAAAAAAAGCACAAAAACCCCCAATACAAACAACTAGGTTTTGAGTTGCTGTCAACACAATCATTTAAAATACTTCTAATATGATAGAGAACCAAATTATCATACAGGAAGAAGAGCAAGAACTTTTAGATCTAAATGATTTCTACGGAATGAAAATCAACAGAAAATAAGCATGATAAGAAGATGCTGTGAGTCAGGCCTCTGCTTGAAACAACGAAGGAAGAGAAGGACTGGCTGTACTGGTTCATCACCCAAGGATAACGACCCACCAGTGAAAATAACTAATGCAACTTCTATACATAGCCAGCACTGTATTAGGAGCAAGAAGGTATGTTATTACACCTTTGTATTGTAGGCAATAACGATGATCTCGCTATTACCATACAAACATTTACATCTGCCACCCTGCCACCAAAAGGACACAGGCGATCCTCTCTTGCCTGCCAATTCACCCTGCAATGCCAGCAGCATGTCACTGTTCCAAGGCTGCAGCACTCTGTACTAAAAATCTTTGATATATCCCATGGAGTAATGTTTTCCAGCTTGTGGTACCAGAGGGACATATTCTGATGAGTCCTTACAGAATCAAGCACTGTGATGACTTGCTGTGATTATGAAGCACTGGACTTCATGCACCCAGTGATCCCTCTCTATCCCAGGGTCTAAAAAGTAAGTTGGTTGCTTCCAGAAAGGAATAGAAGGTACTAAAAGTGGCTACCAGACTTCTCCCTTGAAATAACATTTTAATCAATTCCCATGAACCTGAGTACAAGATGCATTTTCCTATTAGACCTGTAAAACCATGCAGTGGTGAGTAAAGGTGTTTGAAGTCTTTCGTACTCGAAAAGCTTATTACCTGTCCCATTAGAAAAAAAATGCAAGTCTATACATGCCTGTGAATTTGAATTGTGATACTATTATCAGTTTAAAACTGTAACGGACAGGAAATATAAGTTTAAATCACTAAGAGCTTGATGGAAAAGATCTCCTTTAGATCTGCTCTGGGATGTCTCAGGAGGACTTAAATAGATTTTAAGATGGTTGAAACAAATTAAATAGCCTATTATATATTACATTACATTTACTGTCCTACCACGCAGCTCACATTTCATAGCCTATAAAAATTAAATTTTCTAGCACAAATTGGCACTTATGATAAACCTGTGCCATCTTCAAACAAAGAAGTTTGACCATAACTGAAAAATGGCATCATTAAAGGACAAAAAGGGGAAGGCAAATTGAATCACATTTACATTTTGACACTGCTGTATGCAGATCTGTTACTGTATTGTTAGTGAGAGCGCTTCAAAAACAGAACATTTTTCAAGCCTAAGATACCTGAAGATGACTTTTTCCCTTGTATTTTTCCCATGTAGGTAATATTTGCTCAATACTTCAGGAAAAAAGAAAAAAAAAAATGGAATGGAAGAGACATGATACTGCAGCAACTGTTTTATGAATAACCTGTTTTTAAATAAGGTGCTGAATATGAGTTCAAACCAAATTCTATGAAAAAAAGCCTCTATCCCTGCTGATCAAACTTGAATTTATTACTTTTAAAGCAATACTTATGGTTGCATTTCATACACAAACCTTGGCTGAAAAGAACGGGGAAAAAGATTTTCTGGGGCAGGATTTATCTAAGTCATCTAAGTAACACCTCAAAGACGATCCCAATTCAGTTTCACCTACTTCAGCCATAAACTACATTGACTCTTCTCCAAAACATTTAAGCAGCAGACAAAACCCAAAACCAAGTGAAAAATACATACTTCTACTGAACATACCCAAATAGAATCTTTTTTTCCTCAACCTTGCTAAATGTCACACACAAATTTAGTACCAAACCTTATTTATTTTGTACCATCATTCACAAGCGAAGGTGAGAAAAGTGGCTTTCTGAAGTCCAATCATGCTAAACAGTAGCTTTAGTCCAGCTAAAAGTGGCTGAAAACAGATATGAGGCATGAGGGTCTCATTAAGTCAAACTCTTCTAAAGGTCAGTGGCTCCCTCTCTTTTACCATAATTAAACCTCAATTAACAAAACCAGCAGCCTTCTGTATTTCGCTGGTCCAGCACTCTCTGCTTTCCTCAGCATCAGCACTGAAGCACCAGAGAAGAGCAGATATCCAGAGTGGTTATTAGGTTGTGCTCCATGTTTCCCCTCAATGCAGGTTTGGAATTCAATTTTCTTCTATAATTTGATGGTCACAATGAGAACAGTTAGAACAAATCAGATGATAAAAATACCAGAAATTAACATACATGAGAAAAGGGGAGAAGGTGGGTGAAAGGGCAAGGATAGGGAGGGAAAAAATTGTTTATGCGCAAAGGTAACTCAAGGCCATGAAATGATCAGGTTTGCTGTTTTTCTGGTTTGGTTTTGTTTGTTTGGTCAGCTTTTGGGTTTGTTGTTTTTTGTTGTTGTTGTTGGGTTGTGGGTTGGTTGTTTTTTTTTTTTAAGAAGACAACCTATCCTTTCATTTTGTTCTAGTGTACTCTGCCTAGTATTTTACTGCCCCACAGCAAGGTACTTTTGCTACACGGAATCACGGAGTTTTCAGAGTTGGAAGGGACCTCTAGAGATCATCTAGTCCAACTCCCCTGCCAAAGCAGGATTGCCCAGAGCACATTACTCAGGACTGCATCCAGGCGGGTCTTGAAAATCTCCGGAGAAGGGGACTCCACAACCTCCCTGGGCAGCCTGTGCCAGTGCTGTCACCCTCACCGTAAAGAAGTGTTTCCATGTATTTGAACGGAACTTCCTATGTTCTAACTTGTGCCCATTACACAAATAAGTAATAGATGTGAAATTAATATATTCATCTTATTCTATGGTTTTTTTTAAATGATAGCCCAAATTTTGGATAGAGGAGCCAAAAAGAAGAGACAGAATGGTACTTTGTCAAGTATGTCACATGAAAAATCTGCTAGCACCTTACAGAAAAGTCTTATTTAGGAAGTGATGTATTTTTGCTGTTGTCTTTCCTTTGAGGAGCAGCTGTTTCCCTTTTTCTGGGTGTTCCTGGGTGGCATGAACATAAATGTGACATGAATAAAGCATGACACCCGTTATGTTTCTCTTGTTTTGTTTATATCTTATCATCTTATCATCATGCACATTATCTACAATTCCCTGTGCACTAATATCACTATATGGAAAGGGAGGGGAAAGCCTTCCAGAAAAACTTTGCGGATAAAATAAAGAAATAATAATTTGACCTCAAGATGCCAGCCAGCTAGAGGTGGCTACGTAAGTCCCTGCTTTGATTAAGTACATCGATTTGATTAAGTAAACCAGTAATCGCCTAAAATTAAGGCAAAGAAAATGAGCATCCTAAGGAGAGATTAAGGATAGTTCAGGAAGCCACAGAGACAGGTCCAGTCCTGGCTATAAATTCTAGGACAGCTTTTCCCTTTCTTCTTCTTCAAAGGAAAAACTTCAGATCAACACAAGGACTGGTCTCTCTGACAAATGTAGATTAGTAGCTCCTAACCCGTTACCACGCTAGTGTCTAAATAATCCAAGCAACAACCTATCTGTTGTGACTGTTGCTATCAACTGTTTCCAACCAACTGCAAACAGACACATCTTTCTTCCTTTCCTCGAGGTTAACAGGGTTGGTTTTTTTTTCTTCCTCTCCAAGAAGTAACTAAATGCATAACAAAAGCAATAGGTCCAGGTTAGATTTTCGTCTTTCAGTGGAAAAGTATTATGCTGTATCAAGCCAAGTTATGCTCACTTATCTTACTATTGGGAGATACCAAAAATACCCCTTCCCTCAAGGTAAACGCCATAACAAAAAAACGCAACTACAAATTTGAGTGGGATGAGGGAAAGGAAAAAAAAAAAGAAAAAAAATCAAAGGAAGATCTTTAGTTTGGCACCATACTTCCAGCAGTGAAGTTGCCATATTTGTTTTTCAAAGGAATGCTAATGGATGGGATTGTCTTAACTGAAGTCTTACGAAAATAATAGTTCTTCCAGGCCACTGGAAGTTACTACAAATTGCAACAGTAATTACAGGGGAGGGACTGGCTAAACATTCACAGGAAATATTCCCACTATAATAGAGGTGCATCTTTCTCAAATGTAAACTATGGATTCAGATGCCCTTTTCTAGCAGCAGTAACAGGAGCTTCTCTTGCTCCTCCTCACTTGCCCAGGCAGCGTCTGTGTGGCCACCCGGCAGAATGGGTAGTTCACCAGTCGAGAGGGGTAGGCAGGAGCTACTATAATGATGCAGCTACTACTGAGAAAATGGTATGGACCAACTACTAACAGTTTCTAAGATTACCACCAAAAAAAGAAGGTATCTGACTTCAAACACCACTAGCAATGTCCTGATTTTCAAAATGCTGAGAGCAACTGCAAGCCGTGTCTTAATCAGTGGAAGATACTTCTGTTTAGGGTTTCAAATCAGCACAAAGTAGACGAGTAAGGCTTGCAATAATACTCCAAACCCCCCACTCAGTCATTCTGAATTGCATTCCTTCAGGTACACAAATAAGTAGTCTTAGTCCATAAAGCTCTGAAACACTAAAAAATTACCAACTGGAGTATACTTGCAGTTGCTCGGTATCAAAGCCTTCCATAAAGAATGACAATTTAATGCAGATTTGGACAATACTAAGTTAAACACGGATCTTTATTTTAAATACCACTGCAATAAAATTAAGATAACTGAAATACAGGTATCAAACTCTGTGTGTGTGACATGAACCACAGGAAAGTTAATCTCATGTAATACCTCCAGATCCACACATTCTCTTTACAGGCTTTTTCCATTTAGATTTAGTATCAGTAAATGATGCATTTTATTTTGCCTCCATTTATTTAATAGACTAGCTGAGTAAAGACAAGGATGTCAATAACAAGTAGTGTTTTAACTCTCTCACAATGGTATGTATAAAAGAAAATTATATTTGGCCAGCAAGGTCAAAATGGAAATCAATACATTCTAAAATTCTTCTCTTGCCCAGCACTAACAATTTGTGTTTGTTCACTTTCAAAGACTGTATGACTTTGTTCTCCAAGCTTCCCTGAGCACTCAAGACCTACTAGTAAATTACATTTGCTTAATGCACAAGTAAAATCAACTACCCGTTAATATAGCTAATCACTGTACATAAGTTACAGAGAGCTTAGGGAAAGAAAAAAAAAAAAAAAAAAAAAACCAACAACAACAAGGGAACCAAAGAGACAAAAGTACATTCATAGAGAACTTTAACTTATAAAGACTTAAGAGTTTAAGGGGAAAACAAGTTAACTTTTAACATCCAACCCTAAAAATTACAAAAACTAAGCTTCAAGAGCTATTTTTTTCCTGTCACAAATGATAATTTGGTGCAACAAAAAAGAGTCTCAAATTAGTAAGAGTTTTTACATGAAAAAAAGAGTAGCAAATTATTTTAGTAGTTTAGTTAACAGGTAATTTTCTTCCAAAAACTAAATAGCTGAATAGGCTCTATGAACTAACAACTACTGAATTTCATTAATAAGTTTGAAGCCATGTGCTGTCATAGCAGATACACACTGTTAACTTTTACAAACCTCCATATAGCGGTGAAGGATACAATGAACTGCAGTTTTCACCATTTATTTATTTATTTTAAAACAATGTTGGTAAAGGCAGTAAGCACAGATATAATACTCCCGAAAAGCTGATTTTGCTTGTATGGCTTACTTTGTCTTTGCTTAGGACCCTCCTGAAATAAGTCAGTGCAGCAAAACAAAGTAGAGCAGTAGAGCCCTTTGGCAGTAGAGCCAAATCAGTAAGACATTTCTAATGTAAATCTGGAATTTGCAAAGCAGTTACTACAACTATTTCCTTTTTCACACATTTACAAACTGATGAAAAAATTCAGAGAAAAAAGACCCACAGTTTAATATCTGCTCAAAGCTGAGGTTCTTTGAAACCCTGACTAAATGCTATTGAACAGATTGTCTGTATTAAGAGGTTTTCATACTACAGAAACACAAACACCATATGTATATGAAACACATCTTTCTCAGCATACACCCAACTGTCCATCTCGGAGGCTTAGTCTCAGCCTTGTCAATACACATCTGTCTTCACCCATGTGAACAACTATTGGCAAATGTTTATGAGAGAGGCCCTAAGCACCTTAAAACCCCCTTTTGCTTTTGGGTAACAGTTCTAAAAGAAAAACTTTTACAAGTATTTTAAAGAGCATCTGTTCTGAAGCTTCAGAAGTGAACTTCATATATATCACATGTGCTTTGAACCAGGCAATCAGTAAAGTCGGATCTTTACTGTAAGAATCATCAGCAGAAGAATTCAGTACTGACAGATGAGTTACAAACCAACTTTTTCTAAAATTCCTTTACTCAGGAAGCTAGCCTGATATTAGGCACTACATGATCACTTAAGTTCAGTTTAATTTCTCAAAATATGTTAGCTCTCAATAATAAGCGATGATTTTTATAAGAACAGACAGTCAAAGGGAAGAGACTTACTAGAAGTCCCATATTCTTCCTCTCATAAAGACAAGCTAATACATGCATTGTGCAAGAAGGAGAACCCGCCTCATGACAGCCCCAAGCTATGTTGCTCAGAACGTGACTGTTGCCAGCCATAACACGGAAAAACCCTTGTATCGAATTCCAAAGAGGAGGCTTTACTGTGCTCTCAGTAGAGGATTCTGCATGTTCAGTGAAGAAACTCCAAAAGGAGGGGGAATGACATCCTAAAAGAAGTTACAGTAACTTACATGAATTTTATTTTAATGCAGTTTTTTCTTATATAAGAATAAAGTTGAAAAATACTGAAGATCCCTTTTGGGGTTAGATTTTTTTTAAAAAGTACAAAAGCAAACAACACCCCCTCGAATATCTTAACATAGATCCAAGCATTCTATTGTAATAAATGCAACAGTGATTACATTAATTTTCAACAGTACTGAAGACAGTTGTACAGCAAATCAGCCAGACAAGCAATGTAGCATCCTGCCTTCTTAGTTACGAAGATTACCAGAGATGCCACCAAGAATTTGGAGGGTGGGAGGGGATTTGCCAGAGCTATGAACAGAGTAACGATCTGTAGAGCTTTAGAGCCCACGCACGTAATACATAAAATTAAAGCAACTAGGAATGTTAGTTTTCATAGTCTTTGTGGCTTTTCAGATACATTTATATAACTATCTTCAAACACTCAGAGCAAGACTACAACACAGAATTACAGACCTACAAAATTAAATTCCTGTTAGTCTGCTTTTCTGCACCTTAGATTCAACTCCACAAGAATAAGACTGACCAAAAGTAACCAAAGACCCTCGACTTCTTCCTCTCCTCTGCTATGCAGTCAATAAACTCACATAAGACAAACACCACAAATGGAATAATTACAGAATTCAAACACAACTGTGGCCACTTCCAGAGTTATTTTTTTCTGTGGTATATAACTGTGTCACAAAGAGTCCTCTCCATTAATCTCAAACCCAAGTTTTCAAACAATCAAAACATAAAAAACAAATAATTCTATTTGACCTTCATTATTTAGGTCTGTGTGCCAGGTCTAATCAGTTCTCACAAGCACATTCCACTTTTTAAAAACAGACTGTAGAAATACATTTTTCAAACTAAAAGGAACAGAATGCATTGTTTTGATGCTACAGCCTGAAGCCCTTTATCCGAATTTTATCAAAGTATACTCTATCACTGATCAAAGCAGCAATGACAACTTAATGTTCTTTAAAGTTATATATTGCTGCATAAACTTCCCACTTTTGTCTTGTGGCCTCCGGCTCAGCATGTCATTGGGAGTATATTCAAAGGTCAAGAGAGGTTCTTCCAGAAGCCCTCTGTTCCCAAGTGGCAGTTCTAATGATTGCAGGAGTGGAGACGAGAGTGGGGTAGATTAATTCCATCAGGGCTCTGTTCTTATATACCCTAGAAAATTCAGGTTGTCGTTTCTTCTGTCAGATGTTTGAAAGACTACTTTGTACATTACTGTATGAACTATTTGTACATGGTAGTAGCATTTCCGTAATGCCCTATTACTGATTTCATTATCATCTAAAGACCTCTTCTCGCTCTGGTATTGAGATCCATATTTCCTTTTAAATCTCTTTCAATTTAATATTTTGCATATGCCATGTGTCTGGCTGACTTTTTAAAGCAAATTTTGGAAGTTACTTGGATATGGGAGACAAAATATATTTTTTTAAAATTTGTATTATAACAATTTACTGAGAAATCTCAAATAGAGTTTACTAGAAAACGTTATGCAATTTTATGCTTAATGAAATGTTGAAATGAGTTGTACTTAAGACATCTTATTTAATAAAAAGGCAGAAGAACATGCAACATAACTGCCATGCTTCTACAGTTATATTTAAGATCTCCAACATCTCCATAAAGTTTCAAGCTTCAGATGAACGCTTGTCATGATAACTTAAATCTTCAAAATTCCTGTCCAATCCCACAGACAAGAGGAAAACCCCTGCAGAAACAAGGCTTACAGTGACTTGAGAAATCAAGGACTGCCGAGCAGAAGCGTGAGCCAGGATTCAAGAGGCAGCACCAAATCTCTTAGCAATAGAGAATCCAGTTAAATCTGCTCCCATACTCTCAGGAATGCATGAATCGTCCAAGTACCTCAACATTAGAAGCAGCACTCAAACTCCTTTATCTTGGCACAACTCCTTTATCTCCTACTAAAAGCCCTTGAGGGGGACGGCTACCAGGGGGAAAGCCCATGGCCCAGAGCTTAGAAAACATACGTGTTCCTGCAAAGATTTTGATTTTCACAAGTGGAGTACTGCAAAGCCAGAAGCACAACAGGCTTGAGAGCAACACTGGTAATAATTAGGTTGGCTCTTCTCTCCTCCGTCCTGATTTCACCTACACCTCATCAGGTTTCTCCCTACCTTCTTTTCAGAGAAGGAAAGGAACGGGGCAGGGGGAGAAGTATGGGTCTGGTAGGGCCAGATTCTGCACGTTTGATGCATGATAACTTTCACAAGGATGTCACATGGAATGTCACATGGTTCAACAAGGCCAAGTGTCGGGTCCTGCACTTGGGTCACAACAACCCCGTGCAGCGCTACAGACTGGGGGCGGAGTGGCTCGAAAGCTGCCTGGCAGAAAAGGACCTGGGGGTGTTGGTGGACAGCCGGCTGAGCATGAGCCAGCAGTGTGCCCAGGCAGCCAAGAAGGCCAACACCATCCTGGCCTGCATCAGGAATAGTGTGGTGAGCCGGACTAGGGAAGTAATCATCCCCCTGTACTCGGCACTGGTGAGGCCTCACCTCAAGTACTGTGTTCAGTTTTGGGCCCCTCACTACAAGAAGGACATTGAGGTGTTGGAGCGTGTCCAGAGAAGGGCTACAAAGCTGGTGAAGGGTCTGGAGGACAAACCTTATGAGGAACGACTGAGGGATCTGGGGTTGTTTAGCCTGGAGAAGAGGAGGCTGAGGGGAGACCTTATCACCCTCCACAACTACCTGAAAGGAGGTTTTAGAGAGATGGGAGCCGACCTCTTCTCCCTGGCGACAAGTGATAGGACGAGAGGAAATGGGTTCAAGTTATGTCAGGGCAGGTTTAGATTGGATATTAGGAAGCATTTTTTCACTGAAAGGGTTATTAAACATTGGAATAAGCTGCCCAGAGAGGTGGTGGATTCACCATCCCTGGAGGTGTTTAAGAAAAGGGTAGATGAGGTGCTTAGGGACATGGTTTAGGAGTGGTGGTGTTTTTATCAGGGTAGGTTAATGGTTGGACTTGATGATCTTAAAGGTCCCTTCCAACCTCACTGATTCTATGATTCTATGATTCTATGAATAGAAGGGAACAAATGGCAACATTGGTCCCTTCTCAGAAACTAGTTTCAAAGCTCTTTTTAGAGCTATGTAGAGATACATAGGTATCTGGTGGGATTTTGATACTTCAGAGGAAATCAAAATTGAAAATAAGAAATTGGGCAACAGCAGGTCACAGGTAGCCTTGCACTAACATAGTTTTATCCTCTAAAATAACGTTCGTTCTACAATATAATACAATATAAGTATTTTAGTGATTAGAACTCACATGGTGTCATTCTGAAAGATGTCTCTTTCCAGACATGTGATGCCACCACAACTTGCACTAAGATTCTGTAGCCAGTAAGAATTATCACATATAAAGGGAACCTTTTCAGGTCCATCTCTGCCCAGATCATATGAAGAATTCAAATGAAATTAACATGATCTGAAACACTGATGTATATAGTGCCCTACTCTCACACTCTTGGTTTTCATGAACATGAGCACACTTTTCATGTTTTAAATACAGTCAAGCATCAACCAGGCAGAGATTTTTCAAATTAAAGCATCACCAAAACCAAAGTAGGAGCCTAAGAAAAAGTGTGATTGATCCAAAACCATTCTCATCTTGCTAAACCACATAAGAAAGAAGAAAAAAATCGAAATCAGTAAAGTTATGTTACAATTTTGAGCAACTTTTAAATATTTTAAAACTAATGTTAGAAAACTCAAACACTTGGTCATTAGGCTTTTGCTTTGATAGGATTTTAGCCTTCAGTTTATTGACATGAAACCTCAATGCCAGTTTCAGTTTGTCCCTGATCACTTTTCCACGTACATAGCGACTACAGAAGTTGTTTTAAGATCTAGGTTTTATAAAATTCCAGGTACTTGGAAATATAAGATACACTGAGCCATATCATAAATTCTTTTTTTAATTAAAAATATGCTCATTAAAATAGCTTAATTTCCAAATACTTTTTCCAGCGGTTGTGCTAAATTAAAATGGCAATTTTAGAGATGTAATTTTCTAGTCCAATAAGCCTAGTACACAGAGCAATATTTGAATTTGTAATTTAAATGTTACAATGAAAGACACTGATGGCTTCTTCCAGCTGTTTCCTATTAGTTTTCAGATTAATGAATTACAACACATACATACTTAGCACATGCATTTTTGAGAACCTGCTGTGCAACACCATAATGAGGAATACCGCAGGCCATTGTTGAAAGAGATAGTTTTGTTGGGTTTTTTTGTTTCTTAACGTCATTTCTGCTACAGTTACGGGAAATATTTCGGTTCCAGTACGCCCAATAGAAGCCTATCTGGAATAAGTGTTGGAACAAAAGCATACATTAGAACAACATTTTAAGCTTAAAATGTAGCTCTAGAATTTTTCTGACTATGTTTATACTACTATTTTTGCTACCAGGAACCAGTGACATTATGAACCTTCTGTGCTATACTAAAAAATGTTGTATAATGCTGACAAATAAGCTTGTAAAAGCCCCTCAACAAGGCGGGGGGAAGGGAGAGCGGAAGAAAAGAACTGTAAGAAGGGACAAGCAGACAAATAGAGAATAGTGATCAGCTCTGTGTACACAGATGACTCATTCTGACACATTATACAGGTGAGGGTATACAGGAAAAACTTCAGTTAATGAAAATTATTTTATTCTCTGTCTTCACTTCCCTCCCCATAAATTTAAAGCACTCAGAAGGACTAGTAGTCCTTCTGAGAATTTAACCCAAACCAAATGTTTGAGCAAGGCAGACTTATAAAATCTCACACAACCAACATCCTTTAATTAAATAGGTTCCACTGTGTTTGGACATGCACAAAAGCTAATCTGTAAAGAATACCACTCGTACAATATACTACCCTGTGCTTTGGTCACTTCTATTTAGGTCACAAAGTCCAATGACAATCAGCAACGATCCACATTGCCATTTTGTTCCTGACTCTTCAGAGATGACTCTCTGATATAATTTCCTAGGGGAAATATTTCTTATAAAAGAAATCAGTCCTTATAGGCTGTCAGGACAGGGCTGTATTGGAGTTTATACAAGATCAAAACATGTAAAAATCTTTTCCTCTTAGAAATCCAAAGAATGTCTTAAAGATACTATCAGGTATTTTTATTGTGCTTCTACATAAATATAGCATAATTAGTGAAGCCTTATTAATCCTGATGTGAAAAAAAACATACAGTATCAGGCAAGCATGGGTATGTTTTGCATCTATTTAGGTAAAAAAAAAAAAAAAATTGTTGTTGAACCTAAGCGCTAATGTAAACCTTACTATGCTGACTCTTGGGTTTATACAGTAAACTGAATCTAGAAATGAATTATGAAACAGAGCATGTATTTTACAGATCTGTGCAAAGAAAAACTTATTTTAAATAATAAGGCATCAACCTACTTCAAGGAAAACAACGTATTATGATAATAATGAAAAGATATTTTTATTTAGAAGTCCATGCTCCTTTAAATAGTCACATACTAAAAGAGTGCAAAGCTCATGTAACCTAATCTATGTTTTCCTCAAATCCCCACAAGTCCATTTACTTAAAAACACCACACTCCTGGATGGGTGCCTGGCGTACCAAACCTGTCCCGTCGTGCATATTTTTATACATGTTACTAAATTAGGAAAGCACAGTGGACTAAGGTTATGCCAACTTTGAAAAAAAAAAAAAAAAAAACAACCAAACCATGGTCTGCATCAGTTTGTACCTTTACTTTTAAAGTTACAGTCATTATTAAAAAAATTTGAACTTTATTAAATAGCAAAGTGATCTACCCTAATCAGAGACAGTAATAAAAGCAGAACGGAAATATAGGAGAGGGGAAAAAAATAGCCAAAATTATCCTTCCCCATTTTGAAGGATCTAAATCAAAATATAGAAAACAAGCTTAAAAAATTAGTTCAGACTACATAGTTTAATGCCAGGGTCTAGAATAAGAGTAGAATTATTGGCATGCTGTAGCCACGATCAGTGGAAATCTACTGTGAAAAGGAGGTAGGGAAGAATTTGTGTTTATATACCTTTAATTAAGATTTACTGAAATACCTTGTATTGAGCTCTATTCAGAATTACGACGTTGGGTATTCAAGAAGTCTTTACCAGTAAAGTACTGGTATGAATAGTAAATACAGAAACTGTACTTTATAGCAACTTAAAAAAAGTGAGAGAAATGAATATCCAGTTTTCACGTCTCGAGGTTTCTCTTGCCCCCAATTAGCAAAGCAAATTCCTAAGCAAAAGAGACTTAGCAATGATCAACTAATATTCCAAGGTCTACTTTATAAATAGACAAAGCAGTAATCAAAATTATAGTTTGAGTTATAATTTTAATACCGATTGAACCCTTCTTGTCATTACCACTGAAGTTACCAACACAAGAGAAATGAGCTAGTATTTATAAACTACATTTTTTTAAATTTCATCTTCATGAACTCTTCCAGCCTTCTGGAAGCACAAGCTGTTTCAGTTACAAAAACTCACCAAACTTACTGCTATTAATTTCCTATTAACTTAGAGGGTTATTGATTACGGAGAGATAATTAATAATTTCTTAATAACGGGTGGAAAGACTCAATCCTCCCCAGTATTAAATATGATCAACCTCAAAAAGGTGTGGTCTTAACAAATGGAATGGGAACACCCAAGTTCTATATCTGGCTAACACTGACTCCTGCTGTGGCCTGGAGCAAATAACTTCTGTTAAAAACACTTTTTTCCATTCTGTAAAATGAGGATAACACTCCCTTATCAGCTTCACAGGATCTTTCTCAAATGCTTTGAAGATGAAGTTTTATAAGCCCACAAATGTATTTTAATGAGGCTTAAACTGACTATATTTCTAAAACAGTTTGCCTTAAAAAGGAAAAGGATTTGAACAAAATGAAACGAAGAGTATATATGCTATTAACTTTCTCTAAATATCATTGCAGTTTGCACTTTAAAAATACCAATGGCAGAAGAATAAATTTTCCTTCAGATTCTGCCTAAATAAAGCAAAATGGCAACAAGTGAATGCAATATGCAGAAGTCTCAAGAGACAACACGGAAATGTCAATTCGAAATGGAAGCCACACATTTCCTTTTATGGGGAAGAAGGCATTTGCTAAACCTGCCTTTGACTCTTGCAGACATCTGTACCCCCCTTCAGCAACAGCAACTGGTGGTGCTCCCCAGTCCCTTGCACTTTCACTTTACAGATTAAATAAACAGTATTGCACAGTTTACATTGTTTGGTATTATTTGACTGCCTCCTTTTTTTTTTTTTCCTGATCGATGCACTCAGCTCTTGGTTTTTTAAGTTCCCTGACAACAAACACAAAGGGAAACTTGGTCTAGCCCATGTAAAGACAACTGCTGATAGAGGTTTTTCTTCCCTTCTTAAAGACAACTTTGCCAAAAGATGGGCTGGGATCATAAACCATACCCTATTCTTTGTTTAATTACTTAGCTTTTGCTCTTGACTTGGCACAACATTAAGCTTTTCATTTTAGTAAATCTATAATTAACTCCAACATGTGCTGAGTAAACATAACCTCATTTTTAATTAAATCTTAGAACAAGATGCTACAACTTGCCATTTCTAAGGAGAAGTACTTCCTAAGTAATGTGCAATAAAAAAATCTAATCCTTGTCAAATATGAAACTTAAGTCCAACTGAGTATAACCCACCTTCTTTTCAGTCATCTGTTACCTAAACATGCATTCACTAACTGCAAGACTGGAAAGCCATCACTTCACATCAAAAGTTTCCAAGGTTAAAGTCAAATCAAATCCAAATGGCAAAACAGCAAAACAGAAATAGCCTTGGCTTTGGGATTCCTGAAGAATAATTTTTCCACTACATCTCACTAGATTTTTTTTTTTTTGCAAATGATGCAATAATTCTTACACAAAGAGAAAATAAATACAATTTCTCAAGAATGAAAGGAGTTGAAATATCATATGAATTATAAACATCAGAAACAAACAGGAACTTTCTAGTCATTCATAAGTGAGACGATTCAGAGAATTTACTTCTGACAGCACGTTCGTATAGGACTAACTCGACAATTCTGAATTAAAATGAGACACCAATTCTCTGAATAAAGAGAAATCTCTAAAAAAAATAAAGTTAAGTTACTATGAAAATGTAATGTCAGGTCTGTAAGACAAGCTTATACGTGAACTAATGTAATAATATGAAACAATAACCATCTTTTGTTTATGCTGCACCTCAAAGATTTTTTCAAATAAGATCCCTGGCATTACATATTTCCAAATGGTCCTCAAGAATTTAGATTATTTAAGTGCTACAGTTAAATAGTAGAAAATTTCACAAAATTCTACTTTATGTTCAAGAATTACATTTACGAGAACCAAATAAAAGAACCAAGAATTTGTTAAGGACAGAAACTACAAGATTTACAGTTTGCAGAACAAAAGGATGTTGTGCATTTCAATGAAAAAAAGTGCTAAAGAGAACTTTATAATATTAAACCTCCTGTTCTTACTTATCTGCAACTTTTAATCAGCTCTGCTCTCAAAGACAGTCTCTCAGTTAGTAATTCCGATTACCACAGAATCTAGATACAGATGACTCTGCATTAGGCAGAAGCTGGTTCACTTATTAACCTTATCCAAAATATATTCAAAACATTTCAAGAGAATTTCACAAAGCATTTTCTTCCAGCATTTTATATTATATTTCAATTTCAACATGCTTATTTTGGACAAATTTTTCCCTTTGCTTTTCATTAAGTTTAGCTTGGTCACCTTTCACCAATTCTCACAACAATTTAATGATGCATGATGGAAGTCCCGTTGTTTCAGTGGTAGTGCACAATTAAACAAAGTGCCTTGAGGCCAAAGTACATTATCTTATCCATGGGTGACACTGATTTGGTAGCGTTTGCTAAGCACAAAGGTAGGACTATCATTTACACTACAAGAGTGCCACAGCACAGAAAGTGTTTTCTAATCTTTAAGGAACACACTTTCCATGCTTTACCTAATGCCCTTTTCCCCCCCTCATCAGTCCTGTATCGCCTGATTTCGTCAGGAAACTAAGGCTTATGCATTCATGCTGTCTGTGTGTATTTTCATCACTCCCTGCCACCTCCACCTTTAAAGTAACTTTTCAAAACTAGTTGGACAATCACGACCAAACCGGAGAAGCAAGGTTCTTCATTATTAAATTCACACAAGCTTTATGAAAACAGGTACTTAGAGACTAAAATCTTGCCCATCACATTGAAGATAAACCACAGGACGGGCTCAACCTTTATTAGAGTCTGAAGAATGCCTACAGTCAGAATGAAGACATAAATCTTTATAGGGCTTCATTATGCATACTATTTCATTTTTTTCAAAATTAGAGTTATGCTAGATTTCTATAAGGCAAATCTTAAATACTAAAAATGAATTTTAAGAGCACAATGGTGAAACAAAAATTAAAAATGAGTAGTGAATCAACATATGCTATTAATTGCATTGTTTCTTTCAGTTCTTAATCACAATTAAGGAAAACACAACAGAGAATCATTCTTAAAATATAAAATACAATAGAAAAGTGTGGGTGTTCAGACACTTAATAACAAATTAAGTTACCATCCAACTGTTCTGCAGTTGTAATCGTGAGATTTTTTTAGCAATTGATTAAGGATATTACTAAGAGCATCCTCCTAGATATCCAAGTAGTTTCAACAAAACTGAGGGCACTTATAACACCAGACGCTGGGAAGGGAGAGACAAGATGAATGACAGGGCAACAACTCTAAAGTAAGCTTTTTATGTGATGACATCATTATGCTGCAAGTTGGCCTATCTGGTGACACAAGGTGAATACTGATCAGCCTTTCTTAACTGGATCCCTTGTTGTAATAAACAGGTCACTGTGTGATAAGTGCAGGACTAAGTCTGGAAAAAAAAATATGGTCACGAATTTTGAAGAGTTACTTCCATGAATGACCACCACCTAATACCCGAAAGCTATTTTTTAATGTAGATTTTTAAAATTCTACACAAGCTAAATTATATCTTAAATGGTTACTTATTATAAATTAAGAGCAATTAAGAGCTGTCTTTCCCTAACAATGAATTGCAATCTAGTATCTCCTGTAAAGAAAGCAGTTAACACACAGTAAAATGATGTACTGCAATGAAATCACATCTCATCCAAATTCATTTTATTAACTTTGCTAGCTTTCCTGACAGAATGCTATTTAACGCTATTATGAAGATTCATGATACCACTATAATTAAGGATAAAACAATTCATAAAACAATTCATCAAAACTTACTGTTTTGCTGTATTTTTTCAATTGAACATAAATGTTATTTTCAAACTCAAAGGTTTTCTTATAAAGTCATCTTTGAAATCTTCACAATTTTACAAAGAAAAATATGAAAATATGCCTGGAAGCCTTCTTCGGGAAGTGTTATGTTTAGGAAACACTCAGTGCAGTAGATTAACTCTCCAGTGGGCAAACTCTCCAGTGTAAGTGAAAGATTAATCTTGCTCGGACTGATAACACTCAAGCTGTATGACATCCAGTCATGTTGACAGTGACAGAATCTGAACAGACAGATTAGTAATGATAGCAGTAATGGCATATGTATAAACTGATGGTACACTACCAGCAAAAAAACGAAGACGAGACACCACTGGATTCTCCAATTCAAAAGTAGAAAACAGTAGTATTATCCTACACGTACAAAATTTTCATGCACACAAAACTAAACACACTTAGGGATAATGCTTAGTACCAAATTTGGTAAAATTCAGGAGAAATAAAAGGCAGCATGCCTATGCAGCTGATACCAGCTCCTAATCAAATGTGGTAGACTCAAAATCAACTCTTCAGTAATGTAAATTATCCTTTTGAAAGCCTTTTTTGGAACCTTTTTAAGTTAATGTGTGAAGTTTTGCAGAAAATGTGTCACTTTTTCTTTGAACAAGTCTTTCTTTCATGGTACAGCACCATAAGGTAAATTATCTTTGAGGAACATAAAGCACACTCAAGTCACTCCCTTCTTTTGAATGTAGGACATCTGAAAATTGATGGAAATTTTATTGGCCTTGGGTCATAATGTTTAACAGGTTTATCTAATTTCATTCCAGAGCATTTACATAGTCATATGAATTTTTTTTTTCTAATCATAATCATCCTTTGACTTATTCTCATTAATCTTATTATGCCTAAGAAAAGTACAAGGAAAGGACAGCTAGATTTCTGCACCCAAAATTTCAAGGAACAATTGCAACATATTTCTTGAGAATGAGCAATGTGAACTTACAAACACATGAATGTCACATTGAAAAGTTAGTTAAAATTAGAGCCAAGAGCTAATCCTGTTAGATTAAGTTAGACCAGTTTTTTTAGATGCTGGCCTTAGATTTTTATAATCTCTGGCGATCAGAAAATGCAAATATGCCAGAGAAAGATTAAAAATTAATAATAATTAAAAAAAATTAAAATCACCACCATGTTATCTGGAAAGATATGAGCGCAATGGAAGAAGAATAATCAGTTATGTCTGCTTATCAAAGTACTTAGAAGGTAAAAAAAAAAATAATCCAAAATCTACCTATAGCCAACTTTTTCTGACTTTGTGTCACATGTACTTTGAATAAATTTTGCTTTTTTATTATAAACATTTGTTATTTACTGTTGTAGTGAGGTAGAACTGCCACAGGCAAACCTATGTGTCTTTTTAGAAAACACAAGAATGGGGCTGTTGAGTGAGAAGGAAGGAAGGAAGGACTGAAAACCTGGAAAATGGCAAGAAACATCATTTTATCATAATGACAGTTGTCATTGGCATTTTGCATCTTCTCAAGGAAGTTCAATATTTTCTTGATACAATGGCAAAGACTGTTAAATAGATATAATTTTTTCTCACTTCAGAAGCATTTTTTTGGACTTCAAGTGCATACAGCTTGGGTTTTTTCACTACAGAGTACATTTAGCATATATACAATGGCAATCCCTGCCTAGTCTTTAAATACAAGTTGTACCATGCTTCAGCTGTAAGATACTAATAAACCTAGGGCAGATCACTACGCAAATTAAGTTCAAATGGAGTTTGTCATTGCTGTAATCCCTCACACATTTGTACTTACCTGCAGGTAAATATTTCAGCTGGTTGTTAGCCAAGCGAAGATGACGTAAAGATCTCAGGCGGCCAATCTCTGGACACACAATTTCGAGGGCATTATCACTTAGGTCCAGAAACTGCAGTTTAACGAGGGAGCCAATGGCTTATGAGAGAACAGATTAAAACATGAATGTGACCCAACAGTAATGTTAAAATCTTAATAGGACTATGAGAGGATAAAAAGCCACAGTACCTAACACCTATGTCTGAGCAGATTTTGATGTATTAAAGCCAGTCTCACAACTGAATGACATAGTTTGTGGAAATGCTCATCTATCCAACAAACAGTTCTGATGGCAGTGAGACAGGGAGGGGAAAAAAAAAAGGGGGGGGGGGGGGGGGGGGGGATATACAGAATACTCCAATTTCTAGATTCTCCTCGGACGATTCTGCTCCGAAATAACTTTTTCCATTTCTTTAATTTGAGTCTATCCAATTTATGTATTCAGAAAGAGTTTAAAGTACTTTCCTGAAATTGGGCACATAACTCTACACTTAAGGCAAGGAAGAGAAACTAGTACACTTTAGGTTTCAAATCTGTAATGATCTAAACCAACAGAGTATTCTGTGTGGTAACTGAAAGCAAAAGACACTCTGGACTTTTGTTTCTGTAGATGAGTGCCATTTAGCTTTTCCACTTTCTGCAATTAGAACTGAAGCAAACTGCATTTAGGTGCATTTGAGGAATCATTAAAATAATTTAACATAGCATAAACAAGGATATTAGTGACTAAGAGCTACACTGGTGTATTTTGTATGAAAATCTTTAATGTTTTATGGGAAAATAAAGGAAAAATGGGCCTCTTCAAAGAAGAAAAATGAATATTTTATGATTTCTGCCACTTATTGTGAGCTGGTTGATTACTTACCTTCAGGTACAACAACTATGTTATTTGAATGAAGGTACCTGGGGGGAGGAGAAAAAAAGCAGAGGACACCACCTGTTACCCTCAAGGACTTCTGCTACATAATCAGTTTGCAAAATATCCAATTTCAGATTGAAAGAACACCCTCAAAGCCATTCCTCTCTATGACCACAAAAGCTGTGGAAACTGTATAAACTGGCAATGGATAGGTACTGGAGATTCACTTAGACTATTAAATGATTAACATAAAAATAAAAGAGAATGACATACAATTATTTAAAACAAAACATTCACAATTACTATAATAATAATGGGCTTTAGTTTTGAAAGTCATACAAAGACAACAAAAAGGAAAAAGTGTAAAGCAGATAGAATAACCAAAATGAACCATATTTGATGACCCAGTTATTCCACACTAAATGCTGCATAAGAAAAGAACAAAGCGCAAACCCACACAAGTTATACAATTACGAACATTTTCCCCTGCACATAAACTCTTACACCTTTACTGACTGAAGAAATAAGTACATGATCTACTCACTGCAAGTGTTTTTTTTTTTTCAAACCGAGTACATTCTTCAAAAGAAAAACCAGATCTTGCGCATGGTCATTTAGGTAGTTAGTGAGGGTGGCCAGATCTCCAACTAAGAATATTCAGCACCCTCTGCTGGAGTATTTCCAGTACTACTAGTAACATAAAAACTATTCTTAGATTAACAAAATTTTCAAATATTGGTATCTAATTGTAAAGGTATACTGAGTACTGAATGTCTACTCACTTCGGCACACATGGAAATTATTTTCAAAGTATATTTTTTTCCACTCTATTCAAACAGCATTTCCAAAAATAGGAGCCTGTCTTTTCAGGGAGATAGAGGCAGAAGGAAAAAGACATAGGAACATTTCAACTGCATGGAGCAATAGAGCCTTCTCTTTTTCTTTAAAAACTGCAGACGTTTAAAGTTTAGTAAAAGTGTAACAAACACAAGGATAGCAGATATGTTTGTAGAAATAATTATAAACCTAAGGCTGAGAATTTTCCTACTTGTTTCAGCTGCAGCTCCTGAAAATACTTGTGAACTATTTCACTCGAGCAAAAAGTGTATATTATGAGGATCCACACCTAGTATCCCAGCGTGAAGGACACAATATACAAAGAAACACAGAAAACAGTGAAGTTTCTAAAAATATATAGTGAAATTGCTAAAGATGTAACTTTTGGGGAAAAAGAAAATCAGTTAAGTTTGTCTTTCAAAATTTAAGGCTATTGTAACAAATTATTCTTTAAATAAGTCTTTATTTTGTGGTCTCTGTCAACAAAACATCTCTTATTGTCTGATCAAAAATTGACTTGTACTAGTAGAGCTACATATACCACAGGCTCACTGTCGCTCTCTCTAGACCACCAGAATGTATGGGATAACGTTGGTATGGCTAAGCTTTCTGAACCCCAAATAATTAGGTTTGACTCCTACAATTCAGTGTTTGTAAGAGATTATTTTAAGCTGTAATTTATAGAGGTTTTCCTAAAGGCACCATCAGACAACACAGAGATTTCCTGATGCCCCATGGCAAATTGTTAAATACTAATTATATCAAATACAAAAATATTTACTTTACTGCTTCAGAGCATAAACGTACTCTCAAGACTCAGGCAAGATGAGACAAGACTGTCTCTTAAACAAGCTGGAGACTGCAATGACCTACAAAACAGTTCAATTGTACTGTGGTTGTGCGTACCAGAAAGGTGTGGTTTCAAGGGCCAAATTAAGATGACAAGATCAGACAGCTGAACGCATTAAGCTACTCAGATATACACCTCCTCTTATTTGGAGCTTTCCATTAAATAAACAGAATCAATGGTCCATCACTTAACTGAAAGCGAGCCAAATGAGTTATAAGGGGAAAAGAAGGTGTCCCTTCTAACGCCCTCGCCGCCCATCCTACCATACAAAGAAATCATAACCTTACAAGAAGAGGGGACGGAAGGCAACACTGGCTCAGGGACTTACGGCTTAAAATTAATTGCCAAAATAATACAGTTCATGTGACATCCATTCTTTGGACAAGATTGGATAAACTACTCTGCCTACAGCAATCGTCATTAGTTACTACAACTACTTACTCATTCCTGCTCCTATTTGACAGTCTGTGACTTGGTTCCAAAAAAACCTTATTACTACAATCAGCAGGACTGAGATCATAATAGCCCTGGTAACTGGGGTGAAAATGAGCAACTAGGGATGGGCTGGAGGCAGTAACCTGTTACTCCGGATCTGTCACAACCATCTGACCATTGCATTTGGAGGTTCCAGTGCTTTATCAGGGTGACAACAGTCTACACAGGAGTTGAGGGCTAAGTATTTTTTTCCCTTAGCAGTGTAGACATTTGTGTAACAGTTCTGGCTATACAATAAACAAGAAATTATAAAAAAATATTAACACAGGACTGAATACATCTGGATATACCTCCTTTAAAAAACAAACAAACAAAAAAACCCCCTCCAACAAAAAGGACCCTTTCTTGCCCTCCAGGAAAACCCTTCACACTTAAGAGGTAGGTTATGAGCAAGGAATGCATTCTAAATTATTTTATGATAAGATGGATCAGCATAATAAAAATACATTAGAACTCCTACACAAACTCACAATTCCACGAGGTTTGGAAGCTTCTGTGCAAGGTTTTCTGGCTGAAAGAGAGTTAGAAATTTTTTAGGTTTCAAAACAAAAACCAGACACATATTGTGCACCAAACTCATTTTAATAACCATACTAAAACACGTCAGCAGCTAGTCACAGAAAAAACTGCAACAAGGAGCTTGTATACAATACCCTATCTCCACATCCCTGCACGTCTCCATCAGTGCAATCTGGGATATATCAAGGGTGAGCAATTCACTACTGAAACAGAACTACAGCCTAGAAGTGACATTAACATATCCTCAACCAAATGGTAGCCAGACTTCTGAGGCTAAAAAGATGGATTACCAAAACCTTGCTTTTGAAAATACATTTTAATAATTGAGTTAGTTGAAGCCAAGAGACTGCTAAGAAGCCACAGCACTTACAGACTTAAAGCAGAACAAGAACTATACAAGATGTTAACCATAAAGTATTTTATTTTGTAATGCTGCTAAACCGGGAAATGACCTACAAACTTTCTGTAGCTTTATCAAGTACCACCAAGCCGGAAGTGCTGACTCTATCAAACTAATTTCCATAATTACATATTAACATACATAGAATTTTCTAACTGCTAACTGATCCCTAGCTGCAATTCTGTTTCTTGATGGCATTTATAACCATGAACATATACCACAAAATCAGCTTCACAAGTTTCAGATGTCATGTTGGTAACCGTACTCAAAATTCTTCAAGATTAAGACAGTTTTATTGCTTAAGAAATCTACTTTAAACATCAGTATGCTTTATTGAAAAAAGTTTTTACAATACACATATATGCGGAAACAAATTAATTTTAAAAGCAGCTCAATCACATGGTCAATTTACTGTTAAAAAAAAAACTACCAATTTTCACTGTCAGGTAAATTTAAGGTATCTGAAGGTATCTAAATTTAAGTTACCTAAAATACTTAACTTCGTGTTTATAAATTTATTATGAAGGAATATGCTAACCTGAAAAAGTAATGTCATAATATTCTTAGCAAACATGCCACACCATAGATCCGAGTACAAAAAACAGTTCGTATGGAACAGCAAATGGACTATGGGGCAGCAAATGATGGCTCAATAAATGCATCTGTTACGTCAAGACCCAAGAAACAGGCCATAACTAATCAATTGTTGCCACCTACTGGAAGGTTTGCTGCAGTACATCTACCTGCTCCCTGCACAGAATTTTATTTGGTCAAAGAGAAAAGCTTAAATGGGAAAAGCTACAAAGGCTGCACCATGTTCAAGCACAAAAAATTCAAACTTTAATTTAAAAAATGAAAAGGTAATGTGAAAAAACAAATTCACTGTCATCCTACACTGTTTATTCTAATAAGGATACTAACCTGAATTACAAACTACTTTCACATTATACATGAAGGTTATACTTTTATTCTAGCTTTAACTGCTTCATATTGTAAGAAAGCTAACTCAGGAGAGAAATAACTTTAGAGTTTAGCAAGTTTATAATAGAAATTCTGCTTATCTTCTTGAGTACCTTAATAACAATGGTTCTAAGTCAAAGTTGTTCAACACAACACCCTACAATGAAATTAAGATTTTAAAATAAACTATTAATGATCCATTAATTGAGATGTAAAACTAACTCTGGTCTCTATTGGTGACATGATAACAAACAATGATAAATGAATCATCAACTCTGCCACCATTTCAGCTTGCTTTGCCCTCACACCCACTAGACATTTTTCAAAAGGTGAACCTGCTGATTTGTCTGAACAGGACAGCATTGCATACTCCGAGTTAGTAAATTAAGAACAATTGTTCCTTGATACGGCTAGATCATGCTTCTGACAGTGCCATCAAGGCAAATGTGTATTTCCTTTTAATAGATGGGGAAATAGGATTACTGGAAGGCTAATGTTATCAGTCAAACATTAAATGAGGAGAAGTTGGAAGACTTGATGCTGGGATATACGTGTGCTATATAGCTTCTTGATCCATTCGTTATGTCATAGCCCTTTATCATTTCCATCTTGCCAATGAAGACAAAAATGAAATTATTCTTAGGCAAAGTATATGTAAATTCTGTCAGCATAACTATTCCAGACATTTTCATAGGAGCCATCTGTCAAGGACTAGAGTCATTTTAGAAGAGCAAAGAAGAACAAAAGCTGATTTAGCCAACATTTTTCAGAACTCTGAAGGAATGAACTGGTGGGACAAAAGTAACACCTAACTTTAAATAAATATGGTGCAGATTTAGTTTTGATGATTGCTAATAATCTATATGCAATTTAAAGTATTTATTGATGAGCTACTGCTCATCAACTTGCATAGAATCAAAGGAGTACAAGACTGAAAGAGGCATCTTCCTTCAATAACCTATTTGTTTTCAACTATTCTCAGACGAGATGCCCACCCCCCTCTTCCCCCCTGACCCCCACAATGTAACTAACTTACTACTTCTTTATGGAAATTGAGAATATTACTTGTCATACCAGCAGTGGACATTAAAAAAAAATTCATTATGAAAATACTGCTCTGTAAAAATACTGATGATTCCTGCTCTCCCCCATTCCTCCTCTTCTACTTTTCTCTTGTCTTCTCTTTCTGGAAGAGGAATTAGCTTAAATCTCTCAGCCTTCTGTCATTGCGCATGTTCTCTAAAAATCCCTTGTTGCTGCTTTCTAGCTTCTTTTCAATTTACCTAGGTTGTTCATAAGCATGAAACTCCAGACTTAGTCTTTACTCCAGCTTATGCTTTAACAGTATCCAATAGTTATTTCCTTCTGCTTTTAATGGAGATTGTGGAATTTTCTATGTTCCAAAAAAACATCTGCCTTTTTTTGTAACACGCTGCTGACTTGATCTACTTTGGTCTGTTACAACTTCCAACATCTATTCTGCTGAACAGATGCTCAGTGAGTGAGACCCAATTTTGTTTGCCTAGTTCCTAGCTATAGCGCTATGCACACGAATGAGATACCACCAAGTCATATTATGTGCAAGTTACCTGATCATTTTGAATCCTAGTGCTCTACTTCATGCTGTTTGCAAGTCATTGTGCCTAGGTATGATCTACATTTTAAGTATTGTTTCAGTTCCTTTATCCCAGGCCTCAATTTCAATACCAAACTGTATTGGGCAAGAGCTGTCTCCCTCATTTGATACATCTTCTGTCAACAGTAACCATGGGTAATTACTCTTATGCCATCTTACAGATCTATTACCTGGTAGTATTAGCAGATATTGAGAGGAAAATGGAACTAAACCATTACTTGGTGAGACTTTGTTTTGGTTCCTATTTTATAATTGCTTTGAGAAAAAACAAAACCAGGCTCTAACAGATACATGCAGAAAAATTATTTGCAAAATTCTCATTATTGTTTCATCTTTTGAGTAGAACAAACTTCATGAACCTTCCTTACACCACTAAACAATCACTGAATTCCACAAAGTGTCAAAGCAGAACTGTTTACAGTCTTCAGGTATTTTTTAAATCAGCTTTAATTTGTAACCATGAATCCTATCCTCCCATTAAATTATTAAGTAAAGGACTTATCCAAAACCAAAAAGTGCCAAAATAATTCTCTACAGTACAAGATCAAGATGGAAGAAAAGGCATAAAATCTTCAGAATCCTTCCAGCTTTTGGCCCTTCATGGGCCAAACCTTTATTGAGGACTTTAATGTATCATCATCAAAGCTTTAAACACTATTCCTTAAACTGAAGTACTGGACTTTTTCTAGGAAACACTGAAAAACATAATTTTGGGAACTTTTAAGTAGTCAGGCCCTCCTCTGCCCTGGCTATTATTTAATTATCATACCATGGAAAAGTCCAAGAAAAAGAAAAAACAAAAAAACAGGAAAAAAAACAAACCTTGAATGACTTGGAGACTTGAGCCTATTGACAGTGGCAAGTTTTGACTCTATTCTATGGTCTTACCAGCTCTGAACATCTCCCACTGTTATTTAACTACCCTACACTGAATTCTGAGGTCACAACATTCATTCATGGTGAGAATTTGTTCATTTCAGGGACAAACAACAAAACAAGAAGAAACCCCAACAGAAAATCCCACCACCTTGAAATTAACTGTTTGTTCTCCTATCAACAGCAGCCCATAGACACAAGTTTCCACTGGCACCTTAAGAGCAAGTTTTGAATTAGACCCTGGAATTGATGATGCCTTTAAAATAAGGCACACACCAAGGTAAAAGTTGTTTAGCCTAATGAAGGACTGTAGACTAGACTGCATAGTATCACTTATCAGTACAAAGGCCTGAGCACTGATGTGAGCAGAATTTATAGCAGTTAAAAAAAACCCAAAACAACAAACCTCACAAGAAAATCCCCAGCCGATCTTCACAGAGCTTCAAAAGGGTAACCATAAAATGTCATAAACTTTCATTTATTATTCTCTACGTTACCTATGCAAGTCCAAACATAATACAACCAAATACTCATATTTCACAAAGGATGACATCATTCAGAATCAGATTTGCTATATTTTTTTTTTTAAATTATCTTGGTTTTTCTGTTCCAAAAATCAGAATTCCCAAACATACAGACAGCAAACATTACAATAAAGAGGTTGTCGTACCAATGTGGTCAGGGAATTTCTTTTCATATAAAGTCTCTCCAAGTACTGCAGCCCCTCATCTTTCAGTAACTCCAAAGGAAAGTGATGGAGATTTCGGTAATTTAAGAACAAGTTCTTGTGCCTTTCCAGCTTTGCCTCAGAGATTGTTTTACACAGTTCTGATGCCATGACTAATCCTGTTCCGAGCACCACATCTAGTGCATTGCGTCTTCTGAAAGCAGACCCATTTCTAGGAAACAAAAAGAGGAAAAAAAAAAAAAAAAAAAAAAGACATTATCAAGGTGTATGCCATTGTATGCCATGCATTCTTTTATGTGAAGAGTTATTACATATGATCTGATAATTTATCTAAACACACTTATTCCAGTTAATATATGAAGTACCCAGAATATCCACAAGATATGTTAGAAGCAAATCTTTGACTATTTTCTGAATGAAGTTTTAGTGGGTTATTGGACCAGCAAGTATACCTAATGCTTTTTTTCATCCCTTTTTGATGGGCCTTTCAGACAATTTTGTCAAAGTTGTTACCACAAGAAAAAAAAAGAAACTTCTCTCCACTGACCGTTATTGATGTCCTACATCTGTTCTGTGAAGCGTGCTAAAATAAGAATCCACAGGTAAGAAAAATGCCAATTTATTAGAGGGCTTCTTATTGTCAGATGACTGAAACGCCTTTATGTAGCTTTTAAGCCAGAATGATAAAAAGCAATAAAAGTTTGTTAAGCTTTCCCATACAACACTACTGGAAGAATTTATTAATTGGAAGAGATATTGGGGATGGACAGCCAGTAAGGCCATTTTAAAATAACAAACTAATATATGAGAAATCTGAAATTTACAGCAAGAAAATTTATAAATAGCTAGATGCGACAGCAGATTTTCAGCTCTCTTTACTAAAAATAAAACCAGAAAGAACTGAACGTCAATCTTTAACTGACAATTTCAAAACCAGAAAACAAAAGTATGAAGACAAATTAAAAATTAACTCATATCTGAAACCAGACTTTATTTAACTTGTCTTTCATGTATCACCAAAATTCTAGTCATTATTATGCTTGTGTAGATTTAGATAACAACAGCAATACTGCATTCTTCCAACAGTCTCAGAAGTCAGGAGAACATAATAAATCCAGACTATTTATTAATTTAAAGTTACCAGTTTGCTACAGACTCATGTATGATTTAATTTCCATTAATGAAAGGCAAGGAATTGTAACTGCTTTCCACCAATAACATTTTATATTTTAGTTCATTCCTTTACTGAAAGACAGATTTCTAATCGTAACAGATATTGGAAGTGAAGGTACTGACTTACGATCAAGAATCCTATCTGATTATACAGTAGCTGTTGTAAATAAAGCTCCTTCCCAGTTGAAAACCAACAACTGGACCATGCATGTAAATCAAGCTACTTTATCAGTTTCAGTAATTCCCTTGATTTGCAGATAAGCAGCTTTTACCAGTGACCTATGTCCTCCTGGAAGAATACAGCATTTATTTTCTTAGAGCCCCATAAGCACAACTTATCACAACTTGGGTGCAATATCCTGCACACCTTTTCTAGTCTTGAGTTATCCCCCGTTGAAGCCATGCTGAGATCAGCTCTGCAAGCAAACGATTACCTTGTTGAGAAGTCTATATAAGATTAGAAAGTATCAGTCCAACTTTGGTTAAACAGTATTCGTATAAGAAGAACCATGGCTGTACCAGTTGCCTTTGTTAGCTGTCTTAAGGAGAAAGGGTAGACACACTGCCGGCCCACCCATGGCACTAGCAACATTAAAGCTCCCTTATTTCAGCAGATAAAGGAAATTAAGCCACTACAATTCTTAATACCACATCTGTGATCAGCATTAAAATAATTCAAGGAAAAGCATTAGAAAATTTAATGTGCATAGGCTGAGTGTATTTGAGCATTTAGTGCTACAATATCAGAAACGGTAAAGGAAAGCCCATCTTTCCCTAATTTTTTCTTTTTTTAAATGAAAAGCTGTGAAGTCACAAACCACATACATAAATATCCAATAATCTTCCAGTTTGTCCAGAGATGCTTTTTAGGTGTTCTGCAATTGTAAACTTTTCCTCAAAGTTGTAACTCCATTTACCAACTGGACTACATTTAGCCATGGCACACATGAATACACAGACATGCAAGCCCACAAATGCAAAGTCCAGTCATAACATACTCTATTTTGGCTCTTACTTCAAAGGGAAACCCTCCTACTCCCTTCCAGCACCAGCCAAACTTCTTCACTCCAAATAATCTTTTTCCAGAGATGATACACAGCCAAAAAGGAACAGACACAATCATGGTCTTTAAGGAAGGTAAAAAGGGAGGATGAGGACAGAAAATAAACACGCAGTGATGATGGCCCTGTGAGGAGTCAGGTCATTCAGGGGAGAAAACTGCATTTCCACAGAGGATGGAGAAGACAGAGACAGAGGACAGGGAGCAGAGCCCCGGCGAAGGCGAGTGAAGGGCTGACAGTGGGAGACTCAGGAGACCCCCTGAGCCGCGGGCCGCCTCCGGCCGAGCTGGGACCGCCTGGGGGGAAAGAGCACCCATGGACGGGTGTAAACTTGAAGGAGCCGCAGGGCGCCAGAGGAGGAGGCTCTGAGGGGGGGCTGCATGGAGCCGCCGCGCCCGGCGCTCCTTGGGCCCTGGGAACTGGGGGAGGCCGGTCCGTCACGGGCGGGTGCGTGGGAACCGGCCTGTCCCGGCTGTGCGGGTGTGCGCTGGAGGGGGGGGTGGGGGGTGCGAGGGCTGAGGAGACGGCGGGCGGCCACCCCCACGGCTGAAGGGGGGGCCGGAGAGGAGCAAGGAGGAAAGGGCCTCGGCCCGGGGGGCCAGCGAAGGCTCACACCCCCTCATGGAGAGGGCAGACAGCAGGGGGCAGAGCAGCGGAGGCACCCACACACCACCCCCACCCAGCCCCCGATTCGCCCCGTCCCGCTCCCCGCACGCCGGGGGAAGAGTCACTCACCGACGCCGCCGCGGCGGGGAGCGGGGAGCGGGAAGCGGGAAGCGGCTCCGCTCGGCGCCGCCGCCGGCCCAGAGCAGCCGGGGGCGGGGCGGGGCGGGGCGGGGCAGGCCGCAGCCGCGCGAGACCGCTGCCGCCACACGACTCTCGCGAGACACCGCCCGGCCGCCGCCGCCGCACTACCCTGCCTCGCGTCTCGCCACAACACCGCCCCCTCACCGCCCACACCTGCCTCTCACCCAACCACAAGGCAGTCTACCGCCCACCATCCAATCGCAAGTTCCCTCCTCTCCTTGCCTTGTGCCCCCTCCTCTATCAGCCAATGGGAGGGCGCCCCACCTCAGTGCCTCGCCCGCCTCCTGCTGTGGCCGTGGGACGGTGTGGAGATCTGGCCGGCGGCGGGGGTGCACATGAGGGCGATGCTTTCCCTCCCACTGTGTCTTCCAGGGGCGACATGCAGGCTCAACTTGCCTCCCCTGGTGTTTACACGGTTCCTGATGTGAGCAACAGTTATCCCTGCTTGACAGCTTTTGAAGGAGAATGTTATTGGCCGGTAGAAGTTTCAGTGGCCAGAGGCCATCTTCCCAGCCAAATTTAGGTGCAACTAACACTACCTTTTATTTCTTTGTTAACACCAGACTGGAGGCCCTTAGGCAATCCTGCCTACACCCTCAACATGCCCATCATGATAGATTTTACCCATGATGGTTGACCTGTTGAAACAGGTAAGGGAATCATAGAGGATCAACACCTACACGCTGTTCACCTGATTTGGTTTTAAACTCGTGTGTATTCACACATGTTGCAATGATGCAATACATAAATCCTTTAATGACGGCAAATTCCCTCATACTCAGAATATTTAACATTACTGGGTATTAAAAGTTTTTCTTTGCTGATGATTAGCCCTACCAGCTGCCTAAAAAAGGAATCCCAACTAGAGAAATCCTCTTTCTAGTTCCCACAGGCTAATTAACATAAACTTGTCTTAACAAGAATCACATAGCAGGTCTGCAGGGGAACTAAGAAGCTGAATGTAGAAGATTAATATCTTGCAGAAGGCATTTCTTCTATGTATTCACAGAACTTTCACCTGAAGCAAGGCAACATGCAGAAAAAGCTTAAGATTTTTTCTTGCAGACTCTTTTCTCTCTTTTTCAGTTCTAAATAAAGAATAGCAATCTTTAATTACTCGTTTGTCTTTTTCCTACACTTGAAAGGCAATAATTGATTTTGACAAGTACACTTGCTCGGTCTTACTTGCCACTTACAGTCTTTTTGGAGTTGTTTTTTCAGATAAATAGATTGGATTTTGTTGAAATAATTTGAGATTAAATAATTTACCCTTCAAAATTCAACATCCTCCATATTTATGTCATACCACATACATTTTTTCTTAATGTAGTTGATAGTACTTGTCTGTTTTTCTTAGCTGGATGTTAAATTCCAGGAAGTGGCCTGCTTGTATACCACCACGGTTTTAAAAACAGCAACTGCATCACACTTCTTAATGTTGCCGCGGTCCCACATTATAAATATCTGAGAAATTAGAAGTTAAGCATGCTTCAGACCAAAGTAGAAGCTGAATACGAGTACAGTTAGCAACACATTCCTCAGACGGAATTCAATCCTGTGTCAAACCAAATGTTCTCCAGGATATTAAATCATTGATCAGGACAGAAACTGTTCCTGCCTTCTTCCACTCAAGTACAGCTAGGAAAGTTGAAGCTTTTTTTCTCAGGAGACCTGCTCTTAACAAAGCCAGGCTACTTACTGTGTTTCTTTACACATAAGTTGTAATGGTTTTGGTTTTTTGGTTGGAGATTTTTTTGAGACAGTAACAGGGACGAGATGAGATTACTGCACTCTGATATTTTTGAGAGCAAAATTTTGTCAGTTTCTTCTTTTGTGCTCACACCAACAAAGGGGCTACAGGGATCAGAGCAATGCTAAAATGTCTTCGGTTCTGCTCTGTCGCGAAACAAATTCAGCTCTCAGGGTGTGCCTTCAGTGGTTATAAAACATACCATACATGCAGATACAGCGTAACCTGCAGGAGCAGTTTAAGGTCACTGAAACTATTGAAGGTGTTAATAGTATATATAAAGCACTGGGGCTGTCAATATTTCAGTGGGGAGTTTTAAAAGTGAGGATTTGAAAGAGTCTTTTTTTAATCGCTTTTGTTTTCAGAGTGCGAGGGTTCCTGCTAGCAGTATATAAAATGTCTTCTTCCAACTGGTAATAATGTATGTGATTCCCTCCAGACTCTTTTTCAATTGGCTGAAGAGTCTGTAGCATGAGATGAGCTGTTCTTTGCTAAGACAAACATCTTCACCCACCTCAACTATATTATATTTTTTTTGCTTGTTCCAGAGCTGTATCAGGTTCATACCCGCTATATAGAGGTAAGTGCTGGTTACTTCATAGCCTTACGATATCCACAAGAATTTCTAAGGTGATTTGAGTGTTCACACATCACTTTATCTTGTGTCTTACTTCCTGAAGCAGTCACTCAGGATTCTGTCTTTATTGTCTTGCGTAGCCTGCAATCGTCACACTCATTCATGCTCGGTCTGATTGTTATGTTTTTTTTCCCTTGACAAATGCCATCATGATCTCCCAGGCTTGTGTCATCAAATTCTGTGCAGTGCTTCTAAAAAGTGCTGTGCTCTCAGATGTGAAAGCTGATCTCTGAAGCTCTGATCCTGCACAGCACAGGTGTACAGTCTTGCCTGTGTAGTCACAAAGCTAAAAATGATGAGCAGAGCAGGGTACATTGGAATCTGATCTTCTGTTAAGGAGAGTGCTTGCCTCGTAGTTGCCAAGTCGTTCCCATCTAACAAGTGAGACTAGTGGGATGCCCTTTGCTAAGTAGATTTTTACTGTTTCTTTACCCTACTCTAATTCTTCATTCTATGCTTGTGAGAGCAAGGAACTGAAGGCCGTGAAATTTACATCTGGCTCAGAAGGATGACTGATCTCATCTGTGCCTACAGGAAGAAACTAATAAAACTTGTTTTGAAGTGCAGTTTTGAAGAAGTAGATCTATTTAAGTAGTTTGCAGTTGCCAGTGTTTTAAAGACCCACCCACCTTCATCAGTTGGTTTACTGGAACAAATCCAGTAACCGGAGCAAATGGGCATAGATCCACTGGTGATCCCTTGTTTGTGCCAAACCTATACAAGCCAGATTAATGTAGTGTGAATAAAAAGAGATGATGATACATTATCAGATTTATTACACAAGGTACCTATTTGAGACCAACAACTTTGGGAAGATGCAACTGGAAATATCTTTGTATAGTAAAGCTTTATGCAACCCCTTTCTTTTGTTTTGCCAAATGAAACATGAAGAAATTGCTTTTATTGGGATTTTTGTGACAAGATTCCTAGCTCTCAACTTCACAGAACTAAGAGATCTAAAATATCTTACTGAGCTTTTGAATTTGAGTTCTGAACACTGAGGTTCTCCCTAATAATCCTGGGTGAGTCATTTCCACCCAGTACTGTGGATACCACTTATATTGAATCATGTGCTTTAAATTAGACTTCTTAAGTTTGGATTATGCTCAAAATATTCACCAAGCATCTAAAGGTCAGTTTTAGTAACAAGAAACTTTAGTGTGACTGATGCATGATAGGCAAAGAGTATTTCTCCTTTAAAGCTGGATAATTAACAAATATTTTTAACCTTCGCTTTTTAGTATATTAACTAGCAGTAAAAGATGGGCTTTCTCAGCCATCACTGTACTCTGAAAATTATAATGAAGCAAAAATCCATCACTAAACACCAAGCTCATGCAGTTATACCTAGTACAGGGAGGTCCTGTGGGTTAGAGGAATCTTCTAGGCACAAGGAATCAATAGATCAATCCAGTGATCAACAGACACAGTTTCATAGCAGAAAGAAATATATACCATATAACATACCAGGAAGAAATAAATTCACTAAAATGTTCTGGTACTTATAGAGAAAGAATCCATTCTCCAGAAAGTCCTGGCTCTTCTTAGGAGATCTTTCCTAAATTCCAGTTAGTCATTTTGGTGTAAAGACAAAGCTGTCTTATTTGAGTGGAGTAAAGTTACAGTGACTCATCACAGTACTGCTAACTTTGATTCCATAAATCTTTTACTTAAAACTCTGGCTGCTGCAGCAGTACCAAAAACTGGAAGGCAGATGGAGCTCCTGCATGCCAAGTGCCAACATGCCAGTATGTAATGTTTTGACATCATCCATCTTTGGCTTAAGTCTTTTTATTTTCAGTTTATTTGTTATTGATTTTGTTAAACTTTAACTGACTCCTTTTTTAATGGCACAGTAATGCTATTGAAAAAGCTAATTTGGAAGAAGGTTACTTGTACTGCCTGGTATGCTTCAAACCAGCATTGCTCAAAATGGAAGCTTTTAAAACAGTCTATCGCTAATTTGGGCTGAACGTCTTTTTTGAGGAAAATTCCCTGGTAATCACATTGATTATGTTGTGGAATAGATTTCCTGAGAAGTGATGAAAAGTACTAATAATTTGGACAAACTGCAATTTGAATGGAACAACCCTAACACAGAATAAGCGAGCAGTGGATTTTGGCCCTGATGATGCAGTCTCTGCTCATTCTAAATTTCCACTGATCTAATTAATCTCAATTGGAAAAAGAACAATGCCTCACTGACTGCCCCAGAAACCAAATTCCTCTGTTAATGTGCTAAGCAAATGTAACAATAGGCAGACTCAACATTTCTCCCTCTGCTCCATCGGGAAATCTCAGTATGGGATGACCACAAAGGTAACAAATCAGCCAGCTCTCCATGGCTTATTCAGTTATTAGTCCTTATTTAAAGACTGCTAGAGGTGCACGTAGCTGATATGGAGATATTTTGTGTTACCTCTTGTTGACAAGATAATCAAGGCTTTCAAATTAATTTAAATTCAGCAAGTGTTATTTTTCAACTTATCAATATTGCTGTATATTACAAATGCATTAATGAATAAAATTTTATTTATCTTCTGGAATTCACTTTATGAAACTCCTTAAACTTCACTGATTTGGTTCAATTAAAGCTGCTTAGAATATTATCTCCAGTTTTGCTTCACTTTAAACCAGAAAAGTAGTGAAACTTAAATTGCAAATTTAGGCAGCACATGGATGTTTATTAGTTTCAGGTAGCAAATGTCAGGAAATGTTCTTTGGTCTATTTTTATGTGACCTCAATAATATTATTTTTTACTACTGCCCTCTGCTGACATTGAGGTTGTATGTTGGTTTTTTTTTTTTCCTTTGTCTTTCTGCCTGGCCCAAGATCTGCTTTCTTTTCATCTTTACTGCACTTCAGTTCAACCCGTAGATTTGCTGCATTTTCAATAACTGAGAGATTCCTGAGTATTTCTAATGATTCATTGGATCTAGTAAGACCCAAAGTTGTTATTCACCTGAAAACAGGGGTTTTAAGCTTGTTATGAAGCTGTTCCTACTTCCAGATACCAGACTCACTCCAGTTCTTTAATCTTATATGACTATTACTGCCTAATGTAATTTTCTTTCTCCTTTCTTAGCCATTTATTTTTCTGAGGGAGAAATTCCATGCTCTTCTGTGTGTGGGAACAAAGTCATGTTTTATAGAGACACTCCATATGATCAATAAAGTTCCATTGTTCCTATAAATTTACTTAAAACCTTTGATAAAATGTTAAATCCTTATACTCTTATCCACACAGTTCCATAATTTTAGTACATGTAAGCTTGAAACGGAAGTGTGCTGCACCTGGTTTTTAGTTACACATAATGCACATACTCAAAATAACTTACTTTCATATATTTATGAGATGCTTGTATTTCTTAGGGAAGAGTTCCAAGTGAGGTGCCAGATGTCTTGGTTGGGTAAGAGTGACCTTTTTTGTGATTTTATTCTGCCATTCATATCGGAAGGGTGTTAACTCTGGCATGTTACATTGTGACAGAGATGAGGCAGGTGGTAAGCTATTTTTCATTCCAAGTGAGTATAAATAGTGAAGGGAGGAAGCGTGGTGTATACACGGTTCTTTGATTTATGCAAGCATATTGTGGAACCTGTTATAGTGAAGTCAGATATAGAAATCTTCTGTTCCTGAGACAAGTGGGAGATTTGCTTTTAGAGAGCTTACTGGGTTTCTTCTTTTCACGTAAACCATCCCTCTGGTTACAGCTGGGGTCTGACCTTTCTTTTTATTGAACACACTGGGAATAGCTTGAATATATGCCTGGATGTTCCATGTGCTGTGGAGACACTCAATAGACTGCTTCCTGTTAAATGCAGATTTTTTAGGTTGTGAGAGCAAACCAGAGAAGTCAAATATATTTGTTTCCTTGTTATGTTATGCTCTGTGTATCTTTTCAGAAATTTTTCATGTGAATTCCTGAGCACTTTGTTACTGAGAAGTCTAACTGTCAAAATTTGAGCTAAAACAGGTTACAAAAGTCAAGACATAATTGGGCTTGAGGAGGCTCTCAGATAGTGGTCAACTAACAGTCTTGCAGTAGTGACTGGTTAGCATATGTACTTTTTTTGAGTTCTACCTCCTTTCTGGTTTTGTCACATTTGCAATACAACGCTGATAAAGACTTTTCTAGATTATAAAATTGTGGCATAATACTAGCTACCAGCTCCCATTTTGCTTGGTGTAAGGAGTGTTTCGGACAATATGGCATTGTGTCTGGCACCAGCTCTGCTCCTAGGGAGCTATTCCAGACCATATGTCTGTAGCAGGTTAACATGTTCTGTCTGACAAAAGGAGCTAATTTAGTCTCCATTCAAAACCAGAAATGGAGACTCAGAGTAATTTCAACTGACTACAACTAGACCCTCACACTGAAACTATTTTTCAGTTTTTGCCAGTACCATAGGAAAGAGTCATGCATCTATTACTCTCTTCCAGGGGTTAATACCCCTTAATTCTGGGACAGTGAAGTAATTAGATCTATTAAACCCTTTTAGTGACCTAGTGCTTATATTATTGAAGTCATGCTCAATGAGTTCAAGTTTCTTAAATACTTATTGATATACTTAGAACAGCTATCCTCTAGTGGGTGATTGCACCTTTATAATGGTAACGCATAGGTACACAGAGCCACAAATTAGAGGTAGCCCTACCAATACAGAATACCAAAGAAACATAGCTGCAACTTTAGTGAAATCTGTAACTTAATATTTGTTTCTTTCATAAAATAGAAGCCAGCCAGACAACCACGTACAAAACGCTTACAAAATTTGGCTGCTGGAGAATACATGCCTGTCAGTGTACCAATGCTGCAGTCCTTTTGTGCAACTGAAAAGGAATTTTCATAGACGGACTTTTGATTCTGTCACATTTTACTTTGCCTTGAATTTGTGGATCAGCAAGCCAGTGCCTCCTCAGTGAATTACTGAGGATCTCTTCAAACAATAGGAAAGAAAACTAATTTGAAATATGTTTTGACCCACCTATTTGTTATCTTGTTGCAAGAATATAACATTTCAAATTTAATCAGGGCTGCAATCTGTCATTTAATGTCAAAATCAATTTTCCTTTTATTTCATTGGAAAAAAAGAGACTAAGTAGCTATCTGGGTTTACCAATACATTTATGAATATAAATATTTTAGAGCATATATTGGTTCTGTGTATGTTTCTATTATCATTCGCTGTCGTGGTTTGGCCTCAGCCAGCAACAGAGAACCACGCAGCCGCTCGCTCGACTCCCACAGCCGTGGGAAAAAATCAGCAGAAAAGGGCAAAACTCGTGGGTTGAAATATTATAATTTAACAGAACAGACAAAGGGAAGAAGAAAGAAAAACAATAACACCGATAAAGGAATTTAAGAACGCGATTACAGTACCGCCGCGCAGCGCACCGACTAGACCCGCACAGCCGCAGCCCACCCGCGAGTGGCGACTGACTCCCTCTCCCCGGCTAGCGCCTCTTATAGCTGGGCAGGGGTCACGTGGGATGGAATACTTGCCTCCCCTGCCGGCTCCTTGGGGAAATTAACCCCATCCTTGCCGGAACCAGGACATTCTCAAATGTGTGGTAAAAACCTCTAAAAGATTTTTTAGTCCTTGCATTAGTCGGCCTTTTTTTGTATTTAGTCCCTTAAACACGCAAGTATTCGATAATCTTGTTGTACGTGAGCAGGATTGCCCTACATTAAAGACTAATCACAGTTGTAAATGTTTCAAAGAATCAAGATGTAAATAGAGACAGTTTTAACCTGAGGAATGTGGTATTTGTGGACAAAGGAAAGACAGCTTGCAATATGACAAGCGCATCTTGGAATCTGTTTATGTGTTGGTCGCTGTCTTATACTTCCTTAGACTGATCAGATACCAGAGAAACTTGAAACTCCTACAGCTTCATTACTTCAGCACTGTTCATTTTCTACACCATATTTCCTCTTCTAGTTGTTCTTTTGGGACACAAAACTTCCAAGATAATGTCATTACTTTTTTTTTTTTTTTTAAGTACTCTTACTGCTATATGACTTTAACATTCTACCCAACAAACAAATGGACTATTCATTTAATCATTTGCTCTTTTGGCAGGTTCCAGTTACTTTATGGAAAAAGGATTGGAAAATGACCTCTTTTTTTTTCTTTGCTTAAGTAAAGAACAGCTGACCAAGTTCTGCAGTCTAACATAATCTAGAAAAAGAAAGCAAAAATCAGGAAAAGCAGAAGTACGTAGTTAAACAAACATGGGCTTGCTCTAGATTTATCAGTTCTGTTACTGTTCTCTTACAGTTCCTGAAGACTTTGATCAGGCTGCTAAATAGCCATCTGACAGGAATTCTATTTCTACGCTATAGACACAGGACTTTGAAGAGTAGTAGTTCATTAAAATAGACAATCTCCACACCTTATAATTTAGGGAGAATTTATAAATAAGGGGAATTAGGGTAGTGAGAAACCTGACCTAACATTGAAGTTCTGCTCTGAGCAGTGAGGGTGGGGCACTTGGCCTCCAGAGTTCCCTTGTGGAGAAAGTGCTCTTGCTGCTATTATAACTAATGCAGTTATTGCTATAGCATTGATCAATCCTTATTATAGACTGGGCAGAACATTTGCACTGAGTAGATATGGCATTTAAAAAAACCTTTGAGGCTTTCCCTCTCTGGTCTTTCAGCCTGGGTGGGGTCCTTTCCTTGGTTGAAACATCAAATGGTACCTCTGGCAAAATATTTTCTTCAGTCCCATGATTGTGTGGGTCTATGGATAGACAGCCTTAGCACGCTGCTATCAGAAAAAAGAAAAAAAGGAATTTAATATTTTACATTTAATTTTTAACAGTATTATACATCTAAGACCAAAGGAGAAATTTATACCAGAACTGTTTTTTGTGGTTTATATTTTTGAAAACTGGGCGTTCTCTTCATGTATCCTGTCCTTAGAGATGACTAGTAAGTAATGTCACTCCTGACCTTCCCAGATTTTACTCTGCAATAAAACATGACAAATGTTTTAACATGTACATCTTCAACAATGTACAGGAAAATACAGGCAAGCATAGAGGAGCTAGTAAATTAAGAATAATAACGTAGTCTCCTACCGAATGTAGCCATAACCGAGATTGGAAATTAGATAGAGTGAAAGTAATGTTTTCCCCCATGTCATAATTTTGGCCTGAGTAACTATGAGTGCCATTGTTCTTGTGCAATATCTGTCTGTTGGAGTGTTACAGTGACTAAGGTAGTAATTGTCGCTATTCGAACGTGCTAAAGATAGCAACTCGGGTAGTATATTGGTGATACCTAGTTTAGTATCAGCTCAGAGATAGTGCTACCTATTTCATATAGGCAATTTGTTTGCTCCATCTTTTCCTGGGTGGACAGTGTAGTTTGAGTGAAAGCAATTCTAGGTCATCTCCTGCCTCTCTCTCCAGAAGTGTGCTACTGCTAGCAACTTAAAGTGACTGCCTTTGGCTGGTGGAGACTTCTTAGATAAAGCTCAGTACCTTTTAAAACCAGATTGCTAATGCATTGCTTACACTAACAGAAGTTCAAAGAATGCATGTAGCTTAGATGAAACCTGTTTTGTTTTGGATTTTGTTGTTGTTGTTTTATCCTGTATCCATTATATCCTAACAGCTGTGATTTTTTTTTTTTTAATTGAAATTATTTCCTTATCTAGCTTGAGATAGCCAGTGTGATGAGAAATAGATCAGTCTGGATTTGGAAAACAGGTGGGTAAATGCACCACAGTTTGGTCTCTACTTTATGTTTTGAAAAATCAATTTAAATAGTCCTAATATACCCTTCAACAAGTGGAGAAAGAGAGGAAACTGATAATATGTTCTGATATTATGAAATGGAGAAGCACACTTCCATGGAAGATTTATGTGGTACAGTATGCCAACATTTAACGGCACATGTCAAGTGTGCATGGGTTGATGACAGTATAAGTTTTATTTTGCTGAATAGGGGGCTCATCTCTCAGTGACATGGCCATCCCCGATGCAGAGAAAACTCTGTCAGTGAAACTAATAATTTTTTCCTACTTCCATTTGCAGGTATTCCCTCCCTGACCTCTTCACCACACATTTGTTATTTTCAAAGCAATACAGGGTGAATGGCAAATCCTTTGTGTTTGAAAAATCTCCAGTCCTTTTCCTTGAGTTCCTTAGGGAAGGACTGGTGTTGACAGGAGGCTAGCAAATGTGACACCCATATGCAAGAAGGGCCGCAAGGAGGATCCGGGGAATTACAGGCCTGTGAGTCTGACCTTGGTGCCAGGGAAGGTTATGGAGCAGATCCTCTTGAGTGCCATCATGCACGACATACAGGACAACTAGGCGATCAGGCCCAGTCAGCATGAGCTTATGAACGGCAGGTCCTGCTTTACTAACCCGACCGCCTTCTATGACGAGGTGACCCACTTAGTGGACGAGGGAAAGGCTGTGGATGTTGTCTACCTAGACTTTAGTAAAGCTTTTGACACCGTTTCCCACAACATTCTCCTAGAGAAACTGGCTGCTCATGGCTTAGATGGGCATATGATTTGCTAGGTAAAAAACTAGCTAGATGTGTGGGCCCAAAAAGTTGTGGTGAATGGAGTTAAATCCAGTTGGTGGCCAGTCACAAGTGGTGTTCCCCAGGGCTCAATATTGGGGCCTGTTCTGTTTAATATCTTTATCAATGATCTGGACAAGGGGATCGAGTGCACCCTCAGTAAGTTTGCAGACAACACCAAGTTAGGCAGGAGTGTTGATCTGCTTGAGGACAGGAAGGCTCTACAGAGGGATCTGGACAGGCTGGATCGATGGGCCAAGGCCAATGGTGTGAGGTTCAAGGCCAAGTGCCAGGTCCTGCACTTGGGTCACAACAACCCCATGCAGCACTACAGGCATGGGGAAGAGTGGCTGGAAAGCTGCCCGGCAGAAAAGCACCTGGGGGTGTTGGTCGGCAGCCAGCTGAATATGAGCCAGCGGTGTGCTCAGGTGGCCAAGAAGGCCAATAGCATCCTGGCCTGCATTAGAAATAGTGTGGCCAGCAGGACTAGGGAAGTGATTGTCCTACTGTACTCAGCACTGGTGAGGCTGCAGCTTGAATACTGCATTCAGTTTTGGCCCCCTCACTGCAGGAGGGACACTGAGGTGCTGGAGCGAGTCCAGAGAAAGACAACAGAGCTGGTGAGGGGTCTAGGGCACAAGTCTTATGAGGAGCGGCTGAGGGAATTGGAGTTGTTTAGCCTGGAGAAAAGGAGACCAAGGGGAGACCTTATCGCTCTCTACAACCACCTGAAAGGAGATTGGAGCGAGGTGGAGGTTGGCCTCTTCTCCCAAGAGGTGGAGGTTGGCCTCTTCTCCCAAGAGGTGGAGGTTGGCCTCTTCTCCCAAGGAGATAGGAGAAGAGGAAATGGTCTCAAGTTGTGCCAGGGGAGGTTTAGATTGGATATGAGGAAAAAATTCTTCATTGAAAGGGTTATCAGGCATTGGAACAGGCTGCCTAGGGAAGTGGTTGAGTGGTTGAGTCACCATCTCTGGAGGTATATAAAAGACATGTAGGTGTAGTGCTGAGGGACATAGTTTAGTGGTAACTTGGCAGTGGTAGGTTAACAGTTGGACTTGATGATCTTAAAGGTCTCTTCCAAACAAAATGATTCTATGATTCTACGACTTTACTGAAAGGACATGAAATAACTATTAAAGACATTTTTCTTTGCTGAAGGACAAAGTCAAGGATCAATGCATAACAGCAATATTGAAAGATAAGAGCAAAAAGGGAAAGGAGCAAAGATAAGTAGATAAACGCATCACAACATAAGTGCTTAAATGAGTCTCAGTGACCTCTACTGCTGTCATAAAGTGTTTGAGTTTGTTCAATACACGATAGAAAGAGTCCAAAAAACACAGGTATAGCACGTAAAGGGGAATTTCCTTGTTCAGTAAGGATGGAAGTTATGCCATGATAGACAGCACTATTCAGACAGAAGCACCGTCTTTCAGAACTAGCAATGAGCATTTGTTGTAAGGCACTCTTAAATTTAGTATTGTGGCTGCACGTTAAGTACCTTCTTTCTTGAGCAGCGTTGGACTGTTTAGTTTCAATATTTGAAGAAGAGTATTTTTGCACAGTTTGTATACTAGTTTAAAAGTACTTTTGAATCTGGCAGATTTAGAAGGTGTACTGGACCTGGCTGAGATAGCATTATTTTTCTTCATGGCAGCTCAAACTATGCTGTGTTTTAGAATTTTGACCAAGACAATACTGATAACACACTAATGTTTTAGCTATTACTGAACAGTGTTTGCGTAGCATCAAGGCCTCTTTTGTTTCCTCACTCTGCCCCCCTACTTGTTACTTCCACCATGGTAAGCAAATGACACTGGCCTTGGCAGGTTCGGAGCAGCGTGACCTTGATATTGCAACCGCTGTCCTTTATACCAGTGAGGCTTTACCCACTTGATTTGCTTGGTGTGTTTCACCACATTATTCATAATAATCTGTGCAATGGCTTTCTCTCTTCTTCCACTTCTCCTTCACTTATTAAACAACTTTTATCTTGACCCCCAAGTTTTCTTGCTCTTACTCTTCCTTTCCTCTTTCCCCATCCCACTGCGGGTGGGGGCTGTGTGGTGCTTAGCTCCCTCCTAGGGTTAAGCCATGACAGATAGTCTGTAGTAAGTTAAAAACTATCACTGCCATTCCTGTTGCTGGTTTAAGTTATTCAAAATACATAGCCAGCACGGTGATCAAAATTTGGGCTCCAGGTTAACATATCAATATAGATAAATCCTGGGTTAGAACTGTGTCACTGCTGGGAATGTACAGCTGCACTGAATCTCCAGTGGGGGGACAGTGATAAACATTTTAAAATGGCATACAATCTGAAGGCAAATTCACCAGTGCAACTTATAAGGTTAGTAATATTTGATGACTGCAGTACCATATAAATTCTAGCTACAGATTACTAGTCAGCTCTTTTCCCAGCAAACTGCAACTGTACATGTAAATTGTCCACTTGAGACTTCTAAGTGCTTTAATTTCCTGGAGCTATTTGCAAATCTTAGAGACCACAGAGAGAACTTCCTTAAAAGGGTAAGAAAAGCCACTGCTCTTATTGCAGCCAGAAAAGTTTCTACAGTCAGATCGTCCTATTGTTAGGCTGGTTGAAGAAAGAGGGTGAAAAAATTAAAAATGTTTTGGACTAGGTCCTGAAGCACGGAAGACTTCTGAACAATCATTCCCAGAGGTGAGAACTTTTTGCAAAGACTTTCATTGCCAATTTCAAAAGGCAGTCAATTGCAGATGACATTAAAAGGAATGTCCTGACTTTATTAACATTGCTGATGAGAAGGCATCACACAGGTAAACCAGCTCTCAGAACATTCAGGGCTTATGAAATTGTAATTGAATTGCACCGAAAGCAAATCAATAGTGCACATTTAGGTAGAATATGTTGGCAACTTTACCCATCCTAAATTTCAGTTCATTTCAAAAGAAGTTTCAATGCTTGTAGCGGCTGTCTGGTCTGCACGCAAGAAGGGCATACATGTCCCTTCTGAGGTCATTTATCAAGGTTTTTATGTTATCACTACGACTATTTTTATTAGACTTTCTAATAGTCCAGAGACATACAGGCCACAAATAATCATCTTCCCTAAGCCTTTAGAATATAAGTTACATTTTCTCCGAGTTCCAAGTTTTACAGACTGTATTGGGTAACTGCTTATACTGGTTTAGATGGCTGCAGAAACAGCTGTATCAGACAAATTTTGGTCTCTTCCTCATTATAACTCTACTGGATGCACAATTGATTTGGAGAGGGAAAGTCAATGAATTACAAACTTGTAGCTATTTTCTACTATGCTGGCCTGCAAAATGATGATAACCTGAGGCAGCCTTACCAGGGTGGCCAGTGTCAGCTGGTATCAGACTTTTATAACAACACTTCTCCCCAGCACTGAAAAGCATTCAAGACATTTGCCTTTTGTTTATAGCTCTTTCCATAAATGATATTAGTCTGAAGTAGCTTGTGAGGCAAAAAGTACTTCAGTGTAAACCTTCAAAGGGTGATACAGAAACAGAGCTGCACACAGGCAGCCTTGTTTGGAATTGTTTCCCTCTTTGCTTTTCAATGCTTGAGCCCCTTCCAGACTGTGTTCTTTAAAGAGCATTTGAATACAGAGTCTGCACAACACAGCAGGCACTAGGCAGAGAGACATTTCTTTAACTCTGCTGTTCTTCCCCAGGTTGCAGTTGTCACAGTACAGCACAAGGCTAATTGTACTGAATTTCCATAACAGATTTAGGCCGTGTTCACAGTTACTTTGGAATCAGTTTCATTTGCTGTAAGTTTCCCAATTTATATTTCATGCTTATATACGTCATCCCTTACTCTATGCAAGACACATTAGTACTTTCCTTACAATTTATTACATAAATTATGGAATTATAATTTTATGGCACCTTTGATGTGACAATCTAAAAACATTTCATAAACAGTACTATGCCTCATTAAGCCTCTTGGGTTTTTTAAAACTCATTTGAGAGATGATTAAACTGAGATTCAGAATACCCACGTCCTTTTGCTAAAAATGCTCATAATAAGTAAGCGAGGATTTGGGAATAGAATCCAAATTCTTGTTTACACTTCTCTCTAGAAATACCATCGTATAATACTAGCCTGAGGCAACGATCAGACGTTTAACATGGATCGTGCTCAATGCCATTGGTTTTCAACATTTAAACTCTACCATCAAAAGTCAAGCGTGAAAAATGTAAACTCTTTTTCATGAGAGAACCAGCTAGAATGAATTACTTGCTTGTCACTCAATGAAATACATCAATATTTAAATCAACAAGAGTATAGAGTTTCCACAGGAAGCACTTATATCATCTCCAAATCAGAATAGCTCAGTAGTTTTGACACTATGGCAGCTTCACTTTCAGGGTATATATGTTGTACGTTCACTTCATAAAATATTATCGCAGTCTTCAAGTCCTATATTTGCATTCACAATTCAATTATATAGCAATTTTGTTGAAAAAAATAAATGTAAGATGTACATTTTTTGCATTACTGAAAAGCTAGTAATGTAATTTTAGCATAGACCCACTGTCTCTCACTAGGATTTTAGTTCAGAGATGTTCAATGTCCAAATCAGTCAAACTGAGTTTAATTTAGACATCTAACTCCCTCAGGCCTGGTTGGAAAATGTCAGCCTAAAATAGCATGTGCTTGAGTACAACAAACTAGAAAGGCACTTCTGATGTATATATTTGTATGTATAAACAAATGTTACAAACAGTATATTGAAATAGCAGCTACCCCCTTCTTCACAGAGCTGAATTGCCATTCACAGAATTAAGATAATGGTAAGTGAGTTGCAGGAGGAATACTTCCTTCCACTTGCATAGCGCCTGAATAAAATGAGAAGGGGCTCCTTAACTTCACCAGGTAGTGACTAGTGATCATAGGAAAGATTAAAATAGCTTCCACTGAGGTACCAGTTACAGACTGGCCCAAATGCCAAGGGTATCGAAAGTGAGTAAATGCTCTAAACAAGACTATATATATATTGGGTAACTTAGGAGTCAAGAACAGAGTTTAATGCTACTCAGTATCACAAACACAGAAAGCAGTAATTCAATTATTTGCTTTTGAGCAGGACCAAGTTAAGCATTTCCTAGCTTCATTTTCAATTAGAAAAATAGGATATAAAATGTACACGCATAAATAATGTAGTTTTGTTTGTAATTCAGCAAACGAAGTGCAGAAGTTACACATACCTCTTTCAAAGTGTACAAGATCAGTCATTACCTATCTGCTGCCCTAAACCTTCCCTGGAAGCAAGTGGAAAGCCTGTCTAAAGTGTGCTGAAAGGTAAAGAAAGCATTTAACATAGGAGAGGAAACATAACACATTCGTGATTTTGAGGGCACCGGGACAACACAGCAGAAAGGAAGACAAAGCATGTTCTTTAATGGGGCAATTAGTGAGCAAAACCCCAAAGAATTCATATGGGAAATTTCTCTGATTCTTTCACTTAACAGAAAGAAGTCAATAACTGTTTTTTTATCCTGAGCTCATTTTAAAGAAGCATGACAAAAACATTTTAGGAGAAATAATAATTCTGCATTATCACCTTGAACTAATTAAATCATTAAATATTCAGAAATTCTTAAGTAATTCTTAACTTGTTCCTTTTACTATTTATACATTTATTATTAAAAGCTAAGCTTGTGTACTTTCTTTTTTCTATTGAAATAGGTAATTTATACCATTTATACTGAAAAACAACGAATTGCTTTATTTTTCAGTGTTATAAAGAGCTATAGCATGTTTCAGTCAGATTCCTAGTCAAGCTGCTTGTAACATTTGAATTAATAATTCAAGTATAAATCTACAATTCAATTAAAATTCAAATAAAATACAAAGCATTCAAAATAAAATTAGAAACTAAATATTGGAATTGGATTTTTTTTTTTTTTACTACAGGTTTGTTGAAAAATGTATTGGAAAAAAAATAGCATTAAAGATTTATTGTGTGGTATCTTAGATAATTCCTAATGAATGCATTTTTATAGAATCCAAGAAACCGCATTTAACTTTTGCTTAGGTGGCTGGAAAACACTTTCAGAATTCTTTCAAGGAAGCTGAAAGTAATATGGAAAATAATGCATTAAAACTGAGGATTGTTCCTGTCTGATTCTTACAGCCTCAAAACAAAAAATGCAACAGCATGCCCGTCGTTGCTTGTTAACATAGTTCACCAGTAGCAGTACTTTTTTTGCTATAATCTTTCCATAGAATACTATAATTTTCTTCAACTTACTGTGAATAGCAATAAAGAAAGAAAAGACAAAGAGAAACATAAATAGTAATTTGGCCTTCTTCCTCCTACCGAATTAGTTAAATTGCATAGTCAGTACTGACATCAGGTTATGATTGTTAAGAATTTTATTTGCAGTGCCCCAATACTGGTTTGCTCATGTATTGGTGCTGTTAGCAATCTCATGTGCTAATAAAAGTAGAAGGCATTGAGTTACTTCAGGCTTACTATGCTATTGCCACGGACAAAAGGAGGCTCTTGAATATATTGTGCAGATTTTCAATGTGCTAGGAGAGCACTTCCACAGTGGAAAATTTTCACAACTATGTATTTGCTCTGTTAGCCACAGTTTTCTTCTTTTATTGTTACTAATAGAGACCTTATTTGCATTTTTCCACATTCTGGATTTTGCAAATATTAGCATAGTGAATCAACAGGCTTTACAGACAAAAACTCTGATAAATACATTTGGATTACATTTAAGGATAATAATTACAGTATGAAACTACAACTCATGGAAGACAATGGCAAGATCTCCACTCTATTCAGAAAGCTTTGGATGAGGCAGTTTGCAAAAGCAAGTTGGCAGAAACACGGGAAACTATTGCCTTTCTTAGTTAAATCCCAGAAAGTAAACTTTTGGTTGTTTGGGTTGGTTTGGGTTTTGTTTTTTTTTAATTACACCCCCTCCCCCCCCCCCCCCGTGTTAAGATAAAGAAATTCAGGTGGCAACACCTGATGTTATCTTACACATACTGTTTAGTCACTCTTGTCCCATCTTAACTAAGAGTGGTTTAAGTTTAGGCCACATACAGAAAAAAAATGGGGTTTGTAGGAATTAGAATGGTTACATACAGGAATCTTAGCCCAGAAGTAAGCGAGACAGAGGGGCGCCTACAAGTGACAGAATGGGTAAAAGGGCACGCGAATACAGCACACATGAAACCTAAGTAGGTACAACCATTAGCTTAAGAGTTGGCAATGTTATAAAGATGCTTTTCAGATAGGCAATTTATACCCTGGCAGATCTTATTCTGGCTGACTCTTTGTAATAAACAGGGTTCTTCATCTCAGTAACAGGAACTTGGCTCATCCAAATCATCCACAGAAGTAGGGAAGTGTGAAAGCCAGCAGTGAAGATAAATCCCATATTTGTAGTTGCTGCTGAATGATTTTGCTGGAGAATCTGACGCTGGCATCTGCACTCCGTAACTCATGGAAAAAGTTAAACTTTTCAGCTCTGCCGTTTAATATTAACCTGTATCTAATTTACTTCTTATTCTGTCAGCACTTTTGAAAACTTTGCTGTAGTAGGAGGCAGGTACTTTTCTCCATAAGGGACACTGGACTTTATCATGAACTCCGCTAACTTCTCTACTTTCCCCTGCAGTGAATCATGGCATCGTGGCAACAAGCGGACATCAGTTAGAACATCAGCATACGGGACTAAGAGACACGAGGTCCCTGCCAGAGCAGCATAGAAGGCTGTTCATCCGCTCAGATCCAGAACTTGCAGCCAGCTATATGGTTTAAGTAGAAATTTAACCATTATCTACTTCAGTCTAAGCTGACACTCATGGCTGTGAACTGTAGAAGCCGAAGAACTTGTACATGTCCCCTTCTGATATCCTTAACACAGTGCTACTAATTGTTGGCACATAACTGGGGGCAATAATCTCCTCAAGTGACAGAGCCCATCTGCCTCAGCCCTCCTACACTCTTGGGAATTTGGCTGGTGGTTCACAGGCACTGATAATTGAAGGTTCCTCCCCTCTGCTCTTACCAGCAGGAAGTGTTTTATTTATGATGTCACAAAATATTTGCTCTGCTTCAAGACAAAAGAAGAGAGGCTCCACTGCCTGCTTTCCAAAAATAATCTTTTAAATCTCGTTCCTGTGAAAACAAGTCCTAAAAGGGAGTCACCAGGTTACATTGCTGTGGGTTTGGTAATCTCTTGCATGAAGTTAATGTCCCACTTACTATTTACTTTAATGATGCGGGATCAGGGCCCAACTATCAGCTATTCTTTGCAAATCATACCATATTCAAATAATTGCCAAGAAACATGCTTTTTCTTCTCCCAGCTGAAAGGCATTTGTGCCAGGATAAGAGAGCAATCAGTAAGCTGTCAATATATTGAATGGCCTGCCAGCAACTGGTTTACATGAAACAATTTTACTTTCATTTAGCAAGTCAGTGGAGTGATTTTAATAAGGAGCATGTCCTTTGTAAGTTTCCAGAAAAGGGAAAACTCATACATTTATTATAGAGCACTACGTTTTTGTTCTAACAGAGAATTATATCCACTTTGGAATGTTAGCACAAGTTTTACTTTTTGTTTTTCCCTAGTGTTAATGTACAGTTAAATTAAATTCCCATGCATCAGATAAGATTAATCTATTTTCAGCTACAAGTGAGCAAACCCATATTTGGTGTCACATAGAATAAACAGCAGATCTCCAGTTTAGATTTGGTAACACCAGTTTAACCTATTGCTATGTTATTTACTCTTAATTGAATCATGGTGCAAAATAAGATGTACAGTTAGTTATTAAAGAAAAATTGAGCTGTGTTATATTAGTTCCTTAAAGGGAAATGTAATGTTTTATATTTTATTTTCTTTCTTTAAAAGAAAGCGAGAAATTAGCCCGCTCATCTTCCTGGTTTTGGTAAATTCAGTATTCAAAGTAACAATAAGTTGTTACAAACATTTCCTAGAAAGAAATGAAAGTAGCTTGTTGGATTTTATGAAATTGCAGTCTTTTACTTTATTTCAAAAGCACCTATAGCAGTCTACGAGATACTATGGCTCACTTCATTTTTAAAAAAGAATACAGAACACTAATAATATTTTTCACATTACATTGGTCAGAAGCTGATCTTTTCCTTCTGCAGGAAAATTCTACTCTTCTACACAATAATGTGCTGTTACTGGTCTAACTGGAAGAAATGCATTAAACTCGACCAATTTTTAGAGAACGATTTTTCAGTGAGGACTGTGCAAATTGTTCCTTTGTAATAACTAATCTAATGCGGAGTAGCAGCATCTAACAAAAAGACAAAAATTTTAAAGCTGAATCCAGGCCACAAGAGTTGCCTGATTCAAGATTCGGAAAGCGAGGCCGGTGGTCTCTTAGCAGAGGCTGTTTTTGTGGACTATTTTAACTGTCCATTCTGCATTATAACAGCAGCTGCAGGGGTAGTTTCCAGCATAGCTGTTTGGGAACCATTTCAGTGTAAGTTCTTCCAGATGTAGACTTGCGTGTGCCCGATAGTCTGGCTCTTCAGTATAAAAAGCAAATTGGAAGTTGAGACTGAGAGCTTTAGCAGTAAGCAGCTTTAATCAATGCTCAGCTCAAAGAACCTGCCTGCCTAAAAAACTGTGATGGTTCCACAGGGCTTAATTTGGAGACAGACACAAAAATGTGTCAAAGTCTTCTCCCCCCGCCATGCTTTTCTTTTCCCCTCCCAGTAATACAAATTGTCTAATAATCTATATAAAGGTAGAAGGATTTTTATCGAGGCTTCAGTAAATGGATTTTATACACATAATACATAAAAAATACCCACTGATGCTGTACGTTATATGTAATTACTTTCTCACACAAGGAAAGGATAGATTACCCGCTATCCAACTGATCAAATTGGTTACCATGCAATGAGATGGGATCTTATAGAATAAATAAATTCTACAAAGGTACAACTTACAAAGCATCTTTGTGACATTGTTAGTTCTTAGGTTTAAGAATTCTAAACTTTAACTCTTCCCCCCTTCAAGGAAACATTGATGTTTAGCAAAGACTGACGTCTGTGCATCACCTTATAATTATCTGAAGTTTTGCTGCATACAGTCAACTATTGCAGATTATTCTATTCTGTTACTGTATATCAACTATGAAGTACCTGGGCTGGGTATAGTATATCACTTCCTAGTGCTGAATTAGAGGAGTAGCTTCAAATACCAAATTGAAAAAAATCACAGCTTTTCCATTGACTCACCTAATCTGGGATTCTGACTATTTTCTTAGAGGAGGATTCACAGGGAGGGGGATATGCATATCCTCTGGTGCTCTGTAGCATACTTTTACAGTACTAATTTTCAGACTCCTTTTCCTCTTTCTGCTTTCTCTCTCTCCAAACCACTGCAGGACCCTTAGATGTATATTATACCATGAACAGTCAGTCAGATGATAAAAACCATCTGATTTTTCAGACGGAGTGCCAGTTGTCACATATTAGTGTCCATCTCTCAGTTACTGCCACTCAGAGTTTGTGGAGGTGTTGGTAAATAATTTATTTTAAATATACCGAGCGTTGAAATTAAATCTTGACATTTAGAGCTAGTAGGCTGAAAGCATTCAGATTTCCTCCCACTTCCTTCCCCCTTTACATGAAGTATCACTGGCATTTGAAAGATGGATCTCTGAAAACTCGCAACTTTGCATCTAACCGATAACAACAAAATTAAAGGTTAATACTTTATAGTATTGCATTCAAAAGCAACCGGAAAACTAGTTCAATACAATTTCTTGTACTATTTGCTGAAAATTTGGATGAAGCCAGCTCTGCATAAATAGCACCACATTATCTCTGTCTCTGGGTATAATACCCAGCACATGCTGCATTCAACTGGAAAGTATCACATAAGTGAGAATAAATAATATTATCAGTCTCCCAAATACAGGCAAGAACTATGTACCTGAAAACATTTGTTTTCTTTTCTAACTGTTGTTGAATCTGAGTTGATCTGGAAAGGTTTGGGGGTTTTGTGTTTTTTGTTTTTTGTTTTTTTTTTTTTTTGTTTGTTTGTTTTGTTTTTTTTTTTTTGGTTTGGTTTTTTTTGGGGTTTTTTTTTTTTTTGTGTGTCCCCCAATCTTTACTTTCAGATTTAGCAAATACAGTCTAAAAACCTCATCATTTTTGAGCCTCAAAACCCTTTCTCACCCCTCAACTCCGTAAGAACTAATATTGTGACCCCAGATTATTTATCCCCTCTAAACATTCTTTGGCTTGCATAAAATTGCCGTGATAAAGGAGGAAAAAGAAAAACATCATCTTATAGGTTCAGAGGAAAAACAAAGACATGGTAGTAAGTAATATTGTAACTTACTCATTTTCAGGGTGTTCTTTCCTGGCTTTGGTTGGTAATCCAAGGATTTCCAAGTAATTTCTTTTAAAAATCCTATTGCAAATTTCTAGGGTTGTGCTATAAAAACAATTCCCTTTGCCTGGACCAAAATATATAAACCTTCAGGTCAAGCTCTCGCCAAAACCCCTTGCTGAACAGAACCTAGTCTGCATTATCACTGATAGCTAAGTAACAACCAGTATTTATGTACATGCTCGCCACTGTGTAGTCAAAGCCATCTACAACAATATACTTTACTTCCCAGTAATATGATAGCACATACAGTTACCTTAATCACACTCCTGCCTCAAGGCACAGCTCCAGAGGCAATGCTTTTAAGAAAGCTGAAAGGCTTAATGGAATTAACCACATTCTTACTTAATTTGACTGTCACAGGGCTAACTGTATTAGTCAGAGTAACAGTATTTTTCAATGCATCTGTATATACTAGTGGAAAACAGATGTATTCGAGTTGTCTCTTTATCAGTTTACTCCAGTGAGAGTCTAAGAAATGTATATCATTGAATTATACGTTGTACTGCCTCCACTTACAAATCTCATTTGGCACCCACAATAAAAAAAATGATTGATAGCGATTCGAGAAACTGCTGACATATTCAAAGCGAGTTTTTAATTAGATCTCTTCTTCACTGCGCATCTTTTTGCATCGTTAGAATCTATGTTCCTTTGCACTTCTCAGAGATGTTTAGGCACAAGAGTCACCCAAATGCCTGTTGGAAAAGACAGATGAGTCAAACTGTTGGAAAGTTCCCAGGGCAGCAGTTCAGATAGCTGAGTCTTCAGACTTTTTCCTCCACTAAATGTCAGATGTGTCACCGATTTAACAGCCACTGCCTGAAGAGATTTGATAATGTGCCACCATCGCCTCTCTTGACTAATCAAAGCAGCAAGTGAAAAATAAGAAGAGAATACGGTTCACCTTCAAATTTATACCTACCTCATAGAAAGAAAATCAGTAGTTCTCTTGGTTAACTCCTCTGTAAGTGATATAGGTGGTCATACAGCATCTCATTGTTTTCACGGGATGATGCAATAACATTAACTAAAACTAAACCTGAAATTATGAGAAAACTCAACCAACTGAAAGCAGCGGTTTCCAATTACAAAGAGAATTTGCCTTTTTAGAGTTGCATGAAATAGCTTGGTATCTTGCAGGCATGCACTCTCTCCAACACAAAATTAAAATGGCAAACAATGTTGACCTGATAATAAACTATAACCTCTATCTCCCTGCCCGTTTTCCAGGGCCACAAAAAAGCTGACAAAACGAAGATCAAATAAGATAGATCACCACACTGAAACATGAGCCCGCCACGAGTCTCCCTCTGACTATTGTCCCAAAGCACAACATTACTATAAGGAAACAAGGCCAGTATGACAGGCTTCTCATTCTTAACAAAGATGAATGAATTTATTCAATTTCTTCTATCCATGAAGACCCAGTGTCCCTTCTTCACATTAAATACTGAAAAAAGAAAATTCCTTGAGGATACATTGGTTACATAGATGAGTACAGGAATAACATTAATACAGGTAAGCATATTTCCTACACTCTTTGTCTTTTCAGAACATAGTCACTGTCTTTTAATTTTCCTTAGTTAAATACATGGACTGAAATTCAGTACAAAAGAAGTAAAATAAAAATAAAATTCAGGCAGCCATATCTGCTTGTGGTTTACAAATCAACTTATTAACTTGTACAGATCTATATTTTAGTTTTCTAGTCTACCCAAGGTAACTTTTTCACTGGAGAATGAATTACAGAAATAAAAGTAAAGTAGAAATTTTAGCCTGTCAGAGGCATTTTGGTTAAAGTATATTGCATTTCCTATCAGGTCTATAAAACCTGAAGGAAATTCTGCCTAGTATTAGGGTTCAGCATCTCTTAACTCTTTCTCACCTGAAAAAAGGGTCTGTAGTTGAGCAAAGCAGGCTTGATTCCAGCTGTAAATTCCTGCCACACCAACTTCACATTGTGATTTGGAAATGAAAACCGAAACCACTACAGTGGTTTGCAATAGCCCAATAGCTAGAGATAGCATCTTTCAAACCAGTTTTTACTAGCTGAAGAAAAGCTTTTCCTTGTTTCTTGGGCATGTTGCTTGTTATTTTGCTTACGTTTGGTTGCAAGGATATGTCAGGAAAAAACAGGTTTACCTTTGAAAGTATTTAAAATTTGAATAAATACCCTTTGCCCCCCCCGTCCCCCCCCATTTAAGCGCTCCTTTCTAGAACTTAACATCAAGAGACACCTATATTTTCATTGCATCTTTAAAATGTTATCACAACTGATAAGTGTGTCAAAACCAGGAAACTGAAAAGAAATCTTAAACAGTGTATTAAACACCAACCCACTGCGAGTCCCATTCCTTACTGTTCAGAGATACGCTTCAAGTTTCAGAGAAAGCAGATCTTTCCCATTGACAGTTTAAACAGCAATACTACTTAACTTAGTAGATGAAGGCTGAAAACATGTTTTTCTGCCAGAGGCCAGTTTCAGTAGAAACTATTTTGCTGATCATTTAATCATCTTCAGAATATGCTGTGATTTCCCAGTAGCTTCAGATACTGGTTTTCCCTGTTTTGCAAGAAATGGAGAACCGTGTGTTTTTAATCCGTGTATTAAGAAAGGGTAATCTCTTTAGAAAATCTGTCTTTCACAGAAAAAACTCATTGTGATCCATTTCTTTAATCAACAGAAAATTGGGTTAAAGGCATGTGACTTCCTTCATTACAAATGAAGTATGTGGTTAAAGAGAAGAATAAATTTCACAGCATAGAGAGAGGTACCATTTAAAAAACCATCCTTTTCCATTAAAGGTCTATACTTGCATAAAAAGGTTGTCTTTGCTAGAAAAGAGTAAAAGTTAAGACTTACCTTGGTCGAATCCCAGGATCCGAGGAAGACTATAATGCCGGCAACTCCAGGAGTTTCACCTTCTGTGTTACTTTATACTCTGCCTCTCCCACTACCTGCTGTTGAACTCAAGAACCACCGCTTGTCCCCCCGTGTTGTGTGTAGTTGCAATAAAGAATACGCTATGTTTTGCCGTCATTTCTATGATCAATGTGAAAGAGGTATGCCTTTGCTGGAATGAGAAATTGCGTTCATTCTTTGAACCGAAATTAACTCGTTGGTCTGAGAGGCCTTAGAGCAAGGTATTTATAGACATGAAGTCCTTTTTCTTTCACAACGCAACCTTAAAAACATCAGACAGGAAGAAAGAGAAACATCTGCGTTGATTTTGATTGTTTAATACTCAAGAGTGAAAAAGTGTAAAATCACAAAGCTTATACCACCACAAAAATGCAGTTTCATTGCAAATGACCAAAACACAAGCTGCCTGCAAAGTTTCACACAGCTGACATCAACAAACCCAGTTTCAACATTCTTACCGTCTTTTTAAACACCTGCTGTTCACAAACATGAGTCAACACGGAGTTCTAGGTCTCTCGCACATCTTTCTTTATATTCTATATTCTATTTGCTTTCTAGACCAGTGGTTTACACATTTGGAAAACTGTGTCCCACTTCTGATCTATATCAGTATATAAATACATAGTTTTTTTACCCACCAAATCACTAATTATATTTTAAAAGCCATTTGTTTAATCCAAACTCAGCAGTAAAGTTCTTATTTGTATTTAATGAAAAGCACAACTTATATAAGTAAGCTTCAGAAGTGCATGCTGACCGAGGTTATACCACCAATCCTTTCAGCCACAGGTTATAATACTTAGGCAGAGATTGACAGTACAGGGTGAGTTAGTACATCAGGCAGTAGGATATATTTGCTCTTCCTAGCGATGCATGTCCCTAGGGCCCTGACTCTGCAAACGCAACCATTAGGCCTGCAGGGTGCCACTCTCCACCCAAGTACAGTTTGTTGCCTGAAAGCAGTATTACCCAAAAGCTATCGTTATGTGAAAGTGTCTCGGGTTAATGAGAACTAAATGGAAAATGGGCTGCTGACACAACTAACTTTAAAACTCAAAGCCTTTTTACATGAGAGACTTTGGTTTTCACAGCCTGAAAGTATTCATGCAAAGGGACTGTGTATATCTTTAAGTGTTATGCTAATGCACATCTCCAGTTCCCTACAACAAACGAACTTTCCAACAGCCGATTAAAATCCTGATCTTAAATAGAACTAAAGAAGATACACGGAAGACTTTTTTCCCTCCAGACAATCAAAATAGAAATGGATCTTGGTATAACCTACTACATCGGACAGTGATATATATGTAAAGGAATTTTTAAAAGAGCTGTTGTTGCCTCAGTGGAAACAATAGTTTGGTTTTTCCCTCCTTCAATGCTAAGGCCATCTGCACTTTATGATTCGCTTGCTCCTTACTGGTTTATTCCTTCATCTGACATTATACCCCTCTGAGCAGGTGAAGATAAACATGAGAGTATTGGTATAGTTGTTCCTGAGAAGCGTGTCTGTCAAAGATTCCACAAGGTATCAATAAACAGGTTTGACCTTGCAAGCTTTTTGTTGGTTACAAAATACCTTTTCTGCAGATATTCTTATATCTATTTCACAGAGAATGTTTAAGTTTCAACTTATAATAAAACTTCAAGAACATGGGCACAGATTCTATTTTCCACTGTGCTGCCTATTATAGACCTGACTTCTTCCTTTATGCAGTTATTTAACACCTGAAATACAGAATCTGATTGCTTGCAGTTAGGCATCTAGCTGGAAAATTCTGGCTTATACACAGTTATTAAAACAAACGCAGAGATGTTACCATCTTTAAAATCATATGGTCAGCTAAGGAAACAAAAGCATAGGAGGATATTAGAAGTATTACAATTAACAACACCCTATCTGTAACTGGAAGCACGAGATATTTTCTGAGCACGTATGAGTAATTTTGAAAAAATATTATTATCCATTACACAGTGAACAGTATAAATAAGCTTAGCATACATGCCTTTAGTGCTTCTACACAACTCAGTTTCCTATTTATTTTCCGGCTGTTGGTTACGCTTCCAATTTCAACAAATGATTTCATAGTACACGATCAAAAAATATCCAATCCTGATCTACACTGGTACTCACACTTAGACAAAATGAGGAAAACGTACAGAAAATTTTGCAGTGCAGACAAACCTCATGAGTTAATCTTTGGAACATTAATAGCTCTGTACAGTTTCAAACTTAGTAACTAAGGCACACAACAATTAAACTGTCCCAGACCTGAAACAGCAGGATGTGTCAGTCAGCACGGAGCTTCTCTTTAGCTTTGCGTTTACATTCACTAGTACGAAGTAGCAGTCAGTTTTGAAAAATCTAGCTTCTGTTCACGCTAAGAAATCTGAAGAGTGACTAGCCATGCCAGACTAAGAGAGTTTAACTGGATTCTAATCCGGATTAGCATACACAAAACTATGCTTACATAACCACAGGAAAAAAACATTCCGAGTCGGAGACCATCAGACCGGCACAACACAGCCGTCCGGGTACAGGTGTGTTTCTACTCTGCAGAGGTGTGAGGGTGAGTGAGTGAGTGTGCGCGTGTGTGTGCATGTAAAAACAGCAGCTTCTCCTTTGTGTATCTCATTTCTCATATGTGTCTGGTATGGTATCTTCTTACCCCAGTGACAAAAATATTTCGGCTGCTATTTTCCCTTCTGCTAGCACCGCACAGTTTAGTACAGCTACAGGTGCTGGCTTCTGATCTGGACTTTACGTCACTGAATTATAACTGTAAAGTTACATTATGTCCTTCATTTAACCAACGTGCAATCCAAGTGAAATTAGCTTAGTTTCAAATGATTTAAGTAGAAACCAACTTTGGCCCGAGGCAAGTGTTACAACCAGAAAAAAGAAGGATTAAAAAAAAAAAAAAAGAAAGGAAAATTCAAATCTCAGGTTGGGTTTGCAGGGCTGGTAATTGAAAAGGGCACGTTCTCACTTGTAAACAAAGAAAGGTTTATCTGGAAATTACTTGACACACGATGATCATAAGTGTCATCAATGCCATTTTTACAAGTTTTCTTCAGAATAGAACACATATTAGCTAATTTCACTATATTAAGAAATTAGGCATTATATAATGTTTGACACTTCAAACTAACCTTTAGCAATACCTAGTATCAAGATAACCCATATACTGCAAAATAAGTTGATGTAATTAATGTACATAGCGACTGAAGCTGTTAAGAGTTCTCCTTCCTTCAGTGGAAATAATATCCAACCTACTTGTTTTCTTTGTAAAAGATATTAAATGTACTGTCTAACCACAAAAATCACTATTTCGCATTTTGAATACTGTGAGAAATTCTTGCTTCAGTGTTACCTCTTTTTTTTTTTCTTTGCACTGCATTCTAGCTATAGCAATAATATAATTTTTGTCAATTTTTTCTATGCTTAGTTTGATCCTACAGAATTGTATTTTTTATAGCTGTAATAACTGTATCTTAAAATGTTTTCATTAGGCATTGCATATAAGTACACAGAAATGGAACTGAAAATCAGCTACCTGCCACTCTCATTAGTCTTATATTCTGTTATATTTGTGGTTAGTAGCTTGAGATTTAAACAGAATTGTTGAATATTTTAGTAACCAGGTACAATACAGTATTTAAAAAAAAAACAACTGAAAAGTCCTATTCAACCACACACTTATTAATTGACCTGTTATAGAACAAACAAAAAATATAATCCTTTGAACTCCCCAGTAGCAAATTCCTGCCTCTGTGGGTAGAAAAATCTGAAATTATTGGACGCAGGTCTCTGAGGAAAAACATATTAATAGCATGATTTCTCCCCCAAATAAAATTTCTAATAAAGTAAAAAGTGTGCTGAATAGGTAGAGGCTTAGATTCAATGCTTCTCCTCAGTCCACTATTAATAATCTAAATAGTGTGGGTGTTTCCCCATCCCTTTTTTTCTCTTTAAAAAAAAGGATAATCAAAAATCTGTATAAACAAATTACTAAGTAGACTTCATTAAAGAGTCCTTTCAGAACCACTGTCCATCATTATCATCATCATCTTCCTCCTCATGGTCCAGATAGAGAAGAGCAACTTTCTTTTCGTCAGAAATAACTGATCTTTGGTCTACCATTCTTTGCAACTGTACAGTTTGATCAAAAAAGGACTTTTCCACCACCTTTTCACCATGATCTTGAGAAAAACTGGAAAGAACATAGCCTCTTTCTTTTTCGTTTTCTACAATCTGGTCACTTTCAACTACAATCTGTGACTGACTAACAGAAGGGTCTTGCTTATTGGATATGAGCATTGTTGCTTGTTCTCCACTTTTCACTGTGGATATTCCACCCATATTGGAAACATCCATTTGAAAAGTAAAAGATGTTTCCTTGGATCCTACTTTAATATGCTTTATAGACCTAGTGCTCTCAGATGACTCTTCTGTTTGTGAAAGATCTTCCGGTGTTTCAGAGATAGGTCTTGTAAAGATTATTTGCTCAGCATGGGTTTCTACAGGACTTATTTTGACGTGCCTGAAAGATCTACTGATATCTGAGCTTCCTTCATTCTCTGAAAGATGTCCTCCTTCGTTAATGAGCTCTGGAGTTTCAGAAAGGGAGCCGTGATACACAATTTGTTCAGTGGTTGTAACTCCCACTTGACCTAGTTTGAAATGCCTTATTGAGCCTTCTGAAAGAGTCTGGTCTTCCAGTTCACTGATTTCTGTGTGCTCAGAGACGGGCCCCTGGTAGATGATTTTTTCAGCTGTCATAAACTCTTGGGGACCCAACCGAATGTGTCGTACTGAACTTTCTGTCTGTGAGAAGTCTCTAGTGTCACTGACCTCCAATTTACCAGAGATTGGTCCTTCAAAGATAACTTGTTCAGTATGAACCTCTTTAGGACCTAATCTGAAGTGCCTTATTGATCTGTTGGCATCCACAGACCCTTCTGACTGAGAAAGGTTCCCTGAGCTATTGAGCTCCAGAGAGTCTGAAACAGGCCCTTCATAAGAGACTTCTTCAGTTACTTGCCTTGATCCTACTGTGACATGTCTTGTGGACCTGTTGAAGTCTGTTGAAAACTTCTGAGAAAGACTGCCAGAATCAATCTCGTCGGTGGTGGTAGTAATAGGGCCTGTATAAATTACTTCTTCTGTGGTTTGAATTTCTCTAGGACCCAGTTTAAAATGCCTCACAGATCGGCTAAACTCTGACAGTCCTTCTGTCTCAACAAGATCTTCTGTAGCACTGACCTCCAGCATTTCAGAACCAGGGCCTTCATATACGATCTGCTCAAATCTCTGAACTTCTGCTGGACCAACCCTAATATGCCTTATGGATTTGGTCTCATCAGTTGATTGTGGTGAGTGAGAGACTGCTCCAAAATCTGCAGTTTCCAAAACTGAACCGTCATAAATAACTTCTTCAGTGGTATGATACCCTGCGCTACCACTCCTCCTTACTGTGGATGAGTTATAGATTTCTTGATCAGCGAAAGTGTATTTATCACTGTGGGAAGAAACATCCATTTCTATATTACTTTTACCATCAACAGCTCTCTCCGATCTCTCTTTTTTCAGACTGTGCAATGTTGCCTTCTCCTTCTCACTTGCAATTACTTCACCAAGCTGAGCTACATCGAATTCATCAGTATTAAGAGTCTGTGACAGATTGACTTCAGCAACAATTGTCACTAAGCCACCCTCTTCTGTTTGATCAACCTTTTTGATATCAAATTCTAAGCTACTAGAGTCAGCTTGATTTTCTTTTGTTAATGCAGACAGCTCCTCTTTCACACTTTCTGGGAGACTACCCTCCAACTGCTCCAAAGCTTCCTTCAACTGATGTTTAGGGTCCTTTGTTTCCTTTGATAAAAGCCCTTTTATTGAAGTCTGAAATTCATGGGGAATTTTAATCTCTTTTTCAATAACAATGGATTCAACATGGGATGTTTCAGCTTCAGGAGTCTCTTTGAAAATATGTGCACTTGCTTCCTCCCCTACTACTTGATACGTTTCTTCTGGAGAGCTTACACCTTCATCTCTCTTACTTTGTGTGCCTTGCAAAAATTCATCTTGCCAAGAATATTTAATAGTTGATTCTTCTTCTATATGAATTTGCCCATATACTGAGTCATCATCTTTTTCATTAATGATAGGATGATCATCAGGAACAGATACAAAGTATTTTTGTTCAATAGGTGAGTCATCTTCCTCAGTTACTTCTTCCACATGAGTGAAACTCTCATGGCGTTGTTTCTTCTTTTTAACGTCTTCATAAGTGAATGTTATGTTTTGTTCCTCTTCATCACCATAACGCCTCTCTCTCTCAGGGAATGTATCTTCCACTTCCTCTACTTCAAAAGGTGTTGAAAAATCAGTCCTTTCATCAGTGCCATAATCTAGTGGCTCTTCTACAATCTCAACATTAACAGATATGTTCTTTCTGCCCTCATTTCCTTTCAGGCCGTGATGTACTATATCTTCTATCTCTTCTTTGGAAGGAGTTCCCTGAACACCTTCTCGAACCACTTTTCTAACATCCTGGTTTGATAGACCCCCTAGGTCAGCTTCATCAGAAATATCTAGGTTTTCTTGAACTTGAGACTGCACTGTGATCTCAGTCTTTATTTTTCCATCATCTGGTTGTTCTTTCTTATTAAAATAGGTCACTTTAGTGTCTGTTGATACCTGTGAACTAGAAGACTGTGTAAAGCTTTTAAGAATGTCAGCAACAATATTCTCTGCTATATTTTCAGTTGACAGAGTTCCCATTTTATGGCTTCTGTCACTAATTCTCTCTTCATCTTTCAGATTGGATTCTGTTTCTGAAACATTCACTTTGTGAATTTCAGCAGGCTTCGTTACACGGTCATCTGTTTGTCTTCCTATGGAAGTTTTAAAACCTTGTAACCTTATTTCTTTATTATTCTGAAACTCTTTGTCAGGAGCGGGCATTTCGAGACTGATGGGTATTTCAACGGCTTCTTTGCTTCCTGATTCCAAGGTCACGTTTGTATCTTTTTTGGTTGATTCGCTTTTCAAACTTCTTGCATTAGAAATGTCACTCCCTGTTAACTTCTGGTGAAAGACTTCCTCCTGGATATACTGCTGCTCAGTCTTCCTTCCAAAATCAACGCTTCTTTCTTTTATAAAAGGTTTCTCATCTGTTTTCTTTTTTTCCTCCCTTGTTTCTTTCTCTAGCTTATCTTTTTCTCTCAGCAGAGATTTTTTCTCTTCAGTTGGTTTGCTGCCTCCTCTTTTTTCTTTAAGTGTGGTCCGAGTTTCAGTTATGGTTTCTTCATATTTAGATGGTTTAAGCGTGGTATCCAGCTCATAAGTCGGAAATCTAGTGAAGTTTGGTTTTGTTCTTATATTTTCGGAAATCCCTGGCTTTGTGTCAGCCTTGTGGTCCTTGTCTGATTTTTCAGCATGTGCTGATTCTTTTGAAAAAGATACTGTGGAGGAAGTTATAACTTCCGTTTTCTTTTTTTCTGGAATTGTCTTTTGCTGCATTTCAGTGTTTTTCCAGCTACTGTAGGCTGGAGTAAATGTTCTTAATTCTCTGTGGTCTGTCACAATCCTTTCATCCTTCGTAACAGTTGTTGAAGGGTGATACCTTGAACCAAGCACATCTCTTCCAAAAGCTCTTCCACTCGCTGCTGTGCGCGATCCAGCCTGGGTCGATTGAGCTGAATAACGTGCGGAACTGCTCGTATTTGTCACCGGCATTCTATGTCTTGTATCAGTGGTCCTGATAGCTGGTGAAGCTTTATTTCTATTTCTTTCTTGATAAGTAGAATAAATATCAGTGTAGTTATATGAAGTGTTTATAATATCTGCAAAAAGACCATAAGTGACCAAACATTAAAATAACGGCTTGTGTCTAAAATAATATAAATTAGAGGGCATGAACTAAGAAATTTTATACTAAATTTTTGAAAGAAATAATAGCTTCATTTTCAGTGCAGCTTTGTAAAGGCATTCCTGTAGGGTTTGCATGATAATTAATTCCACGCATAAATTATATTAAAACTGAAAGCAAAGCTGTTTACTAAGTTGCAAGTTCTTGCTAATTTTACCTGTTGTGAGCTACTGGGTACTATGGCATTTACTTAAAAATTACAACCTTTGTATTTATATTAACGTTCATTTACATTTACAGCTTCTTATTAAATAATGTATGCTAATATCGCAGGCTTGGGTTTTTTGCTTCATTCAAAGTGGCTTGAAGTTTCTCAGTTCCTACTGAGAATTAACGGCATACCTGCCACCACATACTGGAAGTTAAAAAATGCAAATACAACCCTTCATAGCCACGAGATACAACAAGGTACAACAAGGGAGAGAAATGAAGAACCTTTTAGGCTATATCTATACGATTTAATAAAACAGACGAGGCTCTGGCTCCAAGACCAGCCAAGCACTGCACAACTCAAATCTCCGACTCCTGGAAAGCTAGTCACATCTCCTCTGACTTTTGGTAGTACTTCCCGGCCTGTGGTGACCACTGAATATGCCTGAGCATTGTCTGCAAAAGTACTAGCCACCCCAGATCAAGACTGTGCCAGGGACAGTGCTAACAATTTAAGAGCACCGGCAATTCTACATGAGCACTTCAGCCCAGGCCCTAGCCTGCTGACTACAGACACAGCCTTCAACTCTCTTCTGGGCTACTGTCTATGAGAGTCCGATTATTTTAAGACCACACACTGTTAAATTCAGGAGTACTATCAAGACTTATTCTGTTATTAATAACAATGGCCATAGCCGTCAAATCAAGGGTCCATCTTATCTACTATTCTGTTCACAATGACCAACAGTAGATACATAGGGAGGAGTATAAGAACAGGGCAAGTAAATTGTGATACTTCCCTGGTATACTCTCACAGCCTCCAGAGATTTGCAGCTCCTAAGATAGAAATGGTATCTTTATGTTTAGTAAGTCTTTGATTTTTCTTTCGTTACTCTGCTAAAATTTCTCTTTAAACCCATGTAAACGTTTTAACACTTCACAATACCTCGTGATGATGAATTCCATGGTTCAAACTATGTTTTGTTAAATACCTCTTGCTTTATACTTCAAAAGTCTCTTAAGAGCTATGGGCATCCAAAAGTTCTGGCACTATTAGAGCTATGAAACATCACTCCCTACTTACCTTCTTCACTTGAGTTATGATTTTATAAATTGTCTCATATAAAATAGCACTATATTGGTTTAAAATGTTAACACTCAAACCCAATTCACTATTCACTTTACAATACACTTGTAAAACGTATGTTTCAGGAATACTATAACACAAGAGTTTCCAGTTATATTTAATTTCATTCAACATTCATTTTTAAAGATTCATTTTTTTACCTTGAGGCAATTTCCCTGCATGCTGATCTCTCCATGTAATAATCCACTGGTTGCTCTCCCCTTCTAACAAAGCTCTGCAAAACACAGAAAAAGGCATTCCATTAAAACACTGGGAAGAATAATTATAATATTTAACATTTATAAGCCTTAGAAATGGAAACAATTATCCTGCAGTTGGGTCAGGCCCTGAGTGTTTTTCACACTCCATATTTTTATTACTAGGAATGAGAAATCCTTAGCATCTTGCAGGCTCTTAATTTGCACAGTCCAGTTCTTGAGAACAATGCAATAGTCTTACAGTAGGTGACAGCAGCAAACAGAGTACAGTTTAGATCAAATCTTCCACGTAAGTCAATATACTGCTTCCTGACACAGACAAAATCCACCGGTTTCCACTATGGCATCATACAAGCTAGCAAATTTTTCCACAATGATGAACTTACAACAGAGTTAAGAGGAAACAAAGCCAAACAAAGCTTAACAGATATTCAGTAAAGCTTTCTGAGAGAAGCACATGGAGTTGTTTTATAAAGAAAAGGCAAAAATGAAAAAAAAAAAAAATTTTGCAAGGAAATAGTCAGCAGCTTTCCTGCTGGTAATATAGTACCAAAGGTGGTGTTGCAGCGCGATATACGAGGGAACGGTTACACCCTAGATTTGTAAGTTCTACCCTTTTCAAATGAAAATTAAAGGAAAGTATTACCTCTACTGTCAAACTCTGTCTAGTGCTGGAGGAAAGAACTTACAGTATTAAAGTAACTATTCTTAGTTCCTATTCAATCCAAAATCAACACAAAATATTCTACAACAAAGAACTAGAAAAATTCTTTGTGACAGAAACGGCTTGGTTTCTTTCAAGGACATCTGTTTGTCCCCTCTGTTCCTCAGCCTTCCATTCATTCTTTTTTGCAGCGACTCTCCAATAGCTTCCGTAGTCCCAGGAAGCCACCACCAATTCCACAGGATGACTGTGGTCAAGGCTTCCTCTCGTTGACCAACCGAGACATCACATTAGCTCAGCAGCAATTGATTAGAAAAGGACAGGACACCAATTTGCTTACCTTTACTTTGTGGAGATTATATTACTACAAGCAAATAGCAGAAGCAGGCAACAACTGTCGATAAACTTCATAATTGTGTCTACTGCCTATTCTCGGTGTGCTGACACACAGGATGGAGACTTTGAGTTGCCTATTGTATACTGGTGACAGACGGTAGCTATTCTTGAAGACGTTATACCCAGCTGATTGCTTGAGAACGCTGGCTATCCTTCCTTTATGCCAAACTTTGTTCCCTATACAGCACGCCCATAAGGGCCCCACGCCCTGAGGGCTCAGCTGACAGCAGCCACACGCTCATTCTACTCCTGCTTAAGGTTACTACCCTACATTTTCTCCTTTCTATGGTGGTGGCGATTACTCCAGAGGTACGTATCCCACAGGGATTAGCACAACGGAGGGGCAAAACATTTTCAGGAGTAATTGCTCTGCATGAAGAATATTCAAACAGGCACACAGCATACTTTTTGTCCTCTCAGTGGGGAAGACGACTAAGTGCATTCTTCTAGGATTACCCAGCTGTTCTAAAAAAATAAAACAAAAGTGTTGGCTTCTTGCATATACCAGACACAAGAAGTAGATACCAGGGTGATCTTATTCAGTCCTAGATTTTCATGGTTATCCAGTAAGACTGGATCTCAGAATTCCTGTTAAATTCTCTGGAAATCTTTGTGTGCTTTTCTTCCCTCCTGCTGTCTATATACTTGTACTGTCTGACATAAAATATGTACAGCCATTCAAAAAAAAAAAAAAAAAAAAAGAAAAAAGCAGTTTGTCCCTTTTCCACTTTTGCAGGGCCACAAGATATGTTACACACACACACACACACACACCCCCCCCCAAAAAAAAAAAAAAAGAAAAAAAAGCACTCAACTGCAGCATTCTGGTGCAACAGCCTAGAAATTCTGAGGCAGGTTCTTTCAATATGCAACTGAATGCTATAATCAGTATGGTAAGTTTGGTGTTTTTATATTCACTTCTACTAGTGAGATAACTGTTTCATCATTTCCGGTTTTGGAATTGCCAGATGTTTTGCACTGATAACATATAGCTGCAACATGAAAGTTGTCAAGAACAAGGCTGGAGGATTACGATAGCCAGGGCTTCCGACTCCCTCGGGGGTAGCTGAAAGCAATTTAGGATTGTGGTATACACGTATTTGCTGGGCATTTCTGTCAAAATTAACAAAGCAGGCATTTTAAATGTCATCTGCGGATTTCACAATTCACATGCCTGATCACTTTGGACGTTTTATGCTTCTTTTGGTTTCTGACTGCCTCTAGATTCTTCAGTAGGACAATGCTACATCAGCAAAACATTATTAGTAAGGTTTTCTTTGAAACCATGGATTTGCCTAAATTCAGAAGAAAAGCCAGATTAGAATTTACCCAACATATTTACAGGTCACTTTCCCCCCTTAAAACAGGCTCAGATGGACACCTTTACTTCTCTTTTGTTAGTCAAATTCAACTCTAGGATAATCTTTATTAGGTAAAACCAAAGTAAAAGCAGTTTATCTTCCTCCATGTTAAGAGAAGCTCTATAGAAATTAGATCACTTCAGCACATACAGAGAATTTTCCCAAGACCAAACGCCTGATCGGATGAAGCCAGTGAGTGCCAAACAAATTGCTCTGAGAGACACAGACTAGAGAAGCTGGTGGTGACTTTGCAGAAACATATTAAGGAGCTGGCAATTAAAGCGTTAACCATGACGAAGGAAAGTAGGAATGTAGTTTGACTAAGGATTTCTGGCTGCTGTTAAAACAACAGTTGTTCAGTTGCTGCAGCAACGTATGAAGTCACTAAAAATAAGTTCCAAGAGGTAACTGTATATGGCAAAGGGCAACAGCACACGGAAAAGCTGGATCTGAAACATTACTACTGAAAATACGTTTTATTTGAAAACAAAAGGCAAAGCTTCGTGAAACCTCTATAAAATTGGACAGTGAGTCAGTGTTTTACTGTAGACGGTTCATATGTATTTCGTCAAGCTTATCAGAGAAACAAGAAAACGTTAAACTGACTTTGGCTTAAGAAACCAGAATGAGAAACTGTAGCGTATTTATACTAAGCACAGGCTTGGAAACCAGCATGCTCAGGTTAGGATCCTCAGCTTGAGCAGAGCTTCAGTTTATGCAAGTCATTTTGCTTCTCTGCTCCTTGCATCCTTTCCTAATACTAATCATTTCAACCATAAGCTCTTCATGGTGAGGACTGCTTTTAAACTTAAACTGCCTGAAGAACAGGGTGTTAATCTCAACTGTATGAACTCTTTAAGTATTCAGAGTAATAACGAAAAAACATTCCTCCAAGCAGCACTCTTATAAAAAATAACCAAGTCAGCTACTTCCTGGAAATCGGATCCCAAATGACATATTGTGTTAATACTACATTGTGTTAATACTTTGTTTAAGCGTTGCCAGAAAATAGTCCAACTGCACCTTTAACTCATCTCATTATTAATGTCATTTATCTAAAGTTAGCAGTGACACGCTAGCCAGCCTGGAGCCCCGCTGTGTGCTGGGTGACAACCGAAATAACTAGTCCATGAAAGCAGGTGGATGAGATAAACTGGGTGGGGTGGGGAGAGAGAAGTTAACAAAACCAAAAGGATTCAGTGCAAATGTTATCGTGGTCATTCACAACAGCAATAAATTTATTTCAACTACAGAAACCCAAAATCTCAGATAGGGGCAGTTAGCCAGCAGGCCATAAAAATTCATCCTCTCTATCCTGGGTATTTGGGAAGAGCTAAAAAAAACCTCTCCAGGAAGTGGAACGGAGGAAGCATTTTTAGGGGCAAAGGCCACTCCACATCTTTTTTCCCCTCACAGGATGGCAGGACAAGGACTGCATGAAGAACAGGTAACTGACTGTGTGTTAAATTCCCCGAGTGTAGAAAACTCAGAATGTTCTCGAAATAAAACAAATACAGGAATAGGACACATTGGATGGTACAAGTTGTCAACATGAAATATTGAAACCGATTGAGAAAGCTGTGGCGAGTAGCTGAGGAGGCATTAATGCTGCTGATAATGATTTATCGAGGAAGGCATGAAAAGGGTCAGAAGTGTTGATGGAGGAAACCAACCAAAAGAGGATTGGAAAGTGTGCCTGACAAATGTATTAAGACATCCTGACAATGACCACGACAAAAAAAAAAAAAAAAAAAAAAAAAAAAAAAAAAAAAGCAGCTTTGTAGCCTCTGCTGCTTCAAAACCAGGGTGGCAACCTGGAACAGAACATTTGCATGACACTACTTCACCTATGGCACAGGCTCTGGGCAGCCTCTGCGATTTGAAGAGAAGAAGCTTCACATAGCTGAGAAGGGCTTGACAGTAATTCTGATCCTAGGCAGATTTTCTATCTCCTTTTAAAACTAAGTCTTACACAGTAAAATAATTCACCACTTCTCTCTGGAAAAGAAACTTAAGTATAGTCTAAGCAGTTGTGGTTTTGCAGGGTTCCAAGAACACAAAACAAAACCACAAGGCACTTCATAAATATTTACTTCAACACTGGTGAAAATGGAAAAAAGAAGATTCCCATGAGATATAACTTCATAAAGCCACATAAGACATATATTTCAGTTCCTGAGTGAGCCTCTGCTCCCAGCGCAGGAAGGGTGAGCAGAATCAGAGAGGAAGTACACGTGGTCCTTGGGGAAGGGTGTTCCTTGCAAAAGTGATCCTTTTTGCCAGTCCAGGAGCAACAATGACTAACGGAAAGAACTGGCTTTAAAACAGGACCTGTAGGAGTTGCGAGACAAAGAGAAAATACAAGGTGGGAGGTACAAAGAAAGCTCCAAGAAGTAGACCAGATACCACACCCTTAACCTATAATGCCAGGAGGAAAGGAGGTAGCTTCACGTGCCCTGGTTGTCATGGATAGAGAGACCCAGGAGAGGAATGGGATTTGAAGAATTGCATAGATGAGCAGTCCAGAATTCTCTTACTAAACAACTTACTAACTGGATCCATACCGATTCCTTCCCACAGCAGTGGTGATAAAGGCATGCAGGGGGGAAGGCATTATTTTCTTAAGTGAAGATTGAACAAGAAGAAAAGAGGAATAGGTAACACTGCAGAAATGTAAAAAGACAAATCAAACCAATCACTTTTCAGCAGCATTAGCCTGTTTTATGATCCGTAGCAAGGCCCACTTTTCTGTTTTCATCTGTCGATCTTCAGTAGGTCATATGTCCACTGAAGCCTGCCTTGCCAAGGCAATCAGTGATGCAAGTTGCATTCACTACTATCAGATGAAGAAACCCTACAGGTTAAGGAGGGTCCAGAACTGGACAGCAAACACATGCTGCAGGCGTTGCTGAATCTTTCTCCTTTTGTTAACGAGGGCAGGGAATCCTTAGACAAACCAATAAGGCTCATAATCAGTGATATGACCTCTGGAGAAGTTCCAGAATTTAATGGGCTGACAAGGTTTTACAGAGCAGAAGCACTGACGGTTCACTTATTAACTAAGAGCGTGTCCAAACAACTACATATCTGGGCATTATCATTCCTAGTTCTGGATGAATACTAATCATCGAAACAATTCTGATAATTCTGTTATTGTGGAAGCGCTAAGCCCATTTTGCAGATGAATAAACCAAGGGAGAAAATTTAAGTGACAACAGTAAAAGTCAACATCAGAGCTAGGATTAAATTTAGAAGAATCATGTGTTTCAGCAAAGCTAACAGAATTAACACAGAGAGATAAGGATCACAACCAGCTACCATTTCCACAGTTTCTCTTCTACTAGTAATGCTCCGGACAGTACTGGATTTCCAAGGATCACAGGGATCCCACTCCACCAACAAACATCCAAGCACCATTACTCACAAACTGACTGCTTGTGATTTCATCTCGCCCAGAGGCCAGCCTTGGTCTGTACATCATAGCACCCGATACTCGAGGCATCTTCAACAGACTGGTTTTGCTCTTTGATGGACTACAGACATCCTTTGCTCGCAGTCTGTTACCAAGCTACTGAGAAGTTACTCTTTCAAGCGTATTTTCAGTTATGCAACTACAAGTAAATTCCATGTTTATCAGTGGATTGCTTTAGTCTACGCAGTTCACCTATAATTCAGCTGGCACCATCTTTATCCAGACTTAGATGCTTGCTCGTTCGTAGCAACATTACACGCTTAGGACACGGTGTTAACGCTTTAGGACACAGAAGCCTATATCGTATAGGACTGGTAATACCACTGTCTGTTTATGCAGGTTGAATATGAATGATGCACGCAATATAGACAAGCTAATGACTGAAGCATACTCCTTAAAAATAGTATGAAAGTAGGATGACAATTTTTTGCAAATTATTACTTTGCTCAATAAGAAATGCACTTCTCTGGTTTTCAAGACCAATATCTCAATGAAATTTATTGAAAATATTGTCCTAGTTGTAGGAAAAAAACACATGATCTTTACAATAAAGTAGTATCTACCTCCAGTTCATAGGTTGGTTTGGTTGCTTTTTTCCCTTCTGAATTGCTTTTATGCCACGTGCCAACTGATACATCAGAGAATCTGGCTCTTCAACCACACGGCTACCAAGTGGCTAGAGAGATGTACAGTACTGAAGATGCATTAGCAGAGATGTTGTCTGTTCATCTCTCATACTTGATCCAAGCATGTTTCCATAATAAACCAAGGATGAAGAAGCCCAGATTTAATCAAACAGACTTCTGTTACCTTCCCACTATTCTACAACTGAAACAACAACAGGGAACTCGCTGGACACAAATCAACACATTTAAACAATGAAATGTGCCATATAAGTTGACCGATGGCAACTACGCTGCCTCATGTTTTATTGTTTGGCATGTAGGGATACTGGCTCCTCAGCTTGTATTCAAATATTGTGTCAACATTTCACATCGATTTGATATGACCTTGACCAGGACTAAGAAGGATTCTTACGTATCAATATATCTGTACAAAGTTAATAGGATTCCTATGGATTATATTGGCTTCTCCAACATATTGTTCTGGGGACAGAGAAATAGAACGAATTACTACCAGAAATAGTGCTGCTCCAGTGATGAAATTCCAGTCGCCTCTGCCATTGGTAATGCTTATCAGTGTTACTAATGAATAATGGTATTTTACTATTATTACACTTTTCCAAGAAATCTCGGGCAACTCCACACGTATTAGCAGCCTTCTGAAGGGGTGTTATCTTCCTTTCACAGACAGCAGAACCAAGCACAGAATGGCATGGTGACCTGTGTCACAGAACAAGCCAACAGCGAGCTAAAAACTGGTATTAGGGGTCCATTCACAATACTTAACAAACCACAATACACACAAGGAGTCTTGATCCAAGACTCTGAAAGAAACTGTCTGTATTTTAAATGCTGGCAAGAGGATGAATATCTATAAAGAGGGATTTAAATTATCCCCCAGTTAAACAATTTAGTGTGACCGCAATTCTTACCTGTAGGTTTCAATTTCAAGGATGAGGCCTGCTTTCACCTGGAGTAGTTCTTGATAGTCCTTCAGGTAATCTGTTATCGACATGGTCAGGAACTGCTTTTCTTCTTCTAGGGCATCAATTATCCTCTAAAGAGAAATACTGGGTTTTAGTTTTGAACTAACATAAAAATCTGTACACTTGAATGACTAATAACTTAAAACTTTTACTTAAAAAAACAAAAACTGAGAGATCAATAAATCAGTATGTTCCATCACTTTGAAAACCAGAACAAATCAGCTCCAGGACCTCCCCGTATACAATCTGAAACACATTGTTACTGAAGCAGAGCTTTATGCTAAGATTTCATTTTATGCCTTGCTAAGCTAGTTAAACGTTTCGGTAAAACCTGTTCGGATGCCCTGTACAAAAGTTATCAAATATACAGAGCAAGGAAAATACAGTCCTTTAAACGTGATGCATTTTGTCATATTAAGGGTGCAGGTGTACATGTTTAAAATCATACTTGAGATCAGGAATTTTGGCAACCGCTTTGCCATGAGAACCTGGCCTATTTCTCTTCATCAGTTCCGTAGACATGTGGGCCCAAATCAGTTTTTGGATTCTAGCATCTGGAGATACAGTGCCTAGGTGAAGGAAGCAGTTCCTTTGTCCTAACCGCTACTCAGAAGGCATACAAGGGATTGTTCATTTTCATCTTGATAACCAAATACCACTTTGTACCTTCACAGCTCTGTGTGTGTACGGGTGGGATGCAGTTTATGACACCTACAAATGACTTGAGAGCAGCAGCAACGACGAGATAGTAGGGAAGGACTGCCCACCTTTCTTTAGCAAGTTTTGGAAATGGAGAAAGGGACCGATGAGCACAAAAATACCAAAATCCAAAGTTATCTAAATTTGAATGCACTCTGAAATACTAAATGGATGGTTAAATACTGAAGAACTGCACACAACAGAAAAAGCAATGAAGACTTATGCAACAGAACATTAAGATTTGATTTAGACCAGGACAACTGACTCTCATGCTCTTGAAAAGAACATTGCAGAAAGCAAGCGCTTTAATCACTGGTGTTACGTCTCACATGAAGGGCAAAAATTGCCATCTTCTGGAAAATAAGCCCTCCCCTGATAATTGAGAGGAGCTCATTGGGTACAGACTCATAACTTAAAGTATCACCGTTCGCTGTTCAGTTCGATTCTTAATGGTTTCCTCGCTGTAGATAGAATCTGCTAACCCAGATCAATTCTCCTCAGCCAGCAGATTGATGCCAACCGAAATGCTATAGATACACTTTGTTCTGGGGGCTGGGAAGACAGAAATTAAATCTCAGCAAAGGCCTGATTCTATTTTGTTCACATCACTCGGCACTATGCAAGGACACCGAACTGCCATTTACAGAGCAAAAGCTCATAGACACGTACAACACTGAACAGGAATTCATGAGAGCATATCTTAGATTGCATCCTAGCAAATACTTTGCAATACAAACTGGAAAATCGGGACACTGATAGTCTAGTTTTAAAAAAATTCAAAATATATCATTTGTATGCAGCAAGTGTTCAAGTATCACAGTAGAAGCAATAACATAAAAAATGAAGGTACAGCAGGGGACTCCCCAGCTTGGTTAACGCCAGTATGATATGCTAGGCAGAAGTAAGGTTTAAGAACTAATAATATAAAGTGTCCGCACTGCAAACATTAATAGTCCTTTTTTTTTTTTTTTAAGTAACAGTAAAAAGAAAGCTTTATGAAGGAAGCGGCTTGTCTTTTCATATACATGTGCATATATCTCTTTATATAACACACGTTAATCTATTTCTTCATTTGCAGCTGTTATTTGACTACACTGATGTTTTCTTTGACATGACAAACCTTGCCTACAGTCTTCAGTGTACCTAAAACTCCCTTTTCATGGCAGAAGACAAATCATATCTGAAAAAGCACTATCAACCACCCAACAGCCTCATCCAGACTGCAGTGGAGGCAACGTCCTGTATGGTCACGCGCAGCGGCAAGCAGAAACGCTGACCTTTAGCGGCTCTGAGGCAAGAATCCTGTTCAAGAACTGACACAATGGAAAATCCCAAGATGAGAAAGGAAGAAAATTGCCAGGCCCTGCTTTTAAAAGGAAAAGGCTATCAAGCAAGTACAGGGTGTTGGCAGAACCAGAGGAGTCAGCAAAAGACAAGAAAGAATGGATCTCTATGGGACCAATCTCTAAAGGTGGTAAGAGCTCTGGTACAAACCACGAAGTGATTGTTGCTTCCCCAGTTAAACATAGAGACTAGCCTATACACCGGCATGCGTATGTTGGAGAGCTTCGTAACGCACAGGTCTTACTCCAGTCCCAGAAGGAACTACAGGGAATCTGTACGCTGGACTACGGGGTGTGCGGAGCTCTGAGATACTCCGGATATTCACAGCTGTCTTAAGACATAGGAGCTTCAGTCCCTCACCCCCCAGTTCCGCAGTCTGGGTTTGAAAAGCCACCTAGATTCTATCCACTGGATTTGGAGAGCACTCAGGATCCAAAAGTTTGAGTTAAATACAGTGTCTTAATGATTACCATAAGGAGCTACATAACTCAGCCAGCTGTGTAACAGTTCCAAAGGAATTCATTCCAACAGCAGCAGACACTGTATAGACTGGATGGCAGACAGCCACCCGTCCAGCCCTCCAGTCACTGATGCTTAAACATAACGCAGAGGACAATTGGTCTTAAGTCCCATTTCCAAGCACGCCAGAAAGTACATAAACCGCTTTGGCAGAGTTCAGGAGATCGCAAGGCAACAAGCTTCCATTTTGCAAAAGGTAACCTGTATTGTTGCAGCTGTGTTTGCTTCATGCACTGCTTTCTTGGAAAAAGTTGTTGCTCAACCACATCAAACCCAAGTCCTCCCAAATCCCACTGATGTCCTTCTAGAACGGAGTAACTGAATAGAAGTGATTTTCTCACCCTTCAGACGTTCCTTTCCAGGCAGCAGTGGGAAATTTTAGAAGGGCAGTAGGGGGAAAAGAATTTACTTGGGTTGTCCAAGCTGTACCCACTCAGGGAATAAAGAGAGGTTTCCACGCTCCAGCCCTTTCCATCTGGTACTATTTACCGATCCCGCAGCTCATTCAGTGGCTCAGCAGGGGAGGAACTGACACTGCGCTTAGCTGGCTAGAAACTGGTACACGGAAAAATGCACATGACATACTGATATTATATGTTCATTTGACAAGATGTTTTCTTCTTCTCTGGAGCTCACAACACTGACACAGGAACAGATCCTAAACCCGCTGTATTAGTGCAAAATTTCTGCCTCTTTTCAAAGCAGCAGAATGAGCCATAGCCATTTTTACATCCAAAAAATACAGGGCTTTCTCAAATCACTGAGAGTTTGCGCGTAAGTATTGCCACAGCACACAGCTAGAATTACGGAAGAGACCTACTGAGTTCATCCCTTTAGCACCCAGGACCAGTGGAAATTTTCCAAACGATGTACGATTTACAGCTGGCCTGGTTCAGCTAAATGATGACGCCAAATACATATTTCTGTTTAACATTGCTGAAAGCTTTAGTGAGGATAAGGACAGTGCAGGAGGCAAAGATGGACATATAAGGCGACTGCATGATATATGGAAAATATGAATAAATCTAATTGCCATTGCAGCTGCAATGAACAATAATCACTTGACTTAAATCTGTACATACATATCATTTCTATGTGGCACTTTACAAATAAGCATGGAATAGATGCGCTTTAAAGAGTAGCTTAACATCCATGCTGAACATACTTTCACCGATAAAAGAAACAATGAGGGAGGGAAAAAAAGCTTTGATCACAAGAACAAAACCTGAAACAGCTGCTTCTACACAGTCTATAGTTTTTCTTCCTGGATGTGAGCAAAAGAGATTTTATTTCTCATGTACAGTAGACTAGCCACTGGAAGAGGCTTCTCATTAGAAGCCAAACATTTTAAATATGAAAACATTCATAAGTTATAATCCTTATGATATCATTTCCACCATAATTTAAATATTACATAGATGTACATTCAAAGATAAAATAGCTCACATGTTTTCAGGTTGGCTATCAAAGAACTTTTTTTTCTTCTTGTATTACAGAGATTTGAAGCTATTGTTCCTGTAAAATCGAAATCACAGCAAATGCTCATGAGAGTAAAACAGAAGTTTCTTATCTCAATATCTAAACAACAATCTATTTTTGAGTACTGAATCAGGACAATTCAAGGGCATGCGTTGATTTTGATTATCTGACTTCTACAATGGGTTGCTCTGTCTCCACTTGCTCTTCTGAATAAAATTCTTTAAAATTGCAACCAGATACAGAGACAACACACCGGTATAAAAACACCTTGCTGAGCTGAAACAAAGAGTAGGTATCTGAACACACCCATTCTAACTGGCTTTAGAAGAAAAACTTGCAGCACAGATAGTGAGCTATACAAAATGCTTTTGTTAAAATAGCACCATATTGAAAGGTTTTCCATTTGAGCAATAATGACCGAAGATCAATGAAGCTTTCATTACAAATCCCTAATAACAAAATATAGACAGCAAGGAAGACATATTTTGGAAATCAAAGTAACGTTATATAAATGTACATAAGCCTACCAATATTTAAACTTATACACCTTAAAAATGGGAAAAATGAAAAGTTTTTTTTTCTCCTTTACATTTTCACCTGGTTTTGACTGATGCATAGATTTAATTAATGAGGGAATTGCATATGACACCTTCTAAAGCTTCGGAAACATGATTGGAAGAATGAATTGTCCCGTCAAAATGAACATAAGATTGATTTAAAAGTTAAAAGCCTTTCTGATTACTTCTTACATACCTAATCTGCCTCAGTTCACAGCATCTGCAAACCATGCAACTTGCAAACAATCTAGCAATGTACAAAAACCAGAGACACAGCAACAGGTCCCACTCCTTTCCCAACCACCAGCATCTCCGTAATCTACCACTGCTGCCAGACACAATGTGATCATTAGCACACGGGGTTCTGACAAACACCGAGATCCAGCAGAGTGTTAATAAAAGGTCTGACAATGAACAAAAGAAACGTTGCCCTCAGGATATCGATTGATGGTCTGGATGATCTAATACGTGCTCTCCACTCCAAATTTGATGAACTGATGTTTTGCTGTTCCGGCATTTGCTGATCTCTTCACACGCACAGGGTGATTATACATCGTTATACCAAACATTATTCTGACGGCAAGCAAATTCTCAGCTGCAGATGCTATAACCCTCTGCCTAATGACACCAAACATCCACCTTGAACAGGTACCAGTCACCTACATCGTTGAAGTTTTATTTCAAAAAATTCCCACTCTGCTCACTGCCTGTAGCACAGTAACGAGTCTTCCTGCCTTTAAACAACTACAAGCGTCCTTAACGATGCTGGGGCCCGCCAGCTTTTCTCTAGGCTCTGGGTGAGCAAGAGTGCAATGCAGGAAGAAGATTCAGATCATTTCTCTGATCACAACAGGTCAATCTCAAGTCTCAGGCTAGAAGGGAAGCTTTGTGTCCCACCACACGGGGTCTCGGTCCACCTGCACCCTCCCAGGGACTGCTCCATGTCCCATGTGCCCATGACAATCCAAGCAGGAGCCCTGGCAAGCCCTCGCGCCAGCTCCGTGCCCTTGGGTACTTGCCGAGGGCAGGTTGGGAAGGGAGCACCTGTCACCAGGAAGATGTCCTCAGGGTCACCGTCTCCCTTTTGATCCCCACCCTTTGCGCCCAGCTCTCCCCAAACGGAGCAGTGGGTCTCAAAGGGACTCCCTGCTCCCCCCAAAGAAGGGCTCGGCAGCAACCAGCTCTTGCTGGGCCACCTCCTCTTCCAGCCTGGGGAAATCCTACTGCAGGGAGGCAAAGCGGGGCTGGGACGCCCCGGCCCGTGCAGGGTCAGAAGGAGCCTTCAGAGGGGTTTGGGCAGTTCCCGCAGCAGAGGGAACGGGAGGGATAGGAGCGAGCCTAAGGAAGCGGCGTGCCCGGGTCACGCGAATCGGGCTCACATCTCACGATGGGCCAAAACTGAACGGAAAAAAGCGGGTGGGAAGGCAGAAGGAGACCAAGAGGCGCACCAAAACAAGCACGGCCAAGAGGGCCGGGAGAGGCCCGGGACCGTGGGGACACCGGCCCGGGACCCACCCGAGGCGGCGGCGGGGCACTGCCACCCACCTGGTACTCCTCCACCTCGGCGCCGTGGCGGTCCTGCAAGGCGAGCAGCTCCTGCTCCAGCCGCTCCCGGAGCCCGCACAGCTCCCGGCCCTGGCGGTGCAGGTCCTCCAGGTGCTGGCGGCACTGCCGGCTCTCCTCCCGCAGGAGCTCCAGGTCCTCCCGGCTCCGCTGCGCCTCCTGCTCCTGCAGCACCTGGATCTGCTCCTGGTAGCGCAGGAGGGTCTCCCGGCAGCTCTGGCTGAGCAGCATCTCGTAGGTCTCCTCCAGCTCCTCCAGGCTCAGCCCGGCCAAGGGGGGCGGCAAGGCGGCCAGGTCCATCCGCAGCTCCCGCATCTCCACCGCCTCCCGCCGCTGCCGCTCCGCCAGGTGCCCGTGCTCGGCCCTCAGCTGCAGCAGCAGGTCCTCCAGGGCGACGCACTCGCCCCGCAGCCGCTCCAGCAGGTCCCGCTGCCCGGCCAGCTCGGGCTCCAGCCGGCGCCGCATGGCCAGCACCTCCGCGCCCAGCAGCTGCAGCTGCTCCAGCTCCCGCCGCAGCCCGTCCCGCTCCAGCTCCGCTTCCAGCTTCGCCCGACTCAGCTCCTCCAGCTGCAGCCGCAGCCAGGCCAGCTCCTGCTCGGGCACCCGCAGCCCCATCAGCTCCTGCTCCCGCAGCTCCGCCAGCTCCCGCGCCAGAAAGCGGTTCTCCTCCTCCAGCTCCCGCACGCGGGACACGAAGACCCGCAGCCGGGAGTTGAGCTCCTGCAGCTCCCTCTTCTCGTCCCATCCCGCTTCCCAGCGCCGCCACATCTTGCCTGCGGTCGGGACCGCCGCGGACCAGGGACGCTGCCGGCGCTGCGCAGCCGCCGCCTCCCCGCGGGCCTCTGACCGCCGCTCCCGGCCCCGCCCCGCCAGGCCCCGCCCCGCCAGGCCCCGCCCCGCCAGGCCCCGCCCCGCCCCCGCGCCCGCGCCGCTGCCCTGCGGCGCCCCCTGCCGGGGGTCTTGGCGCCTGCCGCCAAGGTGCTCCGAGAGGGAGGGCGAGGCCCGGCCCGGGGGGCACAGCCCCCCCTCGGGGGGCGAATCCCGGCTCGGGGCGGGGAAATCCCGGCTCATGGAGCAAAGCCCCGCTCGGGGGTGGAAGCCCGGCTCAGAGGGAGAGCCCGGCTCAGGGGGGCAAAGCCCGGCTCGGGGGGTAGAGCCCGGCCCGAGGGGCAAAGCCGGCCTCTGGGAGCGCCCAGCACCGCTCTCACAAAACCCCTTCGGTGACATCCTCATCATCCCCTTCCCCAGCGTGGGGCCATCCCTCAAAGGCTCCGCCGGCTTTTCCGTCACTGCGCCGTGGGAACACTGTTCCCCAGGGAACAGTATTTATGCGGTTTGTGACCCATCGGCCGCCGTTACTGTACCGTGGCTGGGCTGAAGGTAATATGAAGTGTGAAACGCCACTAGTAGAATGCCGCTTTTAAGTTGAGGAAGCTACGGCAATGCCTCCTATTTTGAGCTTGTGTCACAACTGGTAAAACCTTTGCACAAGAGAAAAGCATCCCACCTCCCGGGCTTACTGCACGGCAGCGGCGCCCGCAGCCAGCGCGTCCCTCTGCCCGATTCTCCTCTCCCCCGTTTTGCACCATATATGGGCCGGATGCAGAGAACTGCCTTCACTGCCCGCGCTGGAACTGGCTCTGCACGAGCTGCTCAGCAAAGAGGCAGCGAAGCATCACACCCTGTGTTATCTACCAAATTAGACGAAAAGACGAGGAGTGACTCATTTCAACCTTTTTCATCTCCCCGGGGCGTTCTTTCTCTCCCTCTCTCTCTCAGACGCGCACACACATACATTTCAATTTCACCCAGTGCTGCAGCGCTGGGAGTTTTGCAGAGATTTGCCGCTTCGCGTAAGGCAGCACATCTCTGCATTTACTCCTCAGGACCTCTCCCAACCAAAATTCACACGGGGAAAGGACTGGGATTGGGCACAAGCCCTGCAAAACTGGGATCAGGGCACAGACGTACCGCACCAACCTGCGCGGGGCACTGCGCCCCCTTCTCTGCTCTGTCCCACCCTTCCACCTCAGCACCACCTCTCCCTGCTGGCAAACAGGCCAAAATTTGGCTGCTTCTTTGCTCTCTGCTGGGTAAATTTCCTTCTAATCTCAATAAAGCCTCCAGGATTTGAGCCCGACCAACACAGATAAATCATTGGCTTGGGCCTAAAAGTCAGCCAATTTAGCCTTGGCAGATTTGCTCCGTCAGAGGTCACTGAGAAGCTGAGATTTACTAAAAACACTTGCTTTTTCTTGGCTTTGTGGTCAAAATCAAGTCCCTCGGTGACACTCTAACACCTGCTGTTCTTTTATGAGGGAAACCACTATGCTTCTGGGAAGAGGTGAGTTCCTGTGGTTTACGAGGCTTTTTCTACCTCTGATGTCACTGTTATCCTAAAAACCCCAAGTAAAGAGCGCGCTGACAACCAGCGTACCGCAGAGAGCAACGCTGCCGCGTTGGCAGGAGCAGGGCGGCTGGTTTCAACGAGCTTTCCGGGGCTCACTGTGGATGTCCTGCCAGATGTCAAGCCGGCAGTTGGTTGTCTTTTCTTACTGACAATTTGACTTATTTTTTGCTGCAACTGTATTCATAAATTTTTATGATTTCACTGTTGAAAACACAGTAGATACTGAACCTCCGCTTTTATCTCTCTTGAAAAAACCACCATAAACCCCTCTCTAGATGTTGGATAGCTTTCCAGGCTGAGGGATCTACATCTTCGTCAAAGTTGTACATGCTGATGTCAGCTAAACAGCCTGTAGCTAATTTCTGGGCCCGGACCTGCAATTGGGCAAGGAATTTGTGGTCTGGGACAGGGAATGCCTGAAATGGGTGAAGTTTGGGCAAGCCATTTCTGAAACAGATCTTGAGGTTTTGTTAACTGGGTTCCAATACTCAGTAGCCCATTGAGAATCTCCTGACCAATGCGGGTATGTGGAGACCTGAAATGCAAATGAGTCGTTGGAGTCCTTCTCCCTGAAGACTTCAATGAATTAATTTGCACCTGCAGAAAGAGGGAAAGAAACCTGATGCGCTCTACCAATGATGGGCAAATCGAAAACACCCAGAGGCTTTCGCTGCCACAGTTATTTCTTTTTCTTTGTGGGAAGTGTGGTGGAGCCACAACTTTGTGCTGTCACTGACATTGCAGAGGGCCTGACAGAAAAGAACGCGAAGCGGCAGACCTTCAGCGCAACTGGGAGAAGTGACGGCTCAGAGCATCCCTCTTCCCAGGGTAAATCCCCGGTGCCAGGGGCCACATCCTGCCCCTGGGAAATCGGCTGGAACGCTCAGGCAATAGCAGCAAAGAGCCGAGGAGGGAGAGGGCAGGGGGAATTTACAATCTTTGTTGCCACTTCAGTGACAGCAGAGCCAAATTGGGTCTCTGTGGTCTCTTCAGCACCAGTGAAGGTCTTGTGCTTTCGAGAGGCTCCTTGTCAGCATCCCGCAAACGACGAAGTGTCACCCTGGTAACTCTTAATCCTGCTTCAGCACAGATTGTTCGGCGTGCTCTCTCGTCTGGGAGTTTAAAGGATGAAGCTGGCACTGGGGAAATGTTCTGATCCTGACATTCTTGAGATAGATTGACACAAAGGAAACATAGTTTATTAAAATGGTGCGAGATGTTGTGATTCTTATTTATATGGGGGTTTCAAAACACAAGTTTGTTTACAGACAGTTCCTGCCGTTAGATCAGTGTGGGAATATTCCCCCATGGAGGGTGGGGAAGGAGTGCGAAGTGCAGTATTTCCCACCTTCACCTTTTGGCTCCCATGGCTCCCCTGCATTTACAATAGAGATAATAAAGAAACACCAGCCGTTTACTGTTTTAATGAATATCAGATGCTTCCCCGATACTGGGGAAAACTGGACTTCAGCTCTCTGCATCCCCTTTGCTGGGCTCCACAAAGCTTGGAGACCCTCAAAAACTGTCCACAATGTCACCAGGGGAGGGGATGCTTCTCCAGGGGCTGGAACTGAGGATCTTCCAGACTGGGGGGGGGGGGGGGAATGCTTTGCCGCTCCCACACTCCCGGCAGTGTCTCCACTGTCACCCCTTTGGATAAACCTTTGCAGATATATAACCTGAAAGCAAGAGTCTATCTGCAGAGGAATGCTGCTGTCCATACATGCCGCTGCCTGCGGGAGTGAGCCCCGTCCTTCGGTGACCTTTGGGTGTTAGAAGGATGGGGAGTAACCTGGTTTTCTTTTCAAAAGGCCTTTGAAAACAGGAGTCTTATTTGACTCGGTACAGAAGTGCCTTTTTTTAGAAACTCCCTCGGAAATCTTTATTTCAAAGGAGGCTGAGGTTCTGATTAAGGCATTTTTGTTGCCTCTGTCGGGGTGAGTTTTCTTTTCTGTGAGCGGTTTAACTGCCGGCCGCAGTTGGTTTGGTTTTTTTTTGAAGGGCACTTGCAGAAGTAATATCCACCTCTAGATGGTGTGTTTTACTCAGAAGAACTTTGTGCCTGGGTCTTTACATAACTTTTGTTCACTTGTTTGAGGTTGCAAACACTCTCCAACCCAACCACACACATTTTAGTATTTCCTTGTTGTCTTAACACGAGGATCTGGCTGCAGATATATAAACATGATAAAAATATATTACTTAGGTGCTTCGAAAAGGTATATTATACGGCACATTTGGTTGGACACGTGAAGTATCTACTATGTAATATATCTACTGTGTAAGAGATAGCATTGAACGTATTCTGGGTTCGTTCCTGTGCTAACTAAATTAAAACAGAATCTAATTATTTTTTTTATTTTTAATACACTGCCTCTGCTCTTGTACTTCAGTGTAAAGAAAGAGGGAAGGAACAAAGATGAGTAATACCACAAGGCTAAAATGGTGGTGGTGGTGCAATAACTAACTCCATCCACAGTATTTATACTTCTTTTTTCTGGACAGCGTAGGACGGAGCTATGGAGCTTTGGAGGAAAACGAAGTATTTGAGCAAGCATGTAACTTTCCCACAAACTTTTGAAGCTCTTTGAGAGCTGTAGGCTGCTTGGGCAGATGACTCCTGTCAGTTTTAAGCTGGGTTCAGTGGGGCATACTGCCCAAAAAGTTGAAGCACTCTTTTCAAATATTAATTAATGAAGATTTAAAAGCTTTCTGTGAGGCAGATTAAGTGATCCCGACATGGTCTTCATGTCCCAGGCCCCTTTCAGGGCATCACAGCTGCTCTAAATATGTAGCACGACAGTTCAGGACAGACAATAAAGAAGATGACTATCAGATCGATGTCATGGAGGACAATCACAACCCCCTGCAGTCTGAATTTGCATCTTAGCAGGCACAACTCTTACCCTGATGGTAAGAGGATGGTGGGTAAAGATTTGCTTTGCTGTGGGGTGTGCAATAACCAGGGAGTTACACATTCCAGGGGGGGGAGGCTGTGCTAGGCTGTACTGTAGACCGTGTAGAATTGCCCTGTGGAAATGTCTTGGAAGAATCAAAATCTGACCTATCATTGGGCTTGTGATTTTATTTTTTACCAGTTTTTTGATAGTCTGGAGGAAAAGTGTACAGAAGTATGTCGGGGAAGAATGAGCGTCACAGCTTATATTATCCTGTTTTAATTCTCTGATATTTAATTCTCTAATATGCCTCAATACCCAGGAGTGTAAGTAAGTGATATGCCCTGGTTAACCAAATAGCCAAGATATAGTTTGTGACTTACTTGAAATAGAGAGTGGTTTCTTTCTGAATGTCAGCGTCTTCCTGCTTGAAGGAACAACACACGATAATTTAACCCCCCAGTTTTGGTCACTTCAGAAAAGCAACAAGGAGAACATAGAGAATTAATGCCTCTAATTTGGGGCCAGGGATAAGGGCCATTTAGTTTTGCTGCTTTTTGTTTGGGTTTTGTTGGTTTGTTTGTTTGTTTGATTGATTGATTAATTTTTTTAAAGAAATTGAAAGAACATGTAGCTGTCTTCACTGTTCTTGGGCATAGGCATGGTACAGTTAAATTAACTAGGAGCAGGAAAGACACCAACCTGCTTGCACTGTCCAACTGGAACATACATAAAATAATCAAATAGAATAAATGATAAAAAAGAAATTAGATCAAAAAATCTGCTGGGCTTTCATAAGCTAAAATGTTCTTCATAACGCAGGTAAGGAAATTGCTCCTGTCGGCTTCAATGGGTCCAAGATTTTCTCCACGATTTCTAACCTGAAATTGCTGCTTTTAGAAGTTTAAAAAAATGCCTTAAAAAAAAAGGAATCAACTTTTCTAGTGCATTATGAGTAATATCTACTGCTTTTATTTTACATCTCAGCTTAGCGATAGAACTTTCTTGTAAATAAGGGTTATTTCCACTAAAAGGCTATTATGAAGTTATCTCTGATGCTGAGGCTACAGTCTCAGTTGCCAAGCATGAAAGAACACTTTAGGATGTAAACAGCTTTGTTATGTCTGCTTAAATACCCTGTTTTTCTCCGGGAGCAGCCTAGGGAGGAGTGAGGGCGCAACCTGGGCTGCTTCGCTGCACCATGCGACATTCCCCGCTCCGCCGGCGGGTCCCTGACAAAAAGCCACCCCACGGGAATTAGGCTCTCGTGGGGTTATCGCAGGGTGTTGCTAGAGGGTTTCATTTAGCTTTTTACCGGGAGATTTTTCCTCCCGATTGCTGAGAGGCCCATAAATGCCATCAGAAGTACCTCTCCCGCCGAGCCCCTCTCTCTGTTTTCGCTTGATGTGACCGGGGCTGAGCCATGCAGTTACCGCTGGGTCCCGGCTTAGTGCCGTGTTCTCCTTCCTCCTCATCCCTTTTGGCCTCCCTCCCCTTCTCTGCCTGCAGTCCTGTGTTGGGTCTGCTACCCTTTTTTTCTGCCTGCAACCCTGTTTTCAGCCCGGCGCCCTCTTTTCAGCCCTTTTTCATCCTCTCACCCCTTTTCAGCCTCTGACCCCGTTTTAGCTTTCTACACTTTTTTGGCCTCTAACCTCCTCCCACCCTCCCACCCACGCTTCGGCTGCCCCTCTTTGGGGTTTCGTGAAGGGCAGCACCGCAGATGGGCTACTTTAGATTCTGGAAAACACACCTGAGAGGCTGTTGATCACATTTTTTAACAGCAGGTTGTTTGCAAGGAAACTGCTGGGAGCGTTTGCACTCGGAATTTAATCAGGCCCGAAATATTCAGAGGAGCCTCAGCAACAGCGCTCCTCTTCTCCGCGTCTGTCAGCCGGGCGTCTGTGCAGGCGAACGTGGGGAGAAGTGGTAGATCTGCTCACACAGATACGTCGCCTCTGATGTCAGCCTTATCATCTTGCTTTCCTGTGTCCCCACAATCTTTTGACCGTGGCTTAGCATCAGCTGTAATGGTTATTTAAGATAAAAAGCCCTCATGCTTTTGGGAGTGGGTGGTACCTCCCGTGGTGGTGGTCCTACCTCACCCGGAGCGGTGGCACAGGGCAAGGAGAGCCCGACAAGGGCAGTTGCAGGGGCCAGGCTGGTCTTTCATCTCCTTTTAGCCTTTGTAGGTTGGGTTAAACCTTCAAAATAGATGTTTTCAGCCCACACGTTGATGCAACATCTTGTCCCCCAAGTTCTCCTCACCCCATTGAGCCATTCGATTTATTCTGGCTGTTTTCACATAAACAACGCGTTTTAAGTTTCTTCATGCACAAAGAAATACATTTTCCAAGCCGTGCAATTATTGTCAGTTTTTCTAAAAAGCAGTGGTGGGACAGACCATCTCAGATCTACCCCAGTTTTCTCTCAGACTTGTATAAAGTTCAAGCAATTAGATTTGCAGGACAAATCTTATGGTTCCTCCTGGCGTGCCCTTACCTATTTTAATAGCCAGCTAAGGGAGGTGAGTTTAATTTGTTATTCCAGCAATACAGACCGTTAACCTTGGGTCCTCATTTAGGACAATATTTAATCGCAAGATTAAAAAGCCTTGAAAGGAGTCCTTTTTATAAGAGATAATCTGAGCCATTTGTCCCCCTCAAGGCCTTGAGAGTTAATGACAGGAACATCTGCAAGACAGTTATTGTGGCAATCAATTCCAAAATACAAATAACTCAGTAATTTATAATAAATAGACCCCCACCATTAAATTGTACTGTGCTATTTTTATTGATATCAGTGCTTATTATGTGTGTTATACTCATTTACAATAATCTATCTGGCCTTTTCATTTACTTACTGGCGCTCATCAGATTTAGCTCTGGTTTGGTACTGGAAAGCCTCTGAAGCAGGCTGGATCTACCATTTTAATTATTATTCCAATTCCCCGGATGAGACGTATCTGAAGTAGGAACTAACATTTATCCACATTGGAGTGATGAACTCTTGTCGTTCAGAGGAATTATCACATGCAATTGTTTTGTCTTTGCAGGTTTCCGAATCCCAGTCCAAATTTCAGGTTTTGCCCTGGAACCATTTTCTCCCATGTGAAGGCTGTCACAGAGGGAAAAGTCGCCTGGCCCTTACCTCTCCTTTGTCAGCAACTCTGAAGCAACCCTGGAGCACGGTTACATCAAGAACCAAAATTGCGACCACCCGGTTTCTGCTCTGGGATCTTTTATAACTCAGCTCTGCCGGTGAAGGCTGCAGTGTTGCGGTTGAAGGTGCAGAACCGGGAACCCAGAAACTCAGCCCTGCTCGCAGCGGACGTGAGGGCAAGCAGAGCAGCTGGCTCCGGACAGACCACTGGAAAGGGAAGAGGCACGCAGATATTGTGATTTTTGGGTGTCGATGCAGTTGCTCCTACAGCCTGAGGGCATCTGCATCCTTAGTCATGCAGCAGAAGTGACTTGGGCAGGGAATGCGGTTCCTGTACTTCCCTGTGTTAGGGTTCCTGTCAGGTTTTCCTTGCTAGACGATGTCAAAATGAGACAGGCGTGGGGGAAAAGTCCTCGAAGAAGCGTGTGAGGTGGTGCCAGAGGTTTCACAGGTGACACTGCTGTTATTTCTGAGCGAGCGCGGAGGTGGTGCGGGGAAGGGCGTTGTGTTGTGCTGTCTCGGATGAGTTGAGAAAACAAGGTCATTAGGGATGCCGGGTGGCTTGGTGCTAGAGCAGAGCTGCGTGTTGTGCAGCACAAGGAAGGTTTTAAAGCTAAGCTGTGTGCACAGCTCCTCAGCCTCGCCTGGGCTTTCTCGTTCTTACAAATGAAGAAGCTTCACGCGAACCATCATTTCTCAGAGGAGCTGGATTAGGCGCTTGCTCGGGAGGATTCGGTGATTTGGTTTTTAGACATCTTTGACCAGAAAGAGAGAGTTGTACAAACACATTCCTCAGCAGCAATGTCTTTTCCCAGCCAGGCTTCCTCCTGCTCTCCCTGGTTTCCATCTCCCCCCAGACAAGCGCCGTGCTCCCTCTCCCTTGGCATTTCGGAGGGGTGGGCTGATCCCCGCGGCTGTTACGGGAGAGGGCTGCGCTTCAGTCCCCATGGAAACAATTTGGAGAGTTATTGAGCTTGTGTAGCATCGCCGTGCTGTGTTTCGCCTTCCTTTTCACTTCCATCAGCAGGGCTGCAAAGCTTTAACGCATTAATGTTTGAAAAGCACTTTGAGGTCCTTGAAGAAGGCACTACAGATGGGCAAAGTGTTATGACCTCAGATTAACTGTTTCTGTTTTGCCCTGGAGTCACAGCTGCGAGTGTTGGCTGTTCTCGGCGGAAGCCAGAACACGGGAGCGAGGTCTTCGCGTAACGACGGCCTCCTGCAGCACTTCTGCCAGCACGCCCGTGCTGCACAAAGTCACCTCGACACCAACGGGAAGCCTGAGTGAAACTTCTGTGACTGCAGTCAGACAGGGAATCCGCTCTGGAAAGGCTCAACAGCCTGATTTACACAGGCAAAACGGAGGGAATTCATAAGAAGAAATGGCACCGCGCCGTTCCTGTGCTCTGGTGGATACCCAGCCCTGGCAGCCAGCGGGACAGACCGGGCGAGAAATCACAGCCCTCTGCACAGCAGGGGGATCTTGGATGGGGGGTCACCCCCCAAAACCTCTGTTAGCGGAGACTATTTACTGCTATTAAAATATCCAGCTACTTCAGGGGTGCATATCCACTTAATCTGGTTGCAATTAGGAGGCCAGTTGCGCTCCTGACTTCAGCGGTGTGAATGCGGAGCTCTCTGGTACAGCGCGGAGCAGATCGCTCCCCCATGCTGTGGCGGGGTAACACCGCATATTTGTCTGCAATTCAGGAATGTAACATGCTACGGCCTAAGGGATGTTACATTTCTATTCCCCACCAAGTGTCTCAGCACCTTTCATACATCCGCTGCTCTCCAGCCCCACCTAAACTCCCGCTGAACCCATTTGCGCTCCGGAATCACCGCACAGCTCTGTGTACTTCTGCATCTGTGGACTGGGCTCCAGTTTCCCCATCCCTCACTCCTCTGTCTGCTGCCCTGTGTGGGAGACCCCACAGAGCAAGTCCCCTGCAAAGTCCTCTCCGGCTTCTAGACACGTTGGGCTCCCCGCCTCTGGAAGAGGAGTCTGCCGCTGCTGACTAGCTTTCCTGAGGAGTTTGCCAATGGGTATTTTGTCTGGGCTGGCTTTTTCCTTCCCTCCTTCAATTCTGGGTGTTTTTTTGGGGGGTGGTGGTGGTTTGTTTTAGTTTTGGGGTTTTTTAATTATATTTTTCTTTTCAATTAATCATGCTTTTTTTTTTTTTTTTCAGGAAGTTACAAGTAATAAACACAAGCTAAATCCGCACCGCCCAGCTTGTTACGGGTACCGTGAGCTGGGACCACATCACCCCGTCTCTGCTCCTAGTTCCAGCAGCAATCACAAAAGCCGGTTTTGAACTGTTTGTTTCAACATTTAAACCAAATCTTTTCCCATACACGCTTTCTCCCATTTGGCATGGTCAGCTGAAAACTAACCATACCAAAAACCGAAAGGATCAATTTCCATCTCAGCCAGGTCCTCGCCTGCAAGGCTGACCAAAGCCCGGGCAAGGGCGAGGAGGTGGGACACCAGCGGGGTGAGCGCAGCCAGGACGGACCCTTTCTGTCACAGCAGCCTTAGCTCAGCTTGAGCCACCCTCAGGCACCCCCTCACTTCATCCTCCTCTTCCCCGGAGATGCTCTGTCCCCTTCCGGCACTCGCTGCTCTTGGCCCTCTGCTCTGCAGGGCGCCCCGGGCTGCGCCCTCTGCCCGTCCCGTCTCACGTTCCCCCTCACCCTTCTGTACATCCTCTCGCTGCCGTGCCTGTGATTCATTAACGCTTCGGAGATACCAGCGAATGGAAAAAACCTAACCAAACATCAGGTTGTGCTGCTCTGTACGTTTTCTATAGTGACTCACAAGTCTGACCAGATAACTCCCCGTCCCTCTCACTTAGTCACTCTCTCCCTCCCTCCCAGATAGGCCTGTCTGACTCCTCGCTTCACTCCCAGCTTATTATTACTCTGTTTTCTTTGCCGTTCCCTTCCCAGCCCGTGCATCTACGGCAGTGCTTCGGGATGTGAAGTTCTCCCTCGCTGACCCGTCGCACACAATGACGAGCAATGGAAAACACTGACTGCAGCAACTTTGCCTATGGAGAAACCATAAAGCAGAGCTGCACTCTCGCCCCCCGCTTTCTCCGCTTGGGCTGCTCACAAATTACTTTGTCATTGTGGCAAAACAAATAAGGCTTCATTATCATTACCATCCTGATGGGAGTAAACAAGTTTATTTACACTTGAGCACTGCTGAAGAATAAAGTCATAGAGAAAAGTTCAGGGTAGGTGGCCTGTCTTTGTCATTAGGGACAGCTTTTACAAAATCACCGCCCCGCTCGGCCAGACAGGCTGCTATTCAGGCAGGCCCGGGTTAATGAAAGTACGGTGTGTGCTTGTTAAAAGGAGGACTACAACACTTGTAATCATGGGTGGTCACATTTTTATTTAATGATACGTATCTTTCCTTTCTCCAGCGTTTCTCTTAACCCTTTGCCTCCCCCTCTCCAGTCCTGATGCAACGACTAACTACGACTCGCCAAGTAAAATCCGATACCAGGTCCACCGCGAGGTAAACCCACTTAACAAGTGGGTTTTATTTTTAAATAACCTTTTCGTTAACAGCCCTGGGATTCCAACAAAGCAAAAAGACCTCAAAGTGCGAAGGGCCCCACATGTGTAATCGCTGGAGCTAAAATAATAATAATAAAAGGACAACTGCAAACAAACTTGCGGGAAGAAAGGGCTGCAAAACAGAACCGCTTCCTTTCTTTCAAGGCCTTCGTGTGGCCCCAGTGATAAATCAGTTGGGACAAGGCTACTTCAAAGCCAGAGGTCGAACTCTGCTCTCCCTCGTGCGAGTCTCACAACTCGTGTCGATGGAGTTACACCCGGGCAGGAGGCTCAGAGCCGCTGTTCTGCTCTCACTACTGCAATGAAAGCCAAAGCCAGCCGTGACCTGGAAAAATATCCCAACTTTCCTGCTACTTCTTAAGACTAACCAGTCTGAAGTGCTCACACCTGGATCGTGGGGAAGTTCGAGCTCAGATATATATTTTTTTTTTGGCATCTATTTGGTATATTAAAGAGGCGCACGGAAGGATGTGCGCACACAAAGGCAGAATTCACCATTGCTCACCCAATATTTTCACCTGCCGGTTGCAGGCTGTTACTTCTCTCTCTGGTCACGCACGGAACGTTGCTCTGTCTGTCTGCCGGCACCCCTCTCTCCCCACAGTCATTTTTGAACATCCCAATCACTTTTGACAGAAGAGCAGAGATGTGAAGACACTAAATTTCTCCAAGTTTTAGAAAACCCACAGCTGTGTGAGAAGTTGGTGCTCCAGTACATGTGATTATCACCTGTCACTTCGGTATCTTATTCACGAACATTTTCCAATGGTGCTTAGGAAGGTAAGAACCCACGTTGCAAGCAGTTTTGGGAACAGGGAAGATTCCTTCCTCAGTTAGACTTTGCATATGCTCCCACCCCCATCCGTTCAGGCCAGGGAGAGCAAAATGCGTAAGGCAAAGCTTTGTGTGACGATGTTTCTTAGCTGCAGCCCATCTCTTTGGTTTCCTTACTGGGTCAGGGAACACCTCGCCGCAGCTCCTGCCCTGCTGTCACCTCCTGCTGCCCTCACCCAGGAGGGGCCAAACCCGTCTGTCCCCACATCCCCACGCCAGGCCTGGGGCAGCACTCCGGCAGGAAGGGCTGCCGCTGATACGGAGAGAGAGAAGGAGCAGCACGGACATGTCACTGCCTGCCCTGGTGCTCCCAGCGCTCTCTGGCCCTATTTTAACCTCTGTTTCAAGGTATATTTATTATTCCAGAGGAAACAGCCTGTTGGTTCCGTGAGTTATGATAAGAAGGTGAATGATGGGCTTTCAAACTCGGGGCAGCCTGAGCCTCGGCACGTTACAGGTTCAGCAAGGAAAACCCAGGTAGCTGAAGGTATACTTCAGTACGGTCGTCACAAGTTTGTGGGAATTAACTCCAGCAAATCTCCCAGAGCTGCTGGGGAAAGGTTGCGCAGGAGCCAAGCCGAAAGACCACCAGAGACTGCCGGAGAGCTTGGCAATAGCCGCGGGGCGAGCCACCCTCCCAGAGAAGTGACCAAAAACCTCCTTCCCTTACACTGCACAAAGCAACAGATGGAAACGGCTTTTATATTTTTCTTCAAAGCTAAAGACATTCTAAAAAGTGCAGAAACACTGGCGGTGATTAGCACTGGTGGGGTGGTGAGATGGTGCCTTTGGCCCCGGAGCTCCTGGTTGCCCTCACGCTCCTCCTGGCCGAGCAGGGGGGGTGCGGGAAACGCAGCCAGGGTGTCCACTCTCCACACATCTCATCCCCAACTTGCATGGACAAACGTGGGGTGCGAAGGCACGCGTGTTAGGCAGGGGGAAAGTCTGCATAAATAAGGAGAGCAGGTGATGCACCACGGCAGGAGGGCGAACGAAACCATCGCCGAGGCTGCAGGTGACCAACGGGGCAGTGTTGCCTCTGAAGCAGAGGATACAGATATATTTATTAAATAAATATGCGAAGATAATAGGCAATGCTGAAACAATGCGCATAACTAATACTCGTTGCTTGAAAATCATTAACCTCTCTGAGCGCTCTATGCATATTAGCAAGGAACCCGTGGAGCGCCGCTGCTCTCCCCTGCGGGGGAAAAACCGAGATGCTGAGGGTGAAGGATCTCATTTCCAGATGATGTCCCTGAATTTGGAAGCCCCATATGAGCCTCTCTAAACTGAAGGGAATGCTCTGAAAAAAAGGAGATGAGAATGAGGGGTTCTTAATGCAGTGATAGGAACTGTGTCTCTGCGTACCCAGAAGGGATTAATTCAGGTGAAGAAAATTCAAAGTGAATACATGAACCTCTCACCTTATTTACCGTTCTGTGCTCAGAGGCAGAAACAAACCCAAGCAGGCAACCAAGAGCCGCCAAGGCCTCCCTTGAGCTCTGCAGTTACTAAAGGTATCTCTGGGTGTTTTCCTTCACCCTTTTCTCTTTCTTTTCTGTCCTTTTCCCCATCCTTTACAGAAGGCGAAGAGGAGTCACCGGTCGTGCGAGGGTTAAAGAATGAAAGCTTGCACCTTGTTACAGCAAGGCAAAAACTTATGAGTCTTCATGTTGTCACGAAGGTGTTGCTGAGCTTACGCTGCATGAAATATCCCAGAACTCCTGCAAACTGTGGGATTTAAATTCACAGGCTATAATTACAGAGTCTCCGGCACCCTCCCACACTTTGCAATGCCTCCACAAGCGAGAGCAGCAAAAAACACCTGTCCCGGGCTCCTGTGGGCTTGTAGGTCCTTGCCCGCAGCCAGGCAGGGCTCATTCCCTGGCAGGCGGCCGGGCCGTGCGGGCTGACCGCTCCCAGCGAAGCCTCCTGCCTGGCACGGATTACGGGGTGGGAGCCCGAATTCTCCCCGGTGCGTTTTGGAAACAACCCCGAAGCAGAGTCAGCGCGGTCACGTTTACAAGCAGGTGCTCACAGCGCAGGTTAATCTGATGCCATTTTACAGTCGAGATGATGACTGGCTTAAATGCAAGGCTGGGAGGACCTGGAGAAGCACCGGCGTGACAACAGCTTTCCTGGGATTGTTTCTGCCCGAGCGAGCCCAGGGACCACCACAGCTGTGGACCCCAGAGGCCTTTTGGGGCTCCCCCAGATCAACACCAGCACAGAGGAGTTGGGACTACCCCGAGTCCAAGGGCAGGGGCCAGGGTGGCCTCGGTGGCCACTGTGTAAATCAGGTGCAAGTAAAAGGGACAGTTTCACTGGGGGGGGAACAAGGCGTGAGGGAGTGGTTAAACCTATACTAAATGCCCAATTACTAAAAGTGCAGTCCCGGTGTGCTCTGAGCCCTGTGTTAGGCCAGTACTGCCCAAGGTGAAGCCCACCTCTGTACGCACAGGAGCATCCTCTTTGCCCCTGGTGGGGATCTGGGCGGCAGGCAAAGTCCCAGAGGCTGTGGGGACAGAGCAGAGAGTCCCTCCGAGTGTCACCAGGGCCAGGCTGTCTCTGGTTTGCAGCGTGCCTCTGCCGCAGACGACAGCGGGATCCCTCCGCGGCGTACGGCAGGGTCTCCTCCGGCGCGCTGTTGTGAAGCCGGTTGAGAGCTGATGTCATGGGAGGCTCTGCCCGGACTGGCACGGGCAGGTTTCTGCACAGAGGTGGTTCTCTCTGCCTCCGAGGCACTTTTTGGAGAGCCCTTCCATGGCATCCTCCCCTCCCTGCCCCCACCGCGGAGCAGCAAGAGCTTCCTTCCTCCTCCTGCTCTTCAAGTTATGGCAGCGCTACGCCAGAGCCAGCAGAGCCGGCTGGCGGGAGAGAAACTCCCCAGGACCTCGCTGGGCAGCATCTGGACCGCCTGGGGGAAGGGAGAGCCCACGGCCCACACCCAGGGCCACCTTGGGAACGCAGCTACAGCGCTTACCCAACAAATCCCGTGCGCCAAATGGGGTAAATGTAGAGGCTGGAGCTGTCAAGGGTGTCCACAGCCACCAGCCAACGCGCAGCAGCAGCGGGAGATGGTGGTGCCTTGGGTTGTGTGGGACAGTGACACCTACGTTGCGTGGGGTAAGTGCATCCATGCTGAGAAAGACCCTCAGTTCCTTCAGTCTCTGTCCTTATGTGCTTAATTTTATTTTTTTTTATCCTGTGCTGATGTTTATCTCACCCCATGGTAGTACGGGAGAGTATTTCTCATCGTAATGAGTTTGACAGTTAACGTTGGGTCCTCTTGTTTGTGGCAGAAGGTGCGTTTAGTGCAGCCTTGCAGCGACGCCTGTCCCTTGGGGTGGGTGTGTGTTTGCCTTCTCCCTTGCTGCAGCCCACCCTGCCAGCCCCCCTGCTCCTGGAACGAGCCTGTTTGCTCCTCAACCTTCAGCCCATATTCCCCCCATCTGCTCTCCTACCTGTTGGCTGCAGGAAGGACCCCACACAACCCCTCCAGCATCGGTCTGCACAAACATCCTCTGCATCCTGGAGGAGAAGAGGTAACTTTGATCCTCCTTAGGAGGGGTGAGGGCCCTCTGTGGCCTCTCCTCTGGCCTCTCCCAGTGGGACACGTGTTGGTTCATCAGTGTGGCCACCTGCAAGCCCCAAGCAGCTCCTGCTCATTCTGTGCTGCCGTGACCCACACGCCATGTGGGCAAATTAGTAGACACCACCCCCCAACAAATTCAAGGCCATGTCAACATCGCTAAATTAGCTACTGTGCTTCCCTGAGAACGCATCACTGGAACTTTTTGGGTCAGAGGGATTCCCCTCTCACTGCTGTGACCATGGGGCAGCAGCTCCGACCAATGTGAAACACTTGTGCTGAGCTGGAGATGAGATGGGTGCTTGGCTCTTAGGGGGAACTTTCCACTCACCAACCACTAGAATAGCCCACATGGTTCCTTAGCCATTTCTCATGCTTTAACTCACTCATCTCTTTCTTTGTGCCACCCAAATTGAAACTGAGTTTCAGGACTTAGGGCAAAGTGCATCACAGAATCACAGAATGGTCAGGGTTGGAAGGCACCTCTGGAGATCATCCAGTCCAACCCCCTGCCAGAGCAGGGTCACCTACAGCAGTTGCGCAGGACGGCGTCCAGGCGGGTTTTGAACATCTCCAGAGCGGGAGACTCCCCCACCTCCCTGGGCAGCCTGTGCCAGTGCTCTGCCGCCCTCACAGGAAAGAAGTTCCTCCTTGTGTTTAGATGGAACTTCCTATGCTCAAGTTTGTGCCCGTTCCCTCTTGTCCTATCACTGGGCACCACTGAAAAAAGACTGTTCCCACCCCTGGCACCCTCCCTTTAAGTACTTAAAAGTATTGATAAGATCCCCCTCAGTCTTCTTTTTTCTAGACTGTGGGAAGTGCAGAAAAGACTCCCCTGAGAGGAGGCAGCTCATGCCTTGTAGCTGCTCTCGGACTGTCCATGGCACTGCAGGAGTCAGGTTTGCATTGGAAGATTTGGTGGCTCAGAGGCAGACCGGTTCCCAGCCCGGGGCTCCGGTTCTCGCAGGGTAGGTGTGCTGCATTGCGGGGCTGGGACCCCCGCAGCATGAGGGACACCCTGCCTGCCAACGGGGCGCTCGGGGGAGATGGTACCATCAGCACCAGCATTTCTCATGGGTCGCTCAGCCTTGCTGCTGAGAGGCTTCAATCTGCACAGCTCCCATGCTGTGGTTGGGGCGGTGTGATGCTCTGGGAGGTTTTCCCAGCAGGAGCCTTGTGTGGCCTGTGCTCTGCATCGGGGGGGGGGGGGGGGGGGCATAGGGCTGCACGAGAGGGTGGCCCCGAGCCCCGTTGCACTGCTCAGGGTCTGAGCACCCTATTTCTCAGCTGTGCTTTGCTGTGGGAATAGCATCCCATCCAGCGTGTGCTGGAGTGACGGGCAACAGCCTCCCCAGGGCAGAGGTTGGACACGTTCCCCCTTCAAAAGCGGCTCATTTCCCCCACATTCCCATTGGGATCAGCATACCGTGGCTCCTCAAATGAACTATTTCAATGGTTATTTTGACCTTGCCCAAACAAAAAAAAAGGAAACAGAGGGATATGAAAAAGGCACAAATAGAGAGTGTTTCAGTTTTTGGAAACCCCCAATCATCTGACTGAGGAACCAACGCATTTAAAGCAGGATTCAAACCCGTCCATTTTGCTCTGAATTTCTCACGAGACCGCGACAGCATTTCTCAAACAGCTACGAGTCACCGTCACGTCAACCAACGGCTGTGCCGGAGAGCGGCACGACGCGGCGTCGGGGGCAGCCGGAGCCCCGCGCCAGCCGAGGGCCACCCACGGAGCCTCCGCCTGCGTCATGCTCGCTCCGGAGGGCTGAGTCCAGCCGTGGGTGTCCCGGCTGAGGTCCTTCAGGGGCAGCGCCGAGGTCCAAAGCTCTCTGCGAAGCACCGCGGCGGTCCCCCGCTCAGCCTTTGCATCCCCCCCTGCGCGCTGCCGGGTCACTCCTCGTCCCCGTCTGCTCTCTGGGACCTCCTTCTGTTACCGCACAAACCCCTCGAGATCCTCCAGAGCGCGCTCCGTTTGCTCCTCTGCATTGTTCTCCCGGCGGATATTTATTTGAAGGGTTTCATTAAATTATCGCACCAACATCAGTTGGTACACAACTACAAATTAATTTAGTCGGTTTGCATTTTGTCTGACCTAATATTCATTATATTCCAGTCAAGTGGATGTGTTTTCTATTTGACGGTTTGTTTCATGATAAGATACGTGGTCCAAAGTACTATACTTAGAAATAGAGGTAATATTTACAGACACTCCACGCAAATACTGCAATTACCTGATTAATTATAGCCCTTACATTTGGTTCTGCAGATTATACTCTTACCCCTCCTCTCTCCCCCCCTTTCCCTGTTGCCATAGTTGTATATAGTAGATGGGAATAGTCTTTAGATCTATATAAACAAAGCAAACCTGACTGGTTTTAAAGCCTAAACACTACGTGGTTCCTCCGCTCTCCCCAGTGCTGTGCTCGCCTGCAGTGGTTTATTATGGCTGGGGTGCATGGAGCATTACCAGTGCTGCATTTTAATAACAATCTCAGTCCAGCAGATTGGGAATCGGAGTCTAAACACAGCCCTGAAGAAGGATGAAAAGGGAAGTCAAGAGGGACTTTGAAATAGCGTTAAACATGCAGGAGTGCTGTAACTGCGGTTCCCCTCAACCGCAGAAAACAAGCAAGCTGCAGACCAGGCTCTGGGGATTGACAGACAGACAGCTGTACAAGGGAATGTTACATTTATACAGCACTTTTCATCCTGGGATCAAAAAGCACTTTAAAAACTCCGGGCAACTGAGAAAATGCAGCCACCAAAGTCAACCGCCCCCGAGGCGAGATGCAGCCACTGGTTGCACCAGCCCAGCACACGCTATCAGCCAGTTCCCCTGCCCGGTATTTTTTTTTTTTTAATTTAAGTTTAATTAGAGGGAAGAATTCAGGCATGAACATTTGGCTTCATTCTTTTCTAACACTGCATTTGGCCCTTCTAATGTCAGTGAGGTCATTCCTAATTTACACCAGTCCAGGAGGGTCCGTAGGTGGTTTTTGTTGCAACCCAAGAAATGGCTGACAGGTACCCCCGGCTCGGGATGGAGGATGGCATTACCCCACCGTTGTTCTTCACAGTACAGCGGAGCAGCCTGGGGCAGAGGTGACCCTCATGGCAGCACGAGTTTGACCCCAGCGGAGGAAGACAAAGCAGAGCGGTAGGGTGGAGGTCTGCTCTGAGCCGGTGGCCGTTGCGGGGGCATTTGGCACATCACCACTCCAGCAGAACCCCATGTGGGTCAAGAGCCGTAACTGCTCCGATGCGGCGGCGTTCCCCACCCACTTTGCCGCGGTGCAAAGTACGACACCGGGGCAGGGCGGAGGAGAACCATGCCCCCAGTTTGGCCATGTTTCAAAACCGCACATGGTAGAGCCATGGCACCTCTGCTTAACGAAAAGGATGTGTGCGATGGGAAACGAAGGTGGAGGACTGAAAACCGTTCTCAGATTGATGGCGAAGGTGTATGAGTGGGATTGGCTGAGAAGACCCTCAATGTGAAAAAGGAAGCAAGAGAAAGGAGCGTGTGAGCTTGCACTCTCCCCACCGCCCAGCACATCCGTTTTGGCTTACTTGTGTAGGATTGCTTCATCTCCCTCTGCCGTTTCACCCTCCCCTTGCCCAGCTGGGGACTGGGCATCAGCAGCCTCTGCTGTTCCTAACCTGCTTACAGGTACAGCTCTTTCCTGCTACCTCTTCCCATAACCCAAGTGCCAGGATTCCCGCCCCCTGCCAGGAGGTTTCCTGGGGGCTTCCCTTTGTGCTTAAGCACCTATCGGTCAGGAACCCTACAGCAATGCAGTTTCATTATCTGCACTGCCAAATCCATCAATGAGCGGATCTCCAAGGTGAAATAAAAACATGCATTACAAATGAAATGCTCTATTGCTCTCCTTTGCCTCCTGCCATCACCGGAGATCTTTGTGGTTAGTGTGCAAGACAGCTCTTTCCCTGCTAATTAACATTTAAAAGTGTGCCTCTCTCACCCTGCCACCCTGACACAGAGGCTGCTACAGCCCAGGTTATTCCTTGAAATAATTCATCACTTGAGAAACGTCAGAGGGCTCATTGTAACCCCACAGACCTGTCCTAAAACTAAACCTGTCCTCCTGCGTCCCATGCAATAGTCACTGCAAAGGCTGGCTCAGGACGTTAACTAGATTTTGTTAACTACAATTTGTAGTAAGCATCTTTCCAAACAGCGTGTGTCTGATTTTACAAGCAGGATTTTGTTTTTCACATCAGTAAATAGTCTGAGCAAAGATAAGACTCCGTTGTGTGTGTCACGTGAAAAATTCACTGAATATACCATGTTTCCAGTTTCCTGTTGAAATCCCACCTTTTCTTCGTACAGATCATAAGCAGCTGGAGACAGATATTGTCCTTTGCATATTTGCAGTGCTTAGTACAACAAGGGCCTAATTCCTCATAGGTTTTCTCTAGTCCCGCAAAACTCATAAAATATAATCCACCCACATCCGCAGCTTCCCATTCAGGAGCAGAGTAACGCGGGGGACAGAGTGACTTGCAGAATTCCCTTTTGCGTGGGCCTGTGCTGCAGCTGTCATCTCATGGTGTGCATTGCAGAAGTGGCCTCATGTCCCTCTGGCCTTCGACATCAGGACTACATTTGCCCTGTTCCCATCCTGGCATCAAACCTGCAAAATCAGGGAAACCCCATTCGCTGCAACGCGCCTTCCAGATCCTCAGGAGTTCAAACCGTGACGGCAGAGATGCTCCCGCTCTCTCTGCCTGTGGACCTTTGCGGCAGCAATGGACTCTGGAGGTCTTAACAGTTTTGGTCCTGCCTCCGTCTTTTCCTGCAAGTGATGTTTCCACTGCCAGATGGAAAAGAGATTGCTATTCAATGTAACCCAACCATTGCCCACCAAACACTCCCGCCGCAGAGCCCGAGTGTGCTCGGGCTTTCTGCAAACGCTTCTCTGGCTTTTATTAGCAGTCACCAGTGGATTTGGCACTCGGACCTGTGCTTCACGTAGTCAGGGAAAAGCAAAAGAGTGCATCTACTCAGCAATGGCTCAACCTTGGAGGGTGCAAAAAAAGTATTAAATCAATGACTGTTAACCTCTCTGGTCTAAACCAGCGTTCCCAAACGCATTTTGCCCAGGGACTATTGCCATGACAGCAGGAGCGCTCTGGGGCTCGCTACAGCCATGCATCTCAGTTGATTTGCCACAGGACACGGCATGGGGCTTTGCAGGCAGGACCACGTACCACTCTGGAAGAGTCTCTGTGCCACAGCACGTGCCAAAGGTAGGGAACCGTCACCTCAGAACCGGGGCTGGAATGCAAGCCTTCCTTATGCTTGTGTTTTGTATTTTTCAGTCTGGTTATTGGTCTCGCAGCGCTGACCTACAGCAAGATCCTCCTTGAAGACTATTGGAAATAGTCTCATAGATAGAGCGCGACCCTCTGGGAATGTCCGTCGGGCTCCGCTCAGGCGCAGCAAGTCCCACAGCCACTTTCACGGGACGCGTTGCTTGGACCAACAGCCCTCTCTGAGAAGCGGGATGAACTTCCCATGGCAAATCATCGCACAAACCTGTTTATAGCTTGTCCTAATATCTCAGGGCAGCACTAAACTGTCCTTTGGAGATGGTGAGGCTTTTTTGTTATTCCACAGACGCCTGCCAGCAGCAGGTTGCCACCCTGCAAGCTCGGCACCTACCAAATCCATGTGAAATCCCACTGGGCTTATTGCGACCCTGTTTCATCCCGCTCCCTCTGCTCGCTCCCTCCGTCTTTCACACACTGGTTGAGTTTGTGAACCGTGGGCGCCAGCTCTGGGGAACGCCGCCGTGTTTGCAGTTGTTTGGTACCCGTAGATAGGGGCAGCGGTGGGGATGAAGCTGCCCAGGCCCGGGGATGCAGAGCAGCTCTGTGCTTGTTCTGCAAAGTGGATCTCCCCCGATAAGGACCGGGAAGCCAACGGGTGAGTCACTGCTGGGGCTGTTGTAAAAACTCTTCTCCGCTTTGGCGTTGCTGAGCGCGTGTTTGGCAACAGAGGAGTGGGAAGCAGTGTGCCCTGCTTTTTTTGCTGGCGAGTAAAGACCTGGCTCCGACACCCTCACAAGCAGCAAATACCAGGTTGCTCTGCAGTATAAAGTACCAGGAGACACCAGGGGTGAGCACCAGCCCTACCTGCTCTGTTGGACTGAGGAGCAGGAGATGTGAGACCCAAGAGCTCCCTTAGTAGGAGGGTGTCTTTGCTGGTTTATAATTTCAAAACTGCTATATAAGTGAGGTTTTTTTTTTTTTCAATGTAGCCCATGTTCTCAAGCATTAAAATGATGTGGTTTTGGTTCAGGAGAGTACAGAGGTATTTCAAAATGGTTCTTGCTCCAAGGAGTCTTTCTCAATGTATAAGACCAGTGAGCTTTCCTCCCCAGTTTCACCAGTTGTCGTTGGCATTTGTTAGTGGGCAGTCATTGCTCGTCTCTAGACCCTGAACACTAAAAGAGCAAAAAATTTGGTTTTATTTCATAAAAGTAACACTTATCTCTTCTTCAACGTTTTGCTAATTCAAGCAGCTCCGCAAATTCTCTGCCAGCCCGATATTTGGATGTGTGACGTAGCATTTTCTGTCTCTGCATGCTACGTCCTTTTTTATTGAGGTACATCTTTCACCTAAAATACCTTTCTTATTTTACACATTGTACAAAGCCCTCAGGGACACCCACTGATGAGAAAGAAGCAAGGATACAGTCCAAGCCTCTATCTATCTTGCCTGTCTATTCATTTCTTGAGTGCCCATCACTTTCACACCTACGTGTGCTGTCCGAGAGTGAAAATCTGGAATCTGCCACCAGGAGATTCCCCACCTCAGCACACTGGGGAGTCAGGTTTAATCCAAAGAAGCCTCATCTGGAAAGATCCTGTTCATGATCTAAGATGCAAAGAGCCAAGTCTTGGTCATTGCTTGTATCTCCGGGAATGTAAGCCTTGGAGAAAGAATCACAGTTTTGGGAGCAGACGATGACTGAACGGTAAATTACATAATCTCCCGTAAATGGAGCCCGTTCGTAGCCCAATTACCCATCCCAGCAGCCCCATGCAGTTGATTGCAGGATTACATAAAGGGCTTTTCATTAGTCAGAGAGCCACAAAGGGAGCTCTTTCCAAGTCCTCCTTAGGATTACTTAACCATCACTCCAGACAAGACCAGCAGAGCATTATTAGGATGTGTTAAAATAATATCCACCATCCTTTCCTCAAGCACGTCCGCCCCACTCGAGCATCTTCCCACAGAGGGGTACAGGGAGATGAGTGGTGTGTTTCCTGCATGAGACCGGGTTGCCCATGCACCGTGCCCGGGGATGGAGGGAGGTCTGCTGTGTCCCTGCCGGGGCAAGACATCTCCAGGTTGGAGGACCTGGCTTCCACCACCCTGAAACGCTGGCATGGGCTGAGCGAGGCCAGTGGAAACCCACCCTCTACCCCAAAAAAGTCCCACAAGCTTTAGTGAGCTGGTGGAGCGCCTGTACTGTCACAGCTAAACAACTGAAGCTGCAGCACATAGCAGATATCCTTCTCTCTCTCCCACGAACTAGGGATGGACAGGCTTTTCCGATTTCCCCTGACCTGGTATATATAATAAAGATGCAGAGCAGTTGTGACAGCAGCACTGTAATCGCAACGTTGCCACCACACTGGAGAATGTGGCCAAGGAAGCAGGGCCTAATCGCATCCTTATCTCCGCCTGGTGATGTGACCTTAGAGAAGTTGCCTAATATAGCTCGTTTGCGTTTCCCTTTCTCCATGGCAGAGATGATAACTGTTCGTGGGTATCACAGAACTTCGTTCATTCACATGTGTTTCTGGTATCTCAGACTATCAAAGAGCAATCAGGAGGAAGACCGGCAAAGAACAAGCTCCTATTCACTTGTCAGTTAGAAACAGTAACCTATTTTACATTAAAAAAGGAAAAAAAAAATTTCTGAGAGTGGTTGTTCCTTGGCTTTTACTGCTGCTCGTTTTAAAATCTCCCCAACCTCCACCCCACCATCGCCTGGATGAAATGTTGACCATTTCACAGCGCACCAAATTGGTGCCTTCCCTCCCCTGGCAGGAATGACAATGCAAACAAAAATAGATAATGCATTTTAAAAATCTACAGTGGATCGTCATGGCAATAAATAATTGTAGCATGTTGCCATAGTAACTCTAGCTGTAATAAAGAGAGGCCTATGTGCAGCTTAGCTAAATTTAGTTGTTCCAAACTATTAAAAATATTTTCAAATACTCTGGTAACTCTTTTTAACATTTTCTAGGGTTAGAAAAAAAAGAGTTAATCTTCATTCATGCTTTTGTGTTGTCTCCATATTCCAAATACACTTCATCACTAAAATAATCGATGCCATCCGATTTAAAAGTCGTTAAACTGAGGAAATTGCGGAGGATTTTTCTGTTTCCCACTTCGTCGAGCCTTTTCACCTGGAAGTGTAAAATCTGCTCATAGGAGATTTCCATTCTGTCAGGCCTGCTGGGAGCCCACCCTGGAGCCCACGATCCGGCCCCCAGCACACTCTGGTGGGTGCTGGGGGGGCGAGACGGGCTGGCTGCGGGAAAGGGCTTGTGTCTGGGGTTTTTTTTTGGAGGGGAGGGATTTTGGGGGCTGAGGAGCTAGCCCCCAGCGAGCACGGTAAGTATGAGGGTAATGTGCAAAACATATGTGGTATCTCCAGTACCAAACTGGGCTGTGCATAACTTTCCCAGTTACCTGTCTGCTTTAATAGAAAGCCACATCTAAGGCCAGTTAAACACTGCTTAGATGTCCAAAATCCCCCCCCCGCCTCCCTCAGCTCGTTGCCTCTTTGAATGGGCAGCTACATCTCCGCCAAACGGAATTCATTTTTCTGGAAGCAAGCCTTAACTCCTGTAATTCCTGAGTTTTTCCAGATTTTGACATAAGATGGTCTCTTTTAGTTACGTCTCGCTGGAAGGAGGAATGAAAACACACTCCAGGGAATATCAATTTTACTAATTTTCTTGGTAGTGCTACCTGCAGGCGGAAAAATCCCGTTACGCCTCAGCTCGCGCGCGGCGTGCCCTTAGCTGAGCACAAGCCCATCGCTTCTGGTCCTCCTCGGTGGGAAGGAGCTTCGTCATTTGTCTCTAGAGACAGGGCTTCCAGATTGCACACTCTCAAAAAGCACTTACTGGCTGTCTGATTTTGAAGCCTTGGCTTCACGTTTCTGAGCTTATCTGGCTCTACGACAACAAAACTTCCAGAACGGGAGATTTTCATGTGAGCACTCGATAACCGGCTCTGTGGTTTTCTGAAAAGCAATCGGCAAAAACGCATGTGCCTGAGAGCGATGGCTTAGGGCACGGTGCCTCCTCCCCACCTTCCCCTCTGGGACCCTTCGCTGGAGTTTATTGCAGGGTCAGGCTGCTGGAGTTATCTGAGATTTCTTCACTCCCGTGATGGAAAAGTGCTTTTCACCTGCACTAATGTAGGTTTGTGCTGTAGACCGTGAATTTTAGCCTCTTGCCCAAGCTGCCTGCAGAGCAGCGAGGGAACCTGTGCCATGGCCTGGGCTCCATCCCACGGGCGGGTTGGCAGCAGCAGATCTCCTTCCTCATGGTGGGACCTCCTGGGTTTCCCAGGACACTTTTCCGTCCACCCCAGAGAGAGTAGAATCAGCCCCTGTTGCCTTGCCTAAATGTTCTAAGGCAGATGGGCTAAAGGACACACTTTTAATAAACTCCAGTTGCAAAATAATTTACTGAACGTTTTCTCATAGCTATTTATTTTGCTATCAGCACATGACACCGCCTTAATGGCACAATGAATTATAGTTGCTGGAGGACGGGTTAACATGTTAACAGCCCTCTCCCACAAGCAACGCTATCTTTCTAAGAGGCACTTTGTAGCCAGTATAGTGTTCTGTGTCTGAAAGGAAACAAAAGCAAGTCATTTTATTGTTTTCTCATTGAAAAGAGACTGCAGCCTATGGCTCACGAACAGCATGGCATAAAACCGGAACGTACAGCTCTGTAGGCAGGAGTGCCTAACCTCCAAATAGCCACATGATTTAGGGAAAAAGAAACTATCCCTTCTTGCTCCAATGCAAAACCAGAGAAAAGCATTTGGAGTGCTCTTTAACACATCACTGCCTGTAATTATGGAAGTTTTACTTTCTGCGTGCCCTAAAAATCTATTGAAGTCAAGGAGAGGGCAGGAAAGGCAGCCGCCAGCTCAAGGAGGGAGAAGAGCCAGCGATTACGGTGCTGAACACAGCCTCCGGGGTCTGCTCAACCTTTATCTTGGACTTTTAGTAGGACCTTAGGGAAAATCACCTGCAAATATTTTGCTGCTGCTGTTCCCAACCTGCAAAACAAGACTAATGCATTTACCTCTCACCCTTTGATGTGTCCGGGCAGCTCTGTGCAGCAAGGAACCGTGTTCTGCTGGCGCATTTGCTCGTCACCCAGCGCATCGCGGCTCAAACTTCAGCTGAGCCTTGAACGCACTGGTGAGGTACAGCTGATGATAACTCTCCAGTGCTGCTCTCCTTTAGCGGGGCAGCAGCATCGCTCTCCGATCTCTAGCGGGGCATCAGCATCTCTCTATTAGGGTCCTGCTTACCTACAGCTCCAAATAAGCCCATGTTTTGGTGTGGTCTATGGGGGTATGTTCTAAATGCTTGTTTGAGGGTTCCCACTGACAAATAGCAAAATTTACTGGTGCACTAGGCAGTCCCGGGCTTTGAGCCTCCACCCCTCAGCAGACGTTGCCCGTTCCCACGTGCCCGCAGCCCCCGGTGAGCTGCCTGGCAGCGGAGGCTGCATCCCTCCCAGCGTGAGCTTTGTGTTATCGCTTCCCCCTGGTTTTCCTTCCATGCTGCTCGATCGTGCTTGTGTGCGACGGCGACGTCCCGGCCAGCGACGTCCCAGCCAGGGACGGCCCATCCTCCCCGTGGCACTGGCAGGAGCTCCCCAGGGCTGGACCACAAAACCCCTGTGCAGCTGCACGGGAGGGGAAAGGGATGCTGTGCCTTTTCCTTGGGATGATTTCAAATTTTAGGAGGAGACCAGAACGTGGCAGAAGGATGTAAAGGCTCAGCCCTGGACAGGGCAGGAAAATCTGTTATGCTGCAAATCCTTGGGGACGATACAATGAAAACCACCTGCAACAAGGGCAAGACAAAGGCTCGCGGCTCCCGCTCGCTCAGCCTGTGCACAGCAGGGCTCCCGGCAACACCCTCATTTACATTTAAAACTATGAAGAAGAGACCACAATCCTGTCTCATTCATGGTCTGTTGTGAACTGATATTTTGGATACCGGGTCTAAATTAGGTTTTAAAAATAGACCAGTGGTCGTCTTTTTTTTTTTTTTTTTTTCCTTGTTATAAACAGAAATTATTATCTCATGGAAACATTTAACCTCAAATGGAACCTCATCTAATTTTTGCGGTGTTTATTATAGCCTGTGAAATATGAATGAGCATCGCTGATATAACTCTATATGATTATTGAGCTGTGATGGGCCAGCTGGAAAAGACTCGGCTGTTCGGATAGAGAGCCGAAAGTTCTGATACCATGCTGATATTTATTTGAATGATCCTAACCTCTGAGGCTCAGAAAGCTCTGGGAATTGTCCTTTCTCATTGAGTTTTATCGTTTCTGACCCTGGTCATGGCTGCAATCAGGAAACACAGGGGTGAATGGGAAAAAAAGCCTATCAGATTGAAAAGTTACTAATTTACTTGCAAAAAATAGGTGAATGAAAAAACATTAGTTTTACACTTTTATTTGTATTTTTTTTTCAGAGGATTATAAATGTCCGTAATGCTGAATGTCAGTATTCATTTTCCCCATTTTGATGCAAGCCTAAATAATACATGCAATTATATAATATATACTAAATATATTAAACATAATATATAATAAATATATATAATATGTAACAAACCTGTGATGGGAAAGTTATGACTGATTCTACAGAAAGGTATAATTTTGTTTTAATTTAATTTGAGCGAGTAGTTTTGCCATCACAAATTTTAAATCAAAATAATAACTTAAGCAAACGTTACCAATCCTGCAAACACTTCCTGAAAACCGCTGTGATTTATATAGGTTGAGGAATTTAAGGATTATCTTTTTGGCTCCGAGTTCGTACAGCTTCTGGGACACTGGCATCGCATTTCGTATCTGGGTTTTCCAGACATTTTTCTAATAATCCTAATGATGGCCATTAACGCCATGAAAGGACTGTACACAGGTATCAGAAGTGGTTTTTAACACTCCTCACTTACATGTACAACTCAATTTATGCAATTAAACAAAAAAGGTGTGCTAATAAATCTATACAAACTAAGTCTACCACATCTTTCTTTTTATTTTTTGAAGCGGCACAGGCATACGCTTTGCCATAGGATTTTCTCTGGGGGTGGGGCAGACCCCCGCCGCCACGAAAGCTATGACTGCGCTTTAACAACTGGTATTTTGGTTACTACGTGTAACACATGTTTGTAATAACTCAGATTTTTTTAACATGGCCCTGGTTACTGGTTACCCATGTGATGGATACAGAGGGCCAGCGTTCATTCTTCTGAAATACTGTGCTGTCACTGAATTGACTGGTATTGGATATCTTTAAAATCAAATAACCGCGACATCTTTTCTTGTAAATTAAAACTAGGGTGCGCAATATGAATTAGAAGTCCAACCCCAGGAAAGTATTTTACATATGCTGAAATTTGAACAGGTTCCCAAAACAGAGGTTTAAACCGTGTTTACCCCACAGCCCCCACCCTCCCACCTCCCACAGCCCACGCAGCATCACGCTAAACGTGAGCAACGTCCCCACCACCACTGCGGAGGGTGAAGTCGCAGCAGGAGTGGGCGCTGGTTGGAAATTTGGAGGCTGAACATAGCGGGAAGGTCTGGTCTTTAAAAATAGAGGGGTCCAAATTCAAGGGAATCGAAGATTGTCAGAGAAACTCAGTTTTACAAGTTGGGTTCCTGTTAAGAGAATAGCTGCGTTTCTAAAGCACTCACCCGCCAGCTTTCATCTCGGTGATTTCACACGAATACAACTCCTCGGGGTGCAGCAGAGTTGCACCTGATTTCCTCTTGTAGTACCGAGGTGGAAATCAGATCTATCTCCAAGCAAAGCCTGACACCCATTTTCAGAAAAATTCCTGTTACGCTCAACGGAAAACATACTCTGTGAACAGCCCAGGTATGGGACCCTTCATCACAAAGCCTCTGCAGAAGTCTGTTGGAAAATTGAATACGTTTAATTCCACTTACTGGCTATTCACTTTAAAATCCTAAATTGGAAAAAAACTTTATTTTTCTAGAGGAAACAAACAAAAAAAAGTTTTGTTAGTTTGAAAAAAAAATTTAAAATCTGTACAGTTCTCTGGTCAATTGGTCAATTGACCAGTATACGTATCATTTGGAAGGTGGTTTAACTGTAAAAACTCATGGTGGTCTAGATAAGTTTCACATTAAATCTGTGCTTAAAAATAATTTAACTTTGAAAAGAAAAGATAAAAACGGTTGCTGAGGATCTAGTTACAATTAATGGTTCTTCATGAAAGGGACAGACAAATATTTCTATTGAAAATGGTAAAACTGTTCCGAAGAATAAATCAAATATTGCAGGTAGAAGACCAGTTCTACCATTCTCTTTCCATTTAGTTTTCATACTTTTGCATATGATACTTTTGGGGTAGAAATAAATGTTACTTAATTTCAGCAATGCAATAAAAAAAGTTTAATTTTGCATGTGGGCAATTTTTTTTTTAATATGGAAATAACTAAATAAAATTCTGTTTGTTTTTTTTTTTTTCAAACAAGAAAATAAAATAGATGAATAATCAAAAGTGCTTCTGAGAGCTACATATGATGAAAACAGAGATAATTCTGTGGGACATTCTGATTATTAGTTATGCTATTTAATAATTGTATTACTTTTTAGGAGTCCAGCATTTAATTTTTGTGTGGTATAATCTTTGCTTAGTTAAACAGAGATTAATTTATATTCTGCAATAAAATGTTATCTAATATCTTGGGGGTTTTTATTGTCTATTCAAAACCACCCAGAAATGGGAAATCATTCGGTGCCTTGTGTTCATTTATTTAACGAAGCATATAATTTAAAATATATGCAGGGGCTGAATTCTCTTTCTAGGTTCCCAAATATCCAATACTTGTGATGACAAAAAAATGCCGTTAAGCCGTTTAGATGCCAACACCTCCCCATGAGTGAAACGATTTTCCATGCCTGTGAGGCGTCACTGGGAGGAGAACAGGCTGTTGAGGTGACACCCACCCCTGGTTTCTTGGGGTCACCTCCAGTGTATTTTTCCTCCCGGAGTCTTGAATCTTCATCCCAATAGTCCCATATTGCCCCGTGGGAGGTGCAGCTTTTGCCCTCTCTCTAGAGAGGCCATCACTGAGGTATCGGGGCATTAAAAAAAGCCTGCTAAGGAAGAGGGCTGATAAGCCACGACTGGGGCATCTTGCTGACCCATGGTCTGTAGGGGCAAAAGAACCACACTTACAAGGAGAGAGAGAAAATGAGTGCAAATTAGGAGGTCGGAACGCGTCACGAAGACCATGCTGGAAAGGACAAACTGCTCCCAGTGGTGTTCGGCTTTGCTTTTTGAAAAGCTGGGACATGGGATCCCCACGGGGAAGGATGACACCGGGCAAAGACATGTCCCACATGCTCTGGGCACTCACAGGGGAGCAACTGTTCTGTGTCGGGGATGTGCCGGGAGTTTCCATCCCGTGTCCCTTGGACCATCGCCTCCGGTGCCGCACAGGTTCAGCAGGATCGAGAAGTCACTGTCAGCTCTCTGGTGAGTGGGGAAGAGCATCACAGTTTTCACCTGCAGATAAACCAGGAAAGGGTTAACGATGAGAAGTGTGTGCTGGACTCTTACTGTCCTCAGAGCTGAAAGAAAAAATTAAAAAGTTTATGAGCAATTAAATGGTGCCCAGAGATGGCTTAAGCAGGGAGAGGGTGAACACGTTTTGAGAAGGGAATAACGATTGCAAGAACTACATTTAAAGCACCCACATGGTGCGCAACTGGTTTGCACTGTGTTAATAATATACATTGAATCTTCTGAGCATCCCGGGCGGCAGAGCTGAGTGATGTATTGAGGGGCAGAGTTGAGAGAACGTGTCAGAGGGCACAGAGCTGGTGCTCGGAAAAAACTCTTTCCACCCCAACTAACTTCCACTCACACCAGGAGACAGCCAGAGCAGCTTTTGACATGCACTGCGCTTCCCGGGCTCCTGGAAAGTTGCCAGCGTTTGTCTTGATGTCAAAAAGCGCGAGTGCTTCGTCATAGAAATAATGTAGGTAGTGATCCAGCCAAAGTAAGATACAAAATGAGAGAATGGTTTTTAGATTTCCATTTTTTTTTTTTTTTTTAATCAGCCTAATGCAGAAAACTTTAAGGAACATGCAAACTTTGCCTCACCCTGAAAAACGGCTCCAGATGAAAGAAAAGATCTGCGCTGCAACAAAGCGTGAGTTCTGGCTGATGGTATCTATACGAAAGGGGTGAGAAGGAGTACAGGGAGTGAGCTGCTACTCTGCAGCAAGTGGGAAATAATGTATTGCTCATCCACAAATTTAATTTGGGAGGATCCTTCGCAGTCAGCGCAAAGCTCGGATGCAGAGGGAGCCCGCTTTCCAGTAGTGTCAGTACAATTATTCCTAACACAACGCTGATTGCCCAGTATTTAAACATTTCATTGACGGCCTTTTAAGTAACCAGGGGAAGGCGGCTGGAGCCCAGCGCGGAGGCTGGGCTGCCCCAGGCTTTGGGTCCCGGGCTCTTCCCTTGATTTGCCAAGCACTTAAGCGTTTGCTGACTCGGGGTTAAGAAAGGTGGAGGCACCGAAAGAGCCTTATTGACTCATGATATTTTCCAGCCTGGCTTGTTTGTTTTCATTGTGCACACAAGTCCTGTTTACCTTGATCAAAGATGGCAAAATCAACAACAACACTGTGCAGACAGGGACTTGCAAAATTCCTACCGAAGGCATGACTGTGCCCAGACCTGTAGCTCCTGCTCTTCCCCCCCATCCTCTTTCTTTCTGCCGTTGCACATCGTTCCTGCCTCACCCAAACCCGTACTGCGCCCTGTCTGCCACGACGCACCCCCAGCCCCCAGTTGCTTTTCTTGAGAGTGGAAAAACGAAATCCGAGTTTCCCCAGCAGGACCGGCAGCGGGAGACGGGAGGAAAGAGGCGCAGGGGCACGGCAAGCTCCTCTTGCCCTGCGCGTGGTGCGGCTGCTGTACCGGCTCTTGGGCATCCCTCTGGGCACGGCAGCCACCATCGGATTTCCAGCCCTGCACTAATACCCCTTTGTCTCGATTTCTGGAAAGATGGGGCCACTTGAGTGTATTCCCCACCAACGGGCGTCCCTGGCAGGGAAGACAGATGTGCAGCCTGCATTCGCTGCGTTCGGGTCTGCTCAGCTTTTGAGGGTTAGGCAGAAGCAGAGAAACTATTAGGAAGGTTCTGAAATTCTCCGAGCTTACAGCAGGCCCCAGGCGAGTTTCTGCACAGCCCCAGAGCACAACCCCTTCTGTTCCAGCAGCAACAGCACCGCCGAGATTAAGATCTTCTGTCTGCTCCAGCCTCTGGAAAGCTTCTGAGCATGCACTCCTCGGAGGAGCCAGTGCAGACATCCAGCCTGCGCCGTAACAACGGAATTAAAACTGGAGAGTTACGCAAAAATCCATCGGCAGTTCACGGGCGTGACGCAATGGTCCAGCCTCGAGCAGCTCTCGCAAAGGTTTGGGTGGCAGTTGCAATGCCAAGGACCCGACCTTATGCAACGTAAGGGGGCCTCCAGCAGCCCGGTCAGCCACCAGAACTTAGACAAAAGGCATCAGAAATGCTGTTTGCTTTTAGAATTTTTTTTTGCTCCCTAGGTCCGATTTTAATTGTTTACGTTTAAAAGGCCAACTAACTCTTTAGTTTAGGTTTCTTCTGTCCAGCTGAAGCCGGCGGCAGCTTCTCTATCTGATCACAAGGGCAATTTTGTATGTGAAAGGCGCCGAACAAAATTTTGCTCACGCTAAGGAAGACTTTGTCAGCAGGATGCCCACCTGCGGTCTCGTCTCAAGACTTTACAACTCCAAATAACGCGAAGAAGCCACTTTTTCTGAGTGATCCCCGTTAACACCCTACACCTTTCATCTCCTCCTCCCTCACCATCAGAATATTTTATCAGGCAATAATTCCACATATCAGAGCAAAACAAAGGACCCAAGGCAAAGGCCGCTGGCATCAGTATAGGTAGCCAAGGTGGAGACAGCCCGCACCCGGACAAATCTGCGTCGCGATTCGGCGGTACGGTGCAGTAAATTGGTGTAAAATAAACAGCAACTATTTATAGCGGAGCGGAGCCTGCCTGCAGGCATTGCAGCTGGGTTGTTTTTTTTTTTTTCTCCCCTCTCTTTGCTCTGGATGAATGAGGGTTTTTCAATGAGGATCCAGGTTTCCCGAAGCGAAGTCCACCCCACTTCTTGGCGTGAACCCCGAGACGGTCCAGTATGTCATGAACAAAATATGCGGCGCCCTAAAAACCGGAGCGGAGTCTCGCCCGGGTGGGATCGGGACCTGGAGGGAGACCCACGGGTGCTGGGCACCAAGAGCAGCCCTAGGGCAAGGAGCCGGGAAAAGCCACCCAGGTGGTCCCCACCACCAAAGCCCCTGGCACCCCGTGGGAGCCGGGCAGCACCGGGCGCCTCTCGGCAGCCCCCCGCGCCATCCCCGACCCGCCGAGGACCAGCCACGGGTCGGTGCCTTGGCCTTAGCTTTTCCTGCCCCAAAACTGAGCCCGGCTCGCATAGCTCTGAGGTTTACAGGCTCCGACACACACATACACGCAAGCAAAATGATTTCCATGCCTCCACGGCTCCCATCGGGTGTGGGTGGTCCCGGCGAGAGGAATGCGAGCGATCGGATTCACGTATCATCTCGCTGCCGCTCAGCGCAGCGCCGGAGACCTCCGGGGATTTTTCTGTGGGCGACTGACCTGGGGAGCATCCGAGCTCCGGCGTGTTTTCCATGTACCTCTGATCAAAATCTCAAAGAATAAATTGATTTCTCCCAAAGTAAACGCCCCTAAGATGACAAAAGGTGGTTGGTTTTGTTTTATTTTTGCCACCCTCACAACAGCAAAAAAGGCGGAAAGAATAAAGTGTCACTAACCCCCCCGGCGCCTCACCACGACACAGATTTACATCTCTGAGTCAGATCTTTGCAGCTCCCTGCATATGGTCCGCATGATATGCAGTTCCTGGCTAGTGACTCACTCAACACCAATATAAAGAAATCGTTTCAGACCGAGCAAGCAAACATCCCAAATTTTGCCATCTCGGGCTCCAAGGGGAGGAGGGACACAGCCTGACCTGGCCGAGTCCGACTCGGCTCTCGCTGGGGTGAATCAGGAGTGACTCCACCGGAGTCCTGTCACATTTTTTTAAAAGCTTCTTAAAATTGCCTTTCTGTCCGATTTTCGCTGTGGTCGAAAATAACGTCTAAGATTACTCAAACTGAAAGAGATAAGCAGCACGCTTTTCTCTCTTTCTTTCCAGGTTGTTTACTTGGTTCATTCGATATCACTTTGCGGACAGGGTGTTTGGTTTCAGTGTTTCCACTGTGCAGTCACTTAGGTAGTTTCCTTTTGTTCTTCATGTGGGTTTTTTTTTTTCATTATGATGTAAAGTGAGCGAGAGGAAAAACCTTTTCAACTGTGATGGTTAAAGCCACAAAAATTGGCAGGTGGACTCACACATGTCAACTTGTAGAAACCAAATCCAATCAGCTACTCATTAATAAAAGAATTTATTGTGGAATTGATTAAATTTCCAATGTTAGATGAGCTCACACTCAGATCTGTGGTGTCAAGTTTGGTCACATGTAGTTTGTATTTTGATGTTTTTGGTACTTTTTAAATCGCTTTAAATACACGCAGCAACAATTCAGCTGCCATTATAGAAAAAAAAAATCGTGGTAGGGAAAGTTGCTGAAATTACATCATCTAGAATTTTCACAAAGGTGATTATCAGCAGCCCCATAGGAACATTACTCTCGGGTTTGCGGCTGAGCTGGGTTACCGGCACTTTTCCCTCTGTACATTCAGAATTCAGAACCTGCAAATGCTTCTCCTCTGTAACTGAGCAAATAAACTTATAAAATCTCGGGAATCCCAGAATTTAGTCAAATAGTTATCTTTAACCTCTGTCCTTTTTATTTAAAATAGTAACATGAAATCTGAAGCCATTTAATTAATTGGAAATTGTTACACTTAAGCATGTACAAAAGAATGATCAAAAGGGATGTTACAGCCATTACATAATCAAATAGCAGTACCATCAAGTAAGTAATTAGTATGTGCAATAAATGGCTGGACTGTGTTAATGAGATCTCTCGTGTGTCCTAAGTCGGGTCTGATCCTTTGCACAGGAAAGATCCCCCGGTGGGGTTAATTCTCTGTTGAGGGATAAGAACACTTCCTTTCCTTTTCCGGAATATCTCCTGCACAACATCTTCTATCCAGCCTCAGGCACCAGCATTTGCCTTCTCAGCAGTCCTTCATCCAGGAAAGACTTCCAGAAAGTTCCCGGGAATTCTAACCGAGCAGGAAATCAGTAGCACAGACACCTGCAGAGCCCCAGGACCAGGAAAATACAACTTAAGAGAGTATGAACAAGGGCAGAAGAGGTGTCTTGGCCAAGGTTGCCAAAAAGGTCAAAAGCAAGCTTAGAAGACAAAACGCAGGACTTCGAAATCTTCCTCTGGAAATGGTTCCTCGGGCCATGCTGATTCCGCACGAGCAACCCCACAGATGGAGGATAAATGACAAATTTTCTGATTAAAGAACCCGTACCCCTTGATTAAGCGGTCACAGCTGCCATAGTGTCAGGCTAAACAACTGCTTTTCTGCTCACCAGTAAAAAAGCCCCCAGGCAAAGAGATTCAAAGCGACCCAACTCCTTTTACGAATGATTTCCGGATCTTGACTGCTTGCAGTCTACCACCCTGGCTCTGGAAAAGTTAATCCAGGCTATGAGCATCCCTGGGAGTGGATCCCACCAGACAATGTAACACTCTAATTAGGTAGTACCAAGGCAACTGTTTACAAGTCTCTTCCAAATGCCTCCCTTGCGTTTGCACCCTCCCACTCCAACAGCAATATTTAGTAGAAACGTCCTAGGTATAATTCTCCTGGGGCTTATTCAAGTGTCAGTCAAGCTCAACAGAAGTACGCTGTGAAAACGGATGAAAACAAAAGAGGATGAGTTTCTGTCTTTCTTGGGAAGCAGCGTGTTTGTCAGGAGGTGGTTTCGGATGCATTAGTGAACGCTCTCCAGTAGGGGTTGCCAGAAATAAAACAGGAGCCCACTGTGGCAAGGGCTGCCCTGAAGCCTGTGGTTCATTGCCCAGGCCACGTTGGCAACAAAAGTTCACCTGATAGCCTGTGGCTTTGGTAGGAGAGAAGTTCCCACGTCCCTGTGCCACCAGTCCCTCCCGAAATCAATAGCAGCTCTCCCACGGGGTACCTTGATTGCTCGGTGGTAACACTGCAAAGAGAGGAAATGAAAACGCAGCCACCCGCATTAACGTTCCCCCTGCACCCATAATGTAGTGGCATTTCTTGCTCTTGGAGAGGAAACGGCTTCTGCTGAGCCGGGGTTGAAATGAAGCAGAAGACCTGATGGCTGAGCTGCTCGGGGGACACTGCGAGTGCTCCTGTCACCCCACATTCCAGCAAGGAGGAGTCAGCTAGTGATGGAGAGACATAAAAAATGTGCTACGGGAGGTTCGGAGTATGATAGACGGGCTTCTGCTGCGGCTGTCTGCAATATTGTCCTTTTTATCCACCTCACACCATACGCTCTTAGCAAAATAGCTATAACATAAAGGAATCACTTCACTTCCATTGAAATGCAGCTGCGTTAGACTACTCAGCTGTAATCAATGAAAGAAAAATGCTCGGTGCCTTTTAAGCTGTAAGGGGAATTTACAGAGGCATAATGAAATTATTCAGTGTGAATTCAGCTGGGCTGCAAGAACAGGCAAAACCCTCCTGTTCAAAGTCACGGAGCAGAACTTGATCCAGAAGTTACTTTGGCTTTCTGCGATCACCAGAAGAAAAATGACACAAAAAGGTCATGGATATTTCTGAGCTGATACGACCAGGTCTGACTCAGACCAGTGGAAATTACAGGATATTGTCTTGGAGGGCTCTTGTGAGTTAATAAAAAGTTTCCTGGAATGATTTACAAATTTGAATTGCACAAAGGAATACAATGAAGGGAAATGGGGAAACTCAGGTTACACAAAGCATTGCAGAGCATTTGTGAAAGTCATTTTCTAACGGCAGTCATGAGCAGAGTTGAGGTCTATGAGTTTCTGGGATTTTGTACACTGCTAAATACTTATTTGCCTTAATATCCAACGTTTCAGTTACTAAGATAAGTAGTTTCACCTTCCACTGTTTTAGAAAAAAAGCTTTCTTAAGTATGTTTTTTACCGCACCAGTTTGCACTTCGTGGTCAGGCTGGTGCATCCTTTTATGGAAGAAGGTTGGATTAAAACTGCAGGCTCGCCTTGAAAATAAGCTGACCCTTCAAACACTTGTTTGGGTAAGCCATGGAGGAGCTGAGGAGATAGTGCAGGGCTGGAAGGAAAGAAGAGTTGGTACAATCTTCAAGGAACAACAGAATAATGATCCTAACATCTGACTAGTAACGAATGCAAATAGCATAACAATAAAACATGCTGTTAAGTTTTTACAATAGAACATCCAGGAAGATCATCAGACAGGTGACTTCAATGGACCTCTGATAGTTTACGCCAGGTGGGGATCTCCTCTTACTTGCAACCCAGGGCAGGCTTTTTGGAGATAACCTGCAGGTGTGGGTGACGAGGAAACCCAGCGAGAGGGACGAGCAGGGGGGAATAAGAGTATACCTGTGTATGTATGGCAAAGGGAGGAAGCAGTTGGTATTTCTCTCTAAAATCTAAGAAGTACAGAGGACCTCTAAGGTGCTAATCCATGGTTCACAGTGAATGTGAACGGTAGCTGGGGGCCCAGGGGAGACGGGGCTTGGCAAGGACGGGCCAGGATGCAACTGGTGGGACAGTGCTGGTACATCACATAAAGCTGTACCTTTCCCCCCCAGTGCACACCTGCAATTATTTTGTTTTCCCTTTCACGTGAAGCCCTGTAGCTCAGCTGAGGGTCTGGGCCCTGGAAAACTGCTGTGGTGCTGCTACCAGTAGCGTTTTGTCAGGGGTGAACTGAGATCCCGCTACAGACCCCCGTTTTTGGAAAGTGTATACCAGCCACTCGGCAAATCTCTGCGGAAGACCTGTATGTATTCTCTTTTTCTAGTCACTCAAATTCAAGTAATATTCAGATAATAGCTGTAAAATATTAACCTGTTATACAACGTGTTCTGTGGAAGTAAGTTCTGGTAAGAAGGTAATTTATTCAGTGTTACATACTGGTGAGAAATGACGGGCTTAAAATGAAAAGAAAAATAAAGACTGAAAGAATGGAGTGATACAGCTGGGTATTCTCCTTTATTTAGAAGCAGGCAGCTATTGGACTGTTCCGGATTCTGGCATTGCTATAGAGAAGCCCTAATCAATATGCATGAAAATTTTTTCATGGGTTTGTGGTGACAAATTTATATAAGTTTATCTGGAAGATTTCTAAAACTAATAGCATTTGTCGTATGAATATTATACAATTAATGTCTAGCTGAAATACCAGCAGTCTACTATTAATTTTAACATAAGAATGGGAACATTAACGTTATCTGAATTCCAATTACTGTGGGAAGGAGCGAAATACCATTAATGTGGAAAAAAGCTGTTCTTTACTATTCTATTCTGTCCTGTGCTCGCTGCCCAGGTGCTGGGACACGTTTGCTGCAGGAGAACTGTTTTAAGGCATTGGGAACCCAAAATGAAAGAGATTTTCAGAGCAAGATGCTCTCAGTTTGAAAACGTGATGACATTTGGTGTATCACAGCCTTAATTTGTGTTAGCCTCACATATGTGACAGTTTATTACCAGAAACCAAATTTTCTGAAGTGGCAATGCATTGTACAAACATTGCTACTGCTGTTCACGCACCTCTTACTGATGGCAAATAAGGGACGCGTTGCAGTCACAATGCTGCTGCTTGCTCAGCCATCCTTCCCAAACACAGTAATTTCAAATCCACTTTTCATAACTACAGTAATGCCCTATAAAACTGCACGAGTAATTCAAGCTGAGCTTGGTCTGGCTTTCCAATAGCGATCTTGGAAACCTTCTCCAGAAGATTTTTTGGGGTTGTTTGGTTTTGGGTGGGGGTGGGGTGGGGGTTGTTGTTGTTTTGTTGGTTTGGGGGTGGTTGTTTTTTTGGTTTTTTGGGGGGTTTTTTTGAGTCCTTCTACAGTCATCTTCACATGGAATCTCAGGCAAGATTTCAGGGCACGCAAATCCGTGATCAGCTGCTAAGGCTTGTGTAGTGCCAGGAGGCTGCTCTAGGCATGATGCTCCTGTGACTCCTACGGAGAGGCAGAGGAAAGTAAAGCCCAAAGGCAAGGCAGGTTTTAACCTTAATTTCCAGCTATTCTCAGAGAGCAGATGGGAAGATGGAGACACGGTCTGTTCTCTGGACTGTCACGAAAGTCCAGAGGCTGCAGAGGTGCCGAATGTCAGAACTGGGAGGAGTATCATCCATACCTACGTTCAGTGGGGAAAGGGCCGTTGGCTACACTGCAATACAGCTCCCGTCTTTTCCTGATTATCCCCTGTGTGAACACGGACAAGCTGACTTCCAGGAGCGCTCTTGCTGGGGCAGAAGGGAATGAAGTTGTCAAAAACGTTGATTCTGTCAGGGGGCTTGGGTATGGTGCCCAAAGCCTCGCTCGCACTGCGGGGACCTGTCAGGTCACACTGCGCAACACTGGAAGCGCTTCGTGTCTTGACTTGGGATTAAAGTGGGGAGGAGAGCCGGTTCTTAGAGGAAAAAATCCTGGAGGAGTCCCATAGCAAACAAAACTTATTCTGCAGTTGAAAACCTATCTTCTATTGCAATTTAGATAATCCTGAGGTAGCAAATAGCCAAATTCCCATCTTTGATTACAGCAGCGTCAGGGTGGAAAACTCTCCTTCAATCACGACGACACCACTGCAGTCCTGAGCAGCATTGCCCAGCACAAACACAGCAGAGAGGACAGCAGTTTTACTGGGGACTGGAAGCACTGGAAATCACCCTCTGGTGTGCCAGAATTCAAGAGTAGCAGTACTGCTCATTATACGATATTAATAGCGTGGTTTGGAGAGGCCACTGCTGCTCTGAAGTTATATAGTGCCATAAGCTACTAAACACATAAAAACATATTACCCTTTAAGATCTTGATTGTCTTCAGTTTACTATGCCTACTCAAGAGTGTTACGCTTTACAAGGGACAATATTACAGTACATGTGATAAAACTACTGTATCATGAGTGCAGCCAGAGTGGCTCGCGCTGTGCTCCGTGGGGACGCCGGCATGCGGGGAAGCCAGGAGGCTTCGATGTTTAAATGTCAGGATTAATGCACGGGATCCAGGGAAAAAAGTGACTGTACAGGTCCGCTCTTCTTCTTCTTTGAGAGCAATGACACCCTCCAGAAAGCTGATGCTCTTCAACGCCTCTTCTTGAGGTACTTCAGACCTGGTAAAATCAGAAGATGATTTATAACATGCTTTTCTCCCCATGCCAGGCTCCGCACAAATATTTCTAGTGAGGAAATCTTTGGCTTGAGCTGATGCAGAATGATGCTTAGGACCGCCAGCATGAAAAGATTGAAGAGAAAAAGGCTTCTTTACGGACCACATCTGCTAGCGTTGCCTCTTCCATCTTTTGACTCAGAAAACGTAGGACTTTTTTTTTCCTGAGCATTGTGGTCATGGTTCTTCCGGCTTTGTCTAAAAAGTTGACAGTCCTTTAATATATTTTATTAGTTAAGTAGTATCTTTAAGGCGCGTGATGCACTGAGTAGCACTGCTGAATGCCACAGTCCTGCCCTCCGGCTCCTCGGAGAAAGGCACTTTGTAGAAATCCTTTCTCCTGCTCGAGGCAGTCGTCCCTCTGCCGTGGTTTTCCCTCAACACACCAGACAGGGGTGCATCCTCTACGCACTTGCTCGAGATCCTTGAGACTCCAAAGCTAATATGTTGCACCAGAAATCTGCTCCGAGGGGTTCACCTACAAAAGACAGTAACCTGAATTAAGAGCCATTTAAAAGACCCCACAATTATGGCATGGTTTTGTTTGATTTGTGAGTAATAGCTGCTACTATGGTTATTGGGAGTGGAGCAAAGGAGAAACCAGCACCCAGAAAGAAAGGAAGGGAGAAGATAGCTCCCATCTCCCCGGCACCGCTGCCACGCAGCTTGCTTTCTCACCAGGACGTCTCTCTCGGGTAGAACCACCCCTGCTGCCTCCTCAGGAAAGTTCCTGCAAATTTGTGTGCTGAAAAGTGAAAATAACATTTCATAAACATACGCGGGCAGATTTATGCCAACTCGAAGCCTACGAGAGGATTTTTCAAAGGCATATTTGACAGTGAATATGGTGCGACTAAATGACTGGAGGAACATTTTGACAACTTGACTTGAGCAGGTAACAACGTGGCCACGTCTCAGTTATTTCCATCTGGATCGAGAAGGGGGAGAAAGTAGCCAGACATCCTCCTATCTCACTCGGCAGTTTATCTTGAATTTCCGTAAACTAATCTATGCCAAACTCTTGTGAGAATGGCCTTCTCTGATAAGATCCTGCCCCTACGATGATGGACATCCCCCTGAAAAATCTGCTCTCACCGGATTTCGCTGACGAATGGGAATCTCATGCCTTAACCCACACGTAATTTTGCCTGGAGATTATAATACTATTTAAATTCATCTACACTTACTGTAGCAAATACTACAAAATGCAAATCCTCTGGTATAAAGAAACAGTTATGTAAGACCTTATTCGAAAGTGTCTTATTTAAGAATGCACTTAAGCACGTGTTCAGTTTCAACGACACATCCTAAAGAGTGAGGGTCTTTAAAATACACCTGAGAGTTTTCCTTCCCCTCTGAGGGATTTAAGTAAAATATTATCTAATGCAGCTGGGTATTTTTCTATGTAAGATGACTTGGCAGAAAGAGCATTTCTTCAGGCAAAATCACGTTCCTTTTCAGGAAAGATTCTTTCTTAAAACATTTGCATTAGAAGTTTTTTTCAGTGATGTTTAAAAATCATTGCATAAGAAATATGGTGCTATGAAAAAAAAAAAGGGGGGGGGGGGGCTAAATGAATTCTTCCTTTTAAGCCTCAAAAAAAAAGAGGTGATCTTAGACAGACAATCTTTAAGCAAGGGGAAGTGTGAGTTCATGAGAACGTTTCGGATATTCACACCGGGGTACAACAGCAAAAGCAGCTTTGCAAGACTAGCAGGTATTTTTTTCCCTACAATTTCTTAAAAAGCCAGACTGATTCCTTTCCTAGGGACAGCAGAGAAGCGTATTAAGCTTTGGTTCATTCCCTGTATTCAGTGAAGAGAGTTTTTGGGAAAGATGCCCAGATACTATGGACCAAGTTCAGCTCCCGCGTAAGCAGACAGAATTCCCACTGAAATCAATGGGAGTTGCACCTGCTGACTTTGGAGTTGAATATGGCCCAATATGTGGATACTATAAAGGTTCTGTTTCCAAAGTTTCTTCTGGCTTCTTTTATGGGAATGCAGACCTGGCGCCAGGAACGTCAGAAGACCAATAAATTCACTATGGGAACTTCCAGGCAAATGACAACTCTCTCGCACAAAACAAATCCAGAAGCTCACACGATGCTGAAGGACAAATTCTCAGTGTTCCCCCAGTTCATTTGCATGAATGCCAGTTTCAGACATGGTCTGAGAGAAGAAAATGGGGAGTGTGTGGCTAGGAGAGATATTAGAGGAAATGCTTTGATTGGTTTGCCCAAATTATTTGGATAAATATCTTAATTATCCCAGATATTTGTTAACTTGCTGTAATAGTGGTCTGAACTCACTAAGCAAGTTATGCTATATGTATAGAAGGTGTTCGATGGCTGGTCTCAAGAGCTGCTACGCTACGTCTTCCCAATTTGGACTGAATTTTAGCTGTGACTGTCTCCAGGGGCAGAATAAAAGTACAGACAGGCTATAGGAGCCCATCCAGAAAAAAGCAGTAGCTTGAATGTATCCACATGGCGTTGAATACAGAGGAGTTAACAAAAGCATTATGTAAAGGAGACAGTTTGTCTCCGTTGGGGTTATAATCGGCTGGTAACTGGGATTTAAACAACTGAGATTCAAAGTCCAGTTTTTGAGTAATTTCTTTATTATGGATCCAGTCTAGTCACATAGCACACGTATTCTTGGAAGTTGTTTGTAGGCAGTGGAAGTACAGAAAGAGAAAACTAAGACTCCAATAAAAGAAATAATCTTACAGCCCTCACATTAAAAAAAAAACAAAAACAACCCAAAACCAAAGAAAGAAAAGACAGTTTTAATTCTTTCAAAATTCTGAACAAAACCAGCATTAGATCCATATTCTGTATTCTGATTTGACCTAAAGTTTGAAAATATTTGAAGTTGGTACTTCGGGTTCAAGCCCATTTCATTAATAGACAAAACAAGAGCCTTCTAAACCTTCGACTCATTTGTTTAAATGCAGTTGTTTTCTAAACAGCATGTTGAGAAGGACATAGTGTGAGCATCATGCCCCCTCTGAAGACTCACATGTGGTATAAAGAATAAGGGTAGCGGAACGGGATGAAGGCAGTGAGTACCCAGGTGCCGACGGAAAGCCATCTTTCAAAGGAATATTGTAACTGCTTGTATTTGGCATGTCCTGGAATAGACCGTTTAGAAATTTCTTTTCCAAGCTGCTTATGATTAACAACCTCCTTTCCACATCCTCCATCTTTAGACCAATATTCCTTCTGCTGCCACTGAACCTATATGAGTCATCCATTTTAAAATATGTGGTGGTCACACAGTACAGTAACGTGCACAAACACACACACACACACACAGAGTAAATTCGGGGAAAATTGATGTCAAGACCTATCGAGTATGAAGGGCCTTTTAAACCCAACCTTCAGAATGTGCTAATATTTACACATTCCCAAACCACCTGGAAATATGTTCCAACTGCTTTAAAGCATTTTCAGTATCATTTAAATGTATATGCAGCCATTTGCAGTTGTCCTTTAATTTACCCTAAAATCTAACGATAATTGGATCTCTTTGAAAAAACACCTGGCCCAATCCTGGCTTTTATAGGAAGCAAAAAATCCTATTTCAACCAAGAAAGAGCCAGGTTTTCTTTTTCTTCAACAATTTTCAGAAACTTTTTTTTTTGCTTTTTATGCTGGAGATCCAATTTATTAGTTTTAAGGCCGCACTTTTCTATAATCTTCTCGAATAAACACTTTTCTTTCCTCTTGCGAGTGTAAGATAGTTTGGATTTTATTAGGTTTGAAGAAGTTTTGATGCTAGCACGTCATGGAAATGATGGAAATCCGAACAAATGAAAACTTAAGAATACAGATCTTGTTTATATTATGCATATGTAAGGTTTAGGTCTTTTTATTCTCTATAGAACTCTACCAAAGATTTGATAGAAATGAATAGTTACAGTCCATAATTGAATGCATTACTGACTTTATGTTGGGTTCCATTTTCACGTTCTGATGAACTAGAACAAATAATCTTAATTTTCATATATCCAGCTTCATCTGGACTCAACTGAAAATACACAGAGAAACAAGAATTTTATTTTGAAATCTATTTTAAATAAATGATTGTATACCTGAAGTTTGAAACAAAACCAAACCCAAAAACCTAGAAGCATTTATGGTCCTTTTAATTCTTCTGCAGACAAAAGGGGAGAGCTTAAAGTCACTAGAGTCGATCTGCGCCTGTGTTTCTTTCTTCCCAGTAGCAATAATTATCCTCCTTACGAATGAACTGTGACATTTAATTGCCTATAAACACATTTTAAGATCTGGAGATGGATGTTGCTATTCGATTGGAAAATGCAGCGAGTTTCTTCCAGGTATGGGCGTGATTACCGCACGCCCCTCTCGCTGCTGTGCGTCGGCACGGGTTTGTGTTCAATAAGGATTCACGTACATCCAAAGTTTAAGAGGCGCAAATCCAAAGTGCTCAATGCAGAAAAATCATATAATGTAGTTGGGACGGTTCCTTTTTGCCCATCACGTGGGGTAAAAGTCCGATCCCTCTCCCAGTTAGGTTGATGGAATTCTTGCTGGTACTATTACATATTAAAATTAAAATATACGTTGCTCCGAAAGAGTTAATAATACAAGATTAATAGCTGTTATAAGCGCGTTGCAGGCATCAGGAGTTTGTGTTATAAAATGTAATAAGCACATCAACAGATGGTCTGGTAGATGCTTATAAGCCAGGGTTACAAGCACGCGATTGACCTGTTGGACTCTGTAACAATCTCCGCAACTGACTAGCCACGTATTCAAACACCTCTCAGTCACTCATTAACTCTTTGTAAACTATTTACGCGCAGGCCATTAATATACAGCGGGATCGCGTCGCTGCCGCCTGCAACAGGAGCAGGATAGAGCCCTAATTACTCGCAACAGTTTATTAATTCAATACATTAACGGTAGGCACGTTTTGACAGCGGCGGTGCCGGAGCGGGGAAGCCGACAGGCGCTGGAAGCGAGCGGCAGCTGTTCCCCTGCACCTATCGCTCACTCGTGTGCCGCCACGCTCACCTCCCAGGTGTCTTTTTTTGACTCATCCGTCACATTCAGCAACACGAAAGGGGAGACGGACACGAGAGTGCGGAGGTTCGGTAGGGAAGTGAAATCGCCGTCGCTGTGCCGTGCCGTGCCGTGCCGTGCCGCGAGGGCTCGGCGCGACTGCGGAGCGCATCGACAGCCTTTTAGAACGCTGTCAAAAAGGCACAAACATCAGCATAATTTATCGGTGGCTATTTTAGGCAGGTGCACGGGAACTCTAAATATACGGCATTCACTGCTTGCGGCAGTTGCTATGGATATGATATCTCAGGCCTGTAACTAGGGTTATAAACGCTGTTGTGCGCTTATTATTGTTGTTGTTATTAAAACATGAATTTTATAGTTATTCCTGCTCAGCTTCTGCCCCTAAATCGTCCGTGTAACTGCATACTTCTTTGTTTGAAGGGGGGGGACGCGTGTGGGAAAGAAGTAATAAACAATACCCTTCTTTCCCTTCTGCTTTTTATTTGCTCCAGAAGGGACCAATTTTGAGCCACCGCTTGCAGCAGTATTAGGGCCAGGAGAATTAGAAATCACTCACAGCCAAAGAAGCGTACTTCATTTGGGTCTATCTGATTAGTACTCTGGTATTTAAGTCTTGCACACATCAAACACGTCCGATCTTTTTTTTTTTACCCCCCTCCATTTGTCTTAAGAGGTTGGTCTCCGGCAGCTGCAGGCATTCTGCTCAGCCCTCTCGCTCTTGTGGCAAGTCGGTTACTTCTACCCAATGCTGCAAATCTGGGAAAGACAAGGCAGCCAGCGGATGGAGAGGCTCTACGGACATCTCGACCACTGCGGAGGAGTTAACGGCAACCTGCCCACCCGGCGTCCATCCCACTGCGCGCTGTGCTCCCGTCCCCTTGCCGAGAGGAGACTGAGCCTTTTCCTCCAGTCGGGAGCCCGTGAAGGTCATTGGTACGTGATGCAATTCACAGCAGAGCAAAAAGTGGCAAAGAAGCAGAAGACGTGGTAAAAACAGGCAACCCACATTTTGTCTAACATTGAAGGGGCTTGTTACGAGCCTATAAAACGCAGTTTATAAGTGGCGATTTTGGGGGGAAAGGAGTGATGTCCAAAGACCTGTATGTGTCCTTCAGGTGTGCAGATCACACTCACCCAAGTTGTGCAAAAGATGTATCACTCGCCACCCACACCTGCCTACAACAAAAGCGTTCAGCCTGAAATGGAGCCCGGACAAGGTGAGCTGGCGACGCTAGGAGCCCCTGGAGAAGAGGAGGTGGCTGCGGTGGGTGCTCTCTGTTGCCAGGAGCTGCCGAGACCTTCGAAGAAGCAGCACCTCAAGCGGACACGGGCAGTGCTCCACGACGGCTGACCTTCGTCCTGGGGAGCTGACACGGTTGGAGAAGGCAGGAGAATAAATTTCAACTACTGCCTTGCGCCGGTAATACAAAATGTTCAGATGCTGAAAGGTTATGACAAGCTAGCGTCTGGTAAAGAGGTCAGTCTGCCCTGAAAGTGTTGCAGAAGCCAAAATAAAGTCTAGTCAAGCCCATGCGGAGTACGAGCACTGAGGCAGGGAAAATAGTGAGGCCTCTTTCTCCCCAGAGGTGGCCCCAGAAAGCAGCGGTAAGGCTGCTGTTAAAATTAAAATATGGCTGAGTATTAGGATATTTGCCTTGGGCAGATATATGTTTTGAGAGACCGGGGTCAGTGGCTGTTTTAACCGCGTTGTTTCATCCCCACTGCCACATTTCCTGAATTTTCCACTTAAGCGGCATTTTAAACAGGACACAGGTATGCTGGTGGCATTCGGCATCACACTCCAGAGGGTAAAATGTGTGTGTGTGTGTGTGTGAGTATTCATGTGTTTCTTTCTGTCCATCTGTCTATCTCAAGGACCATAAACCAGCAGTGGAAAAGGGGGATGCGTGAAGCCCAGTGCAAGCGGAGGGGAAGAATGATTGTAGAACCAATAGGACAGAGAAGAAAGTAATTTTCTACCATCGGGAAAGATCGAGTCATGGCAAAACGATTTCTTACACTAAAGAAAATTATAGTTTAGACTTTATGTGCAAAAGGAAAGGAGGGAAAAGCTTTATGCAAATCTAGACGCACAATATGCATGGAATATGCAGTGTATACCTTATTTTTAAAATGTTTTATTTATGATTAGTGGCCTTATGTTGGGAGACGCTGCCAAGGATTGGGACCTCAAACCAGGACAGACCTCCGCGAATTGCTAGGCAGTAACAAAAGAGCAGTGACTGCTGCAGTTTATAGCTGAGCTGCTGGGCAAGAGGCGGCCGGCAGAGAAAGTGGAAATGAGGTCTAAGCTGGTGGGAGAATGAGCTGACAAAATAAACCACTTAGGAAAAAATGGAGGGACGGTTTCAGCAAATCTCAGCAAAGATCGCAAATGGCCACACTGTAGGATGCCAGATCTGGGTTCCCAGTAAATAAAAACTCCTCACCATTCATACCAACCTCCTTTGTGCCGTTCTACAGATAAAAGCAGAGGCAAAAACTGTTGACAAGGAAACGGATTTCATCATGAAGCACCTTTGCACATTACCATGAAAATTACCTTTAATTTGTCCAAATTATAACTCTTTAATTTTGCACATGGCGCAGGTAGTACAGTTCGCTTGAGGTTTTCATTGTCAAAGATATGACCATGCTGCGGTTGTACACGCTGAAAAATCCTGACTTAAATATTTCCACTGAAAATAACAGGACCACTCTTGGAGAAAGATGCCAACGTACGGGAGCCGAATCTGATCAAAGGCGTGTGCTGAAGCTGAGCACATGTGTGCGCACGGCTGGCACTGAAAGCTGCCAAAAGTGTGAAAGCATAAGGAAAACTGAGCACTGGGCACAGCTCTCCTCTTAACGTCTTAAGAGTACAGAGCTATGGGCATCTCAGCATTCACAGAAAAGGGGCTTCTTCCCATGTACCTCCACAGATGTTATGGTTTGAGAAACCCACAACAATTTCTTGTCGTTTAGACAATTATTGTCTTACCCGATGATTCCTCCCCATCCGGGATGGGGAATCATGAAAAAAAACAAGGAAACCCGAGGGTTGAAATATAAATAGATTTAATAGGATAAGACTAGATAATTAACAATAACACTAAAGAACCACTGTTGATCCCGATACCAATATAAAATACACGGGGATTATACTCAGCCCATTCTATCCGTGGGAAGCTGTGCACTCCCAGCAGTGACAGCAAATGTGGGACACTGTGAGCGCTGCGGCTTTGGGAGGAAGGGAAGGGCTCAGGGCTCCGGCACCGGAGCAAGGAGTCCTCAGGGTGGCAGCCATCAAGAGAGAGAGAACTCCTCAGCAAAATTTCTAATTTATATTGAATGTGACGTCCATGGTATGAAATAAGCCTGTTGGCCACAGCTTGGGTCAAGTGCCCGGGTCTCACTCCTCCTCATTCCCACACCTGGCGAGCTCGAAAACGCTGAGACCTTGAAACCGACACACCATAGCTGGCCATGGAGTAAATATTTCACCAATTCAGACACTAGAGTCTTCTAAAAGTGCAGGTCTCCCAAGCACTAGAAGAGACTTTACTGAAAAGTAAAATTACTGAAAGAGAAATTAGTCCTGTGTCGCTCAAACCAGGACAACAGAATAACAGGTAGAGGTGTCCTGGTGGAATTCAGCCAAATAATTCCAAATTATGAATTTCACATTGGCAGCTCGGGAGGATGGACAGCACTGCAAACAGTCATCACTGTGCTGTTATTATTTTTTTTTTCCTTTTAAAAGAATCTGACAGATTCCAGAAACAAATTATGTTACGACACCTATAGGACTATGTTTATATGAGACTGTAAGCTCTTTGGGGGCACAGCGCATCTTTTTGTTCTCTGCTTGTATGGCATCCAGTACAACGCGCTTGTCCATGACTTGCTCTATTCGTCCAAGTAATGAAAGAAAGGCTATTTCATAATAATAAAAGTTCTTTATGACAGCAGAATGATAAATCATAGACGCCCTGTTCCCACTTCAGCTCTGTCTTTACAAAACAATACATTAATTTGTAAATAACCCACTACAATTTATGCTGCATCAATGCCATAACATGCACAGAAAGGACACTTGTTCTGCTCAGTGTCCCCCAGCAGTGGTCGGCGCAGCTGTACAGCGTAATAGCAAAAATTTACTGGACACGAAGACCTTTCTGGTCTAATTTAACTGAAGCCTTGAAGGGCCCGTGCGCAGTTGATAAAGTCTATGGCAGACACAAGTGTGGCAGTCCAGGCTGGTTTCATACGTAAATGCCCGATTCTCCTGCACTGCATCTCGAGAGGGTTGTGCCACCACCCAAAGGGGCGCACACCTGTGCTTTATCACCGAATTGTTGATGCAGTCCTGGGCACACACGCACATGTGGCAAATCTGCCCGTTGTACTTGGTGATGATTTTCCCCCCTAACTTCTGTGACGCAGAATAAAGCCTTTTAATCTCTCCTAAGGGGTATGAGAGCCAACGTGTAACTAAGACAGCAACACCGGCCCGTTCCGGCACAGCAAATGGTATAAAAATGGATGGAGAAACTACAAGAAAAACATATATAAGGCTGTAGTGAATGATGCGGTAATGTAACTGAGGCTGTTGTAATACAACGTGTTCGAGAAGAACTTAGGTTTAGATGCAAAAACTTAATTTTGACATTTGCATTAATAATGTGGCATTTGCATATTTCTTAACGTAGCTTCCCCCCCCCCCCCCACTAGAACCCGGCTAATGCTGACAGATGTCCTCTTTCTTATACTTCGGCATCGTTTCGGCATCTCCCCATGCCAAAGCATCGCAACCGCTCTGCGACTGCTCAGGACACCCACACGCCGCACCGGCGGGCACCGGGCCCACCTTCTCCGCCCGCACCTCTCCCGCCCCACCGGACCCCGTCTCGTCCCGTTCGGTGCCGTTACCGGAAGCCCGCCAGGGGCGGAGGCACGCGCCCGGCTCGGGCCCTACCGGAGCCCCCACCGCCGACGGCGAGCACGGCGGGGGCCGCGCTCCGGCCCAGCTCACTGCAGTAAATGAATACACAGAATACGTGAAAAATCAGCGCTACGTTTTTCTCTTTCTCTTTCCTCCCCCCCCCCCTCCTAACCCGGCCCCTTCCTTTTTTTTTTCTTTTTTTTTTCTCATTTCTGAAGCACACGGAGGTGTTGCCGTGACCGGGGGTCGCTCCCCGCGCTCTCACCCCACCCGCGCCCCGCAGGATGCTCGCTGCGGCCCTCATGGCTCCGTTGCCGCCTCCTCCTTCCCTACTCCACTTCCCGCTTCCCCGTAGGCGTGGGCACCGGAGCGGCGGAGGCCTGAGCGGCGGCGGAGGCCCGGCTCCGGTCCCGACCCCGCAGCAGCTCGGGCTGCAGCCGCTCCGTTCCGCTGCGTTGCGCCGCTCCGGCTTTTGCCTCGCGCCCGCTCGCGCCCCGCCGCCGCCTCCGCGCGCGCCGCTGCCACCGCCGCCGCCGCCTGGGCGAGGAGCGGGGGGG